>NC_090323.1:208694396-209002963 GCF_040869045.1 Eurosta solidaginis
AAAAACCATCCAGAAATGATGCCGGTAGGTATCCCAAATGATCCCGAAATAGTCCCGAAATGACCTCGTCGGCATCCCGGACGGATCCCGAAAATTATCCAGAAATGATGCCGGAAAGGTTCCCAAATGATCCCCTAATAGTTCCGAAATTACCCTAATGGGATCCCGGACGGATCCCGAAAACCATCCAGAAATGATGCCGAAAGGGTTCCCAAATGATCCCGTATTAGTCGCGAAAAAGTCCCGAAATGACCCCGACGGGATCCCGGACGGATCCCGAAAACCATCCAGAAATGATGCCGAAAGGGTTCCCAAATGATCCCGTATTAGTCGCGAAAAAGTCCCGAAATGACCCCGACAGGATCCCGGACGGATCCCGAAAACCATCCAGAAATGATGCCGGATGAGCCCCAACATGATCCCGAAAAAGTCCCCAAATGACCCCGACGAGATCCCGGACGGATCCCGAAAACCATCCAGAAATGATGCCGGAAGAGCCCCCAAATGATCCCGAAAAAGTCCCCAAATGACCCCGACGATATCCCGGACGGATCCCGAAAACCATCCAGAAATGATGCCGGAAGAGCCCTCAAATGATTCCGAAAAAGTCCCCATATGACCCCGACGAGATCCCGCACGGATCCCGAAAACCATCCAGAAATGATGCCGGAAGGGTCCCCAAATGATCGCGAAATAGTCCCGAAATGATTCCGGAATAGTCCCGAAAATGTTCCAAAATAACCCCGACGGGATCCCGGACGGATCCCGTAAACTATACAGAAATGATCCCGGAAGGGTCCCAAAATGATCCCGAAATAGTCCCGAAAAAGTCCCGAAATTACCCCGGCGTAATCCCGGACCGATCCCGAAAACCATCCAGAAATGATCCCGGAAAGGTCTCGATATGACCCTTACGGGATTACAAATAAGGTGAAGGTAATTATAAAACCATGTTAATAAGGCAGCAGGCGCATTGGAGCGAATAAAAAGTTAGATAGAAACATACAGGTAAAGCTAATAAAAGCGTGCTAATAAAAACAATTGATGGAGGGCGGATGGCGGGAGTAGAGGAGAGGACCACTGATCGTTCCTCCAAAATTGTCTAGATCTCGTTCTGTATGTACCAGATACCAAAAACTATTGATTTAGGAGAAAATTTAGATTGAGTTATAACAATTTATGGATTTTACACCAGAGGGGGAGATAAAGGGGGGCGGGCGGAGGGTGTCACTGCTTACTTTGTAAGCCCTCGACTTATTTGACCCCTTGAGTCTGTGATATTGGTGAAGGCCAGTATACGTAAAGTTATAATGTGTAAAAATTATGAAAAATAATTTCTCGAAGGGTCGTGGGACCCCCACCCCTCTTTCCATGTTCGAAAAAAATTTCGCTAGTAGACTACTGTCTGTGTCCCAAATTTCATAAAAATCCGTGTAGCCATTCTGGCGTGATTCAGTCGCAAAGACGAAAAAATATAATAATTAAATTATAACTGTTCCTAGGGGGCGGGGACCACGCCCCTTTTGAAAAATATATAGCTAGTAGATCCTTCTAGACTATTGGCTATATGTGTGCAAAATTTCATCCAAATCGGTCCAGCCGTTCTTGCGTTATTGAGTCACAAAGACAAACGTCTGGACAAACATCCAAACATCCAAACATCTAAACATCCAAACATCCAAACATCTTAACATCCAAACTTTCCCATTTATAATATATATTAGATATTAGATGGCCTTTCCAGTGATTTTGACTAATTAAGGGCTTTTGACTAATCAAGTAAAACGTAGCGAATTTTAATTAACACTTTTGAATAACAACAAAGATTCCACGTGCGTCAATAATAAATATATTTTGTTTACCGTTATGATGTTTTTTTTTTGTTTATGAAGAAACTGTTTACACACTGACATGTGGCTTTATAACAATAGTTTAATTAGTTAAAAATAATAGTTGTTTGCTGCATAAAATCACTAAATGCCGTCAGATCTGAAAATGAAAATTTTTCAGGCTAGTTTGATTATATTTATTACTTATGGCCTTTCCAGTGATTTTGACTAATTAAGGGCTTTTGACTAATCAAGTAAAACGTAGCGAATTTTAATTAACACTTTTGAATAACAACAAAGATTCCACGTGCGTCAATAAAAAATATATTTTGTTTACCGTTATGATGTTTTTTTTTTGTTTATGAAGAAAGTGTTTACACACTGACATGTGGCTTTATAACAATAGTTTAATTAGTTAAAAATAATAGTTGTTTGCTGCATAAAATCACTAAATGCCGTCAGATCTGAAAATGAAAATTTTTCAGGCTAGTTTGATTATATTTATTACTTATGGCCTTTCCAGTGATTTTAACTAACTAATGGCTTTTGACTAATCAAGTAAAACGTAATGAATTTTAATTAACACTTTTGAATAACAACAAAGATTCCACGTGCGTCATTGATAAATATATTTTGTTTACCGTTATGATGTTTTTTTTTTGTTTATGAAGAAAGTGTTTACACACTGACATGTGGCTTTATAACAATAGTTTAATTAGTTAAAAATAATAGTTGTTTGCTGCATAAAATCACTAAATGCCGTCAGATCTGAAAATGAAAATTTTTCAGGCTAGTTTGATTATATTTATTACATATGGCCTTTCCAGTGATTTTGACTAATTAAGGGCTTTTGACTAATCAAGTAAAACGTAGCGAATTTTAATTAACACTTTTGAATAACAACAAAGATTCCACGTGCGTCAATAATAAATATATTTTGTTTACCGTTATGATGTTTTTTTTTTGTTTATGAAGAAAGTGCTTACACACTGACATGTGGCTTTATAACAATAGTTTAATTAGTTAAAAATAATAGTTGTTTGCTGCATAAAATCACTAAATGCCGTCAGATCTGAAAATGAAAATTTTTCAGGCTAGTTTGATTATATTTATTACTTATGGCCTTTACAGTGATTTTGACAAATTAAGGGCTTTTGACTAATCAAGTAAAACGTAGCGAATTTTAATTAACGCTTTTGAATAACAACAAAGATTCCACGTGCGTCAATAATAAATATATTTTGTTTACCGTTATGATGTTTTTTTTTTTTTGTTTATGAAGAAAGTGTTTACACACTGACATGTGGCTTTATAACAATAGTTTAATTAGTTAAAAATAATAGTTGTTTGCTGCATAAAATCACTAAATGCCGTCAGATCTGAAAATGAAAATTTTTCAGGCTAGTTTGATTATATTTATTACTTATGGCCTTTACAGTGATTTTGACTAATTAAGGGCTTTTGACTAATCAAGTAAAACGTAGCGAATTTTAAGTAACACTTTTGAATAACAACAAAGATTCCACGTGCGTCAATAATAAATATATTTTGTTTACCGTTATGATATTTTTTTTTTGTTTATGAAGAAAGTGTTTA
This sequence comes from Eurosta solidaginis, assembly GCF_040869045.1. Taxonomy (NCBI): domain Eukaryota; kingdom Metazoa; phylum Arthropoda; class Insecta; order Diptera; family Tephritidae; genus Eurosta; species Eurosta solidaginis. The sequence goes on from NC_090323.1 coordinate 208,697,822, forward strand.
CACACTGAGATGTGGCTTTATAACAATAGTTTAATTAGTTAAAAATAATAGTTGTTTGCTGCATAAAATCACTAAATGCCGCCAGATCTGAAAATGAAAATTTTTCAGGCTAGTTTGATTATATTTATTACTTATGGCCTTTCCAGTGATTTTGACTAATTAAGGGCTTTTGACTAATCACGTAAAACGTAGCAAGTTTTGATTAACACTTTTGAATAACAACAAAGATTCCACGTGCGTCACTAGGAAATATATTTTGTTTACCGTTATGATGTTTTTTTTTTTGTTTATGAAGAAAGTGTTTACACACTGACATGTGGCTTTATAACAATAGTTTAATTAGTTAAAAATAATAGTTGTTTGCTGCATAAAATCACTAAATGCCGTCAGATCTGAAAATGAAAATTTTTCAGGCTAGTTTGATTATATTTATTACTTGTGGCCTTTCCAGTGATTTTGACTAATTAAGGGCTTTTGACTAATCAAGTAAAACGTAGCGAATTTTAATTAACGCTTTTGAATAACAACAAAGATTCCACGTGCGTCAATAATAAATATATTTTATTTACCGTTATGATGTTTTTTTTTTTTTTGTTTATGAAGAAAGTGTTTACACACTGACATGTGGCTTTATAACATTAGTTTAATTAGTTAAAAATAATAGTTGTTTGCTGCATAAAATCACTAAATGCCGTCAGATCTGAAAATGAAAATTTTTCAGGCTAGTTTGATTATATTTATTACTTATGGCCTTTCCAGTGATTTTGACTAATTAAGGGCTTTTGACTAATCAAGTAAAACGTAGTGAATTTTAAGTAACACTTTTGAATAACAACAAAGATTCCACGTGCGTCAATAATAAATATATTTTGTTTACCGTTATGATGTTTTTTTTTTGTTTATGAAGAAAGTGTTTACACACTGAGATGTGGCTTTATAACAATAGTTTAATTAGTTAAAAATAATAGTTGTTTGCTGCATAAAATCACTAAATGCCGTCAGATCTGAAAATGAAAATTTTTCAGGCTAGTTTGATTATATTTATTACTTATGGCCTTTCCAGTGATTTTGACTAATTAAGGGCTTTTGACTAATCAAGTAAAACGTAGCGAATTTTAAGTAACACTTTTGAATAACAACAAAGATTCCACGTGCGTCAATAATAAATATATTTTGTTTACCGTTATGATGTTTTTTTTTTGTTTATGAAGAAAGTGTTTACACACTGAGATGTGGCTTTATAACAATAGTTTAATTAGTTAAAAATAATAGTTGTTTGCTGCATAAAATCACTAAATGCCGCCAGATCTGAAAATTAAAATTTTTCAGGCTAGTTTGATTATATTTATTACTTATGGCCTTTCCAGTGATTTTGACTAATTAAGGGCTTTTGACTAATCAAGTAAAACGTAGTGAATTTTAAGTAACACTTTTGAATAACAACAAAGATTCCACGTGCGTCAATAATAAATATATTTTGTTTACCGTTATGATGTTTTTTTTTGTTTATGAAGAAAGTGTTTACACACTGAGATGTGGCTTTATAACAATAGTTTAATTAGTTAAAAATAATAGTTGTTTGCTGCATAAAATCACTAAATGCCGTCAGATCTGAAAATGAAAATTTTTCAGGCTAGTTTGATTATATTTATTACTTATGGCCTTTCCAGTGATTTTGACTAATTAAGGGCTTTTGACTAATCAAGTAAAACGTAGTGAATTTTAAGTAACACTTTTGAATAACAACAAAGATTCCACGTGCGTCAATAATAAATATATTTTGTTTACCGTTATGATGTTTTTTTTTTGTTTATGAAGAAAGTGTTTACACACTGAGATGTGGCTTTATAACAATAGTTTAATTAGTTAAAAATAATAGTTGTTTGCTGCATAAAATCACTAAATGCCGCCAGATCTGAAAATGAAAATTTTTCAGGCTAGTTTGATTATATTTATTACTTATGGCCTTTCCAGTGATTTTGACTAATTAAGGGCTTTTGACTAATCAAGTAAAAAGTAGTGAATTTTAAGTAACACTTTTGAATAACAACAAAGATTCCACGTGCGTCAATAATAAATATATTTTGTTTACCGTTATGATGTTTTTTTTTTGTTTATGAAGAAAGTGTTTACACATTGACATGTGGCTTTATAACAATAGTTTAATTAGTTAAAAATAATAGTTGTTTGCTGCATAAAATCACTAAATGGCGTCAGATCTGAAAATGAAAATTTTTCAGGCTAGTTTGATTATATTTATTACTTATGGCCTTTCCAGTGATTTTGACTAATTAAGGGCTTTTGACTAATCAAGTAAAACGTAGCGAATTTTAATTAACACTTTTGAATAACAACAAAGATTCCACGTGCGTCAATAATAAATATATTTTGTTTACCGTTATGATGTTTTTTTTTGTTTATAAAGAAAGTGTTTACACACTGACATGTGGCTTTATAACAATAGTTTAATTAGCTAAAAATAATAGTTGTTTGCTACATAAAATCACTAAATGCCGCCAGATCTAAAAAGGGAAATTTTTCAGGCTAGTTTGATTATATTTATGAATTTGACTAATTAAGGGCTTTTGACTAATCAAGTAAAACGTAGCGACTTTGAATTAACACTTTTGAATAACAACAAAGATTCCACGTGCGTCACTAGGAAATATATTTTGTTTATCGTTATGATGTTTTTTTTTGTTTATGAAGAAAGTGTTTACACACTGACATGTGGCTTTATAACAATAGTTTAATTAGTTAAAAATAAGAGTTGTTTGCTACATAAAATCACTAAATGCCGTCAGATCTGAAAATGGAAATTTTTCAGGCTAGTTTGATTATATTTATGACTTATGGCGTTTCAAGTGAATTTGACTAATTAAGGGCTTTTGACTAATCAAGTAAAACGTAGCGAATTTTAATTAACACTTTTGAATAACAACAAAGATTCCACGTGCGTCAATAATAAATATATTTTGTTTACCGTTATGATGTTTTTTTTTTTTGTTTATGAAGAAAGTGTTTACACACTGACATTTGGCTTTATAACAATAGTTTAATTAGTTAAAAATAAGAGTTGTTTCCTGCATAAAATCACTAAATGCCGTCAGATCTAAAAAGGACATTTTTTAGACTAGTTGGATTATATTTATTACTTATGGCCTTTCCAGTGATTTTGACTAATTAAGGGCTTTTGACTAATCAAGTAAAACGTAGCGACTTTTAATTAACACTTTTGAATAACAACAAAGATTCCACGTGCGTCACTAGGAAATATATTTTGTTTACCGTTATGATGTTTTTTTTTGTTTATGAAGAAAGTGTTTACACACTGACATGTGGCTTTATAATAATAGTTTAATTAGTTAAAAATAAGAGTTGTTTCCTGCATAAAATCACTAAATGCCGTCAGATCTAAAAAGGACATTTTTTAGACTAGTTGGATTATATTTATTACTTATGGCCTTTCCAGTGATTTTGACTAATTAAGGGCTTTTGACTAATCAAGTAAAACGTAGCGAATTTTAATTAACACTTTTGAATAACAACAAAGATTTCACGTGCGTCAATAATAAATATATTTTGTTTACCGTTATGATGTTTTTTTTTTGTTTATGAAGAAAGTGTTTACACACTGACATGTGGCTTTATAACAATAGTTTAATTAGTTAAAAATAAGAGTTGTTTCCTGCATAAAATCACTAAATGCCGTCAGATCTAAAATGAACATTTTTTAGACTAGTTTGATTATAGTTATTACTTATGGCCTTTCCAGTGATTTTGACTAATTAAGGGCTTTTGACTAATCAAGTAAAACGTAGCGAATTTTAATTAACACTTTTGAATAACAACAAAGATTTCACGTGCGTCAATAATAAATATATTTTGTTTACCGTTATGATGTTTTTTTTTTGTTTATGAAGAAAGTGTTTACACACTGACATGTGGCTTTATAACAATAGTTTAATTAGTTAAAAATAAGAGTTGTTTGCTACATAAAATCACTAAATGCCGTCAGATCTGAAAATGGAAATTTTTCAGGCTAGTTTGATTATATTTATGACTTATGGCGTTTCAAGTGAATTTGACTAATTAAGGGCTTTTGACTAATCACGTAAAACGTAGCAAGTTTTGATTAACACTTTTGAATAACAACAAAGATTCCACGTGCGTCACTAGGAAATATATTTTGTTTACCGTTACGACGTTTTTGTTTTGTTTATGAAGAAAGTGTTTACACACTGACATGTGGCTTTATAACAATAGTTTAATTAGTTAAAAATAAGAGTTGTTTGCTACATAAAATCACTAAATGCCGTCAGATCTGAAAATGGAAATTTTTCAGGCTAGTTTGATTATATTTATGACTTATTTCGTTTCAAGTGATTTTGCACGCAAGCAAAATATTTACATTTTTCGCCCACATAAATTTCAAATATAGGTCACCCTAACATACACTAAAACATTTGGAAGGGAAGTGGATGCGCTTACTTACTTACTTAATTTGCGCTTAACCGCCTAAACGGTTATGGCCGTCCGACAAGGCGCTAGTCACTCCTTCGCTCCGCCAACCGGCGCCAATTGGTCACACCAAGAGAGTTTAAATCGTTTTCCACCTGGTCCTTCCAACGGAGTGGTGGCCGCCCTCTACCTCTGCTTCCATAGGCGGGTTCCGATAGAAACACTTTCTTGGCCGGAGCATCATCTTTCATTCGCATAACATGGCGTAGCCAGCGCAGCCGCTGCGTTTTAATTCGCTGGACTATGTTGATGCCTGCGTATAGCACGTACAGCTCATCATTAAATCTTCTTCGGTACTTGCCATCGCCAACGCGTAGAGGTCCATAAATCTTTCGAAGAACTTTTCTCTCGAACACTCCCAAAGCCGCTTCATCTGCTGATGTCATGGTCCATGCTTCTGCCCCATATATCAGGACGGGTACGATAAGTGACTTGTAGAGTATGATTTTCGTTCGCCGAGAGAGAACTTACTTTTCAGTTGCCTACCTAGTCCAAAGTAGCATTTATTGGCAAGATTGATTTTTCGCTGGATTTCAGTGCTGATGTTGTTGCTAGTGTTGATGCTGGTCCCCAAATAAACGAAGTCTTTTACTATTTCGAAATTATGGCTGCCAACAGTAGCGTGGTTGCCATGGCGTGTATGCGCTGACTCTTTGTTCGATGACAGCAGGTACTTCGTTTTGTCCTCATTCACCATCAAACCCATCTTTACTGTTACTTTTTCCAGTTTGGAGTAAGCAGAACTAACAGCGCGGGTGATTAGGCCCATGATACCAATGTCATCAGCATATGCCAGTAATTGCACGCTTTTATAGTATATTGTTCCAGTGCGGCTAAGTTCTGCAGCTAGTATAATTTTCTGCTGCATCAAATTAAAGAAATCGCACGATAGGGGGTCACCCTGTCTGAAACCTCGTTTAGTTTAGAACGGCTCGGAGAGGTCCTTCCCTATTCTGACTGAGCTGATGGTGTTGCTCAACGTCATTTTGCACAGCCGTATAAGTTTTGCGGGGAAACCAAATTCAGACATAGCGGCATATAGGCAGCTCCTTTTCGTGCTGTCGAAGGCGGCTTTAAAGTCGACGAAGAGGTGATGTGTGTCGATTCTCTTTTCACGGGTTTTTTCTAAGATTTGGCACATTGTGAAAATCTGGTCGATGGTAGATTTACCAGGTCTGAAGCCGCACTGATAAGGTCCAATCAACCGGTTCACGGTGGGCTTCAATCTTTCGCACAATACACTAGAAAAGGAACTTATGTGCGATATTAAGAAGGCTGATTCCACGATAGTTGGTGCATTTTGCAGTATCCCCCTTCTTGTGGACTGGGCAAAGAACACTTAGATTCCAACCGTCCGGCATGCTTTCGTCCGCCCATATTTTGCTAAGAAGCTGCTGCATGCGCCTTACCAACTCCTCGCCGCCGAACTTGAATAGCTCCGCAGGCAATCCATCAGCGCCCACGGCCTTGTTGTTTTTCAATCTGGTTATTGCTATTCTAACTTCGTCATAATCGGGCGGGGGACATATATTCCATCATCATCGGTTGCGGGATCGGGTTCTTCATCTCTGCGCGGTGAATTGCTGCCTCCATTTAGGAGAGCAGAGAAGTATTCCCTCCATAATCTAAGCACTCTCTGGACATCAGTTACAAGGTCGCTGTTTTCATTCCTACAGGAGGTTGCCCCGGTCTTATTCCTGGTGGCTAGCAGCTCAAGCTCCTCGCACTCACGCCTTTCTGCTTCTGTTTTTTTCTTCCTGAAAAGGCGTCTCGCTTCCCTTTTCAGCTCACGATAGCGTTCACACACTCCTCTTGTCGCGCTCGCTTTTAACGTTGCCCTGTAGGCAGCGCCTTTTCTTTCGGTTACAACGCGGCATTCTTCATCGTACCAGTTGCTTTTTCGTGGCCGCCGGTAACCAATTTTTTCCTCGGCGGCAGTACGAAGTGCTTTGGAGATATGCTCCCACTGCTCCTGTATTCCTTCCGGATGAGTTGTGCTCTCAGAGAGCAGGTGTGAGAGTCGAGTTGCGAAATCATTGGCAGTCTGTTGTGATTGAAGCTTTTCGACGTCTAGCTTTCCTTGTCTTTTTTGTTCCTTTGTTTTAGCCGCGTTGAGGCGGGTGCGTATTTTGGCTGCACTGAGATAATGGTCCGAGTCGATGTTAGGTCCTCGGATCGTGCGCACATCTAAAACACTGGAGGCATGTCGTCCGTCTATCACAACGCGAGTATTTCGATCAGGAGACAGCCATGTAGCTTGATGTATCTTTTTATGCATGAACCTCATGCTGGATATGACCATGTTTCGGTCACCGGCAAAGTCAATCAGCCTCAATCTGTTAGAAGAAGTTTCATTGTGTAGGATGAACTTTCCGACTGTAGGGCCAAAAACACCTTCTTTGCCCACTGGCGTTAAAGTTGCCAAGCACGACTTTTATATCATGACGGGGGCAGCGCTGGTATGTGCGTTCTAATTGTTTATAAAAAGTGTCTTTCACCTCATCCTCTTTCTCCTCTGTCGGCGCATGGGCGCAGATGAATGATATATTAAAAAATTTTGCTTTTATTCGGATAGCGACGAGACGCTCGTCCACAGGCGTGAACGCCAGCATTTGGCGACAAAGTCTCTCTCCCACCACGAATCCGACGCCGAAAATGCGCTTATTCGTATGGCCACTCCAATATATGCCACAATTTTTGATCTTCTTTCTTCCTTGCTTCGTCCAACGCATTTCTTGGATGGCGGTGATGTCAGATTTTGCTTTGACGAGGACATCAACCAACCGGGCATCTGCATCAATCCCATTCAGGTAGCGGACGTTCCAGGTGCATGCCCTCAATTCATTGTCCTTCAAACGTTTGCCATGGTCGTCATCAATAGAGAGTGTATTTATCCGAGGCTTGTTGTTATATTTTATTGGAGTATGGTTTTAGGTGGCGGGTCCCAAGCCCAGCGCACAACCCGCTCAGCGGGGGTGAAAATATTACTTGGCACGTTTATATAGCGAGCCCTTTGCTCCAAGACAGACGCCCGCTTGCAGCCGCCCCTAGGGGTGTACAGACGCTGCCGATGATATCTCCCCCGGCTAGCCCTTAAACCGATTATGTAAGAGTGGCCTAGCCAGGTTGTCGCCTTCTCACATTAGCTCACCGCTAAACGGATGTTTAGCGGCTACCCAGAGGATACTTGGCCGGAAGCGACCGGCAGTAGTGAGCTGCTTGAACCGCATGCAAAAGAATCGCTCTGGCCATTCCCAGGTGAGTGGCGGTCAGAAGCTTTCCCCACTTTCGTGGACTTCTACACACGGCCCCACCCTCCTGTGGATACGCACAAAACATTAAATTGCGCCGGTCAACCAACCCTTTGCGCATCCAGTGCACTCAACTACAAATACAACATACATAATAATTTGGATAAACGGAGATCAGCAGCAAGTCGCCAAAATAAGCGCCGCTACTAATTGGAACTTTTCTATACATGCTTACGTACAAGCATACGAGACACCAACGCACGCCGTAAGCAGAAGTCGAAAGCATCAAGCGAGGCCAAGCGCACCATCAGAACCAAGCGACAGCGAACATACGCATAAACACAAATGATTGAATTCAATAGGTAAAGCGAAGACTGGAAAACACGGCAGGCATACAACAAACGTATATACGAGATTAGGTACACTTTTCTCTATGTATATTGGAGCCCTAATAAAAATTGGGATAAAGCTAAATACCGGTATAGCGGATTACCATACACGATCGAAAGTATGCATATATATATATATACATATGTACAAACCATAGGCATGATAATGTAGGAAAGGAAAACGTATGTTAGCATGTAAGCGTACGTATATACTAATAGAATTCAGCGAAAGTAGCGTTAGACTAGTATTCGAATTTAGCATTTCTACATTTTATAATTGTTATAATTGTTATTGTAAAATTACTGACTGCCTGCGCGCAGTCCTACATAATTTTATAACGGAGGACTTGACCAGAACACGACCTGATGGTTTCTACTTCATTTCGTGATTAGTTTTATATTCAGTGGGAGGTTTCTAATCCAACTGACGGAGAGCTTAGCAGAGGGGTTCTACCTCAGCTACTCTTATCTAGACAGGGACAGAGAATAGGAGTAGCTACTAAGGACATTGAATTTTTAAATACATCTTATAACGTTTTCGGAACTCCTTTGTTTTCCTATTTCAATCGGAATAGTTTCTCCCACCAACCATAGGAACCCTGGAAGGACTGGGCATATCTCAGCAGAAATAAGTCCGTCACAGGCTCCTAGAGGAATCTTGAAAATGAGTTTATGTCGCTTCAAATAAAACAACCTTGTTACTGTAGACTTTTCAATGTTTTTTACAAGAACCAACCACGTTTTGTAAACTTAATGTCTTTTTGAGAAAACTTATTAAAAACTTACATTACGTTGACTTTGCTTTTTGGGATAAAAACAATTTTTTCACTGAACCCATTTAACCTTGGGTAAACTTTTGGTTAGAAGTGCGTAATTAAAATTTCAGTGCTCTTAATTATGAAAAATAGAAAATATTTCTACAGCTTTTTAAAATAACATTTCTATAGAAATTTCTTATTATGTTAGCTTCATATTTTTATGAAAAGAACAAAGCGTACACTTAATTAGTTTCAATTGTTTCCAAACCGGTAATATGTGCTATCGTATTCTGTCACATAACCAGAGTTGGTAGCAGTGGATTTAGGCATCTTTCCATCTTTCTCATGTTCGTAAAACTAATGTTTTTCAGACGGCTTCTATAGGAATTTCGAAAATGAGTTTACGGCGCTCCAAATAAAACAACTTTGTTACTGTAGAGTTCTTGATGTTTTTACAAGAGAATGTTGAATCCAAACCACGTTTTCTAAGCTTAATGTTTTTTTGAGAAAACTTATAAAAACTTACATTGCGTTTACTTTGCTTGTTGGGATAAAAAACATTTTTTCACTGAACCCATTTAACCTTGAGTAAACTTTTGGTTAGAAGTGCGTAATTAAAATTTCAGTGCCCCTAATTATGAAAAATACAAAATGTGGCGGCCACCGTGGTGTGATGGGTAGCGTGCTCCGCCTATCACACCGTATGCCCTGGGTTCAACTCCCGGGCAAAGCAACATCAAAATTTTAGAAATAAGATTTTTCAATTAGAAGAAAATTGTTCTAAGCGGGGTCGCCCCTCGGCAGTGTTTGGCAAGCACTCCGGGTGTATTTCTGCCATGAAAAGCTCTCAGTGAAAACTCATCTGCTTTGCAGATGCCGTTCGGAGTCGGCATAAAACATGTAGGTCCCGTCCGGCCAATTTGTAGGGAAAATCAAGAGGAGCACGACGCAAATTGGAAGAGAAGCTCGGCCTTAGATCTCTTCGGAGGTTATCGCGCCTTACATTTATTTTTTTTTTTTTTTTTAAATAACGTTTCAGCAGAAATTTCTTATTATGTTAGCTTTATATTTTTATGAACGAAGCATACACTTAATTAGATTCAATTGTTTCCAAGCCGCTGATGTGTTCTATCGTGTACTGCCACATAACCAGGGGCCAAATCGTAACATCCGTGATCATATAACTCGTCACGTAAAAATATGATTTTCGGATTATGACATACGTGAACGTACTACTTCGATCGTAATTTTGGATCGCAACCTACGCGGCGAGTGACTGAACGTAAACGTTCCGTTCCACTTTCATTCGAAAACAAACTGGCGATCGTATACACACAAATTTCATTGAAAATGTAAGAGAATTGTTAAAATAGATGAATAAGTAAAATATAATAACAAATTTCAAACTGTTGTTATTAACAAAGGTAGAAATCAAACAAGCTTAATCCAAGCCAAAAGGAAACATTGGCGGATTCATGGCGAGACACTCGTTTTGGTATCGGCTTGCTTCAAATTTAACTTCTCCAGAAAGTAACTAAAACCTTCTTAAGTTAAGCACAATCTCTTCAAGAAACTCCAATAATTTTTTGTTACAAAGATATAATACATAAATGATATGCTTGCGCTTTGTTCGATAAGTCCAAAGGGTTGCTGCTCTCTCTTAACCGCCTTTGGACTATCTTTTCATCGCCTTCGCTTACTGGAGTTCAAACAAAACAATAAAACTTGATCCATCACGGTTATTTACTTTATTTTTTATTTTTTTGGCAAACAATTTGACAGTTCAAGATCTGTTGTGATCTAAAAATACAATCCAACCTAATGTGGATCGTAGAATTTAAAGTTATTTACGTCGAAAATAAATTACGTTCCGTTTGCTATCGTATTGTAACGAATTTACTGCAAATCCTCTTATTTGCAATCTTCTACTGAGTTCGAATCACTAAACTGTTGAATAAATAACTCCAATATTGAATAATGGAAAAATGGCCTTTATAAAAAAAAAAACTTCACAATACACTCAAACTGTGCAACGAATAGCTTAATAACCAAACTGATAGCTTAAATGAAACCGACTTTCAAAATAATACTGCTATTGCTCGCTAGATATCGTCTTAATCGCTTGACAACTCAAATCAAACTGAATCCCAGCGCCTCTACATCTGTCGCCTTTTATACTCTTTGATTTTAACATTCGCATCTTCTAGGTGCTTCCAGAATCTACTACTCCAGCAGCTCTTCTCAGCTGTAACTACAATTGCACAATTTTATAGTTTTTCTCATTGCATATTTACTTAGCCGTTTGCTATATTCCACCGTCTTCTGATCTATCAGTGTATATGCACCATATTCCACTGTTACAATCAGTCAATTCGATTATAAAGCCCACCGACTCAATGATTGTTTTAGGCGACTTTAACCTGCCACATATATCTTGGAATACCGTTGATCACAATATTGTCCCCGTATCATCCAAGATGCATAACAATGACTTTTTGGATGGAACTACTGATCTTTGACTTAATCAGATCAACTTCTTTCCGAATAAGTATGGAAAATGTTTAGACTTAGCATTTGTTGACGACATATCTAAATTCTCTATAAATCGGTGTGAACCTCTTGTTTTGCATACGCTTCTTTTTAAAAAAGTTAATTTTTTTACCAGCTAATACACCCAACTATATGTTACACCTTGAATCAGGTTTATCGTCGTTATTCCGTCACACCTTACGCATCCACATGCTTTATATTACGCGCTGTTTAAGTTTGCCAGCAAATATACTCCCCCGGGTTGTAGCAGAGGAGTGAGACAAGGGGCGTACTGGGTAAAAAAGTGGAGAAATATTTATGAAAGTGTCGACATGGTGCCTCTGTCTGACTTTTCTTCCGCATTGCTTAATATGAGCATACCAATTTTACTAGAGAAATTGATTCAAAAAGAGTTTTCAGCCTCAGATATATGCATGTGTTTGCGCATTGACTCTCCGCTGCTCGTATTCGTACATGGTACATATGTGTAGACGCACTTATTTATTCGTTTATGTAGATACATAATGATTGAATTATTGATGTGAATGTTTGTAGTTTACAGTCTCTCGCGCGCACATAGGCGTATAAGTAAATGCATCTGTATGTGACATCTCTCGGCTGCCTTATATATGTGTACACATGATTTGATTATTGACGTAAATATCGCTTAGCATGGCCTTAGCATCGCCTTAGTGATGGTATAGTTTAGTGATGCTAATATCCGTGACAGTATGTTATAATCCCATTTTGTTTATACGTTTGACGTATCACGTAATTTTCTTTCGTATAGCTGCCGGTCCGTGATCGCATGTTACGATTTGGACTCAGACTTGAAAGCAGTGGATTTAGACATCTTTCCATCTATCTTATGTTCGTAAAACTAATGTTTTTCAGACGGCTTCTATAGGAATTTAGAAAATTGGTTTACGTCGCCTTAAATAAAACAACTTTGTTACTGTAGACTCTTTGATGTTTTTACAAGAGAATTTGGGTTCCAACAACGTTTTCTAAGCTTAATGTTTTTTTGAGAAAACTTGTTAAAACTTACATTGCGTTTACTTTGCTTGTTGGGATAAAAAAACACTTTTCCACTGAACCCATTTAACCTTGAGTAAAGTTTTGGTTAGAAGTGCGTCATTAAAATTTTAATGCCCTTCATTATGAAAAATACAAACTATTTGTACAGCTTTTAAAAATGGCATTCTATAGAAGTTTCTCATTACGTTAGTTTGTATTCTAGTTATTTCAAGCTCTGCATTAAGAAAAAGTAAGAATATAAATGTAAGGATATTGACTTATTAAATACTGTCAAAAACTCGGGAGACTGGTAGAAGGTTGCTAATTCGTTAAAAAGCCGTCCTCTGAGTGTGACTGGCAATTTAGCGTTGAGCGATTTTTACAACTATTTTAAGGTTCTGCTGTCGGATACAAATGAAGTTCCTTGCATGCCCTGGGAGTTGCCTTCGGCGAGTATCGACTTTTAAGCCCCGTGAGCTGCAGCTGGTTCTAAAAGGTTTAAAAGACAACAAGGCTCCCGGTCAAGATCGTATCTGTTATGAGTTTTACAAGTACGCACCAGAGTGTCTCTTAACTGAGTTTCTTGCTTTGTTCAACATAATATTTTTAAAGAAGCAAATTCCTCAATCGTTTCGTAACTCTATAATGGTTGCCCTTTTCAAGAAGGGTGATCCCGATCTTCCATCCAATTACAGGGGGCTATCACTGCTTTGCTTCTGAGCCGCATCAATGCTTGGCTTAATTATAACAATATAATTTCCGAGTTCCAGGCGGGCTTCCATAAAGGTTATTCTACAATGGACAATTTGTTTAATTTAACTAGTATATTATTCGCCTTTTTTGTTGATTTTTCATGTGCTTTTGGCACAGTTCCACGGAATATGCTCTTCTATAAGTTAGCACAGCTTGGCCTCTCCAGGCACGTTTAGAAGTTTTGCGCTGTTAACTACGGTGTACGGCAAGGTTGTTTGCTCAGTCCAACTCTGTTCTCATTATACATCTACGATTTAGGTGGCAGTCTCTCCGGCGGTGCAAAGTTGCTGACACAACAGTAAAAGTTCTTATGTACGCCGACGATATCGTTCTTTTAGCTGGCTCTGCCACTGTCTTACAGAAAATGATAAATGGGCTTTACGTGTATAGTACGCAGTAGGCTTTGAAAGTTAACCTGGCCAAATCTAAAATATTTGTGTTCAGGGAATGTAGCGGTGTCCTTCTTTTCGTTGGTCTTATGGTAGCGAGTTTATTGAGATTATAAGTGGCTACAGGTATCTGGGAGTTCTCTTGAATTACAAACTATCTTTTACAAAGCACCTCGAGGTAAAACTAGCTGAGGTTAAAACAGCGATAAATGCTACCCGGTCAAAATACATAAATAACCCTCGCATTTGCATCTCAAATAAGATGAAACTTTTCGCGGCAGTATGTAGGTCCATTATGTTTTATGGTGCGCAAGTCTGGGGTAAGTTTGAATGCGTAGAGAAACTTCTTCGCTTCTTTTTAAAAAAGTTAATTTTTTTACCAGCTAATACACCCAACTATATGCTACACCTTGAATCAGGATTATCGTCGTTTTTCAGTTACACTTTTCGCATCCACGTGCTTTATATTGCGCGCTGTTTAAGTTTGCCAGCAAATAGACTCCCCCGAGTTGTAGCAGAGGAGACAGTGAGACAAGGATCGTACTGGGTCAAAAAGTGGAGAAACGTTTATGAAAGTGTCGACATGGTGCCTCTGTCTGAATTTTCTTCCGCATCGCTTAATATGAGCATACCAATTTTACTAGAGAAATTGATTCAAAAAGAGTTTGCAGACTATGCCGATAGCTCTTTTCAGTCCTCATATGATCTTTACTCCGACTTGCTCCCTATGTACTCTATCTATTTTAACGATGAGCATTCTGCATACGCCATAAGTCTGATTTTCCGAGCAAGGGGTGGTTTGCCAAATCATAATGCTCAATGTTTTAAAAATGTTTTTTCCAAAAACTGTTCTATGTGCAATTTATGTGTAACTGAAGACACCTATCACTTCATTGGGATATGCCCCATATATAAAGACATACGGTTTAATTGTTTTGGTGAGAAAGTTTTAAATCTGCAGAAGGTGGTAAATATCCTTTGTTTATATAAGAAATTTCTTTAAGTATAGAGAACTTATTGGCAACGAATTCTCATAAATGAGTTGTTTAGTTATAAGTGATATTAAGACACACAACATTTATTTTTATTGCCTGGAATCTTTATTTATGTTTATATATTTATAGTTTAATTCATTTTGCTTTACTTTTGTAATTACTAGTTGAAAGAAAATAAATAAATCACTACTACTACTACTACTGAACCCATTTAACCTTGAGTAAAGTTTTTAATGCCCTTCATTATGAAAAATACAAAATATTTGTACAGCTTTTTAAAATGGCATTCTATGGAACATTCTTACTATGTTAGATTTATATTTTTATGAAAAGAACAAAGCGTACACTTAACTAGTTTCAATTGTTTCCAACCAGCTAATATGGTCCATCGTATACTTTCACATAACAAGATTTGAGAGCAGTAGATTTAGGCATCTTTTCATCTCATGTTCGTAAAACTAATGTTTTTCAGACGGCTTCTATAGGAATTTTGAAAATGAGTTTACGTCGCTTCAAATAAAACAATCTTGCTGCTGTACTCTTTTTGATGTTTTTACAAGAGAATGTGGGGTTCCAACAACGTTTTCTAAGTTTAATGTTTTTTTGAGAAACTTGTTACGTTGCGTTTACTTTGCTTGTTGGGATAAAAAAACAAATTTTCACTGAACCCATTTAACCTTGAATAAAGTTTTGGTTAGAAGTGCGTCATTAAAATTTTAATGCCCTTCATTATGAAAAATACAAAATATTTGTATAGCTTTTTAAAATGACATTCTATGGAACATTCTTACTATGTTAGCTTTATATTTTTATGAAAATAACAAAGCGTACACTTAATCAGTTTCAATTTTTCCAAACTGCCACATAACCAGACTTGCGAGCAGTGGATTTAGGCATCTCTCTGATCTTCTTATATTCGAAAAAGTAATGTTTTTCAGAAGGCTTCTATAGGAATTTCGAAAATGAGTTTACGTCGTTTCAAATAAAATAACCTTGCTACTGTAGACTTTTGATGTTTTTACAAGAGAATGTGGGGTCCCAACCACGTTTTCTAAGCCTAACCCTTTCCCCTCTGAGTTGCTGTTTTCGCAATCAGGAGGGGTTTTCATCATTATGACAGCAAATACTGTAATATAGCTAAAATGTAAAATGTTTGGCATACCTGAAAAATCGGATATCCTTACCGTTATCCTGGGATATATAACCCCAATAACATTTATGGGTGAGATGCATAAGGCACAATAATACCAAAAGCACAAAAAATTAAATAACGGCTTTTAATAAAAAACAAGTAAGGAAGGCTAAGTTCGGGTGTAACCGAACATTACATACTCAGTTGAGAGCTGTGGAGACAAAGTAAGGGAAAATCACCATGTTTTAAAAAGAACCTAGGGTAACCCAGGAATGTGTTTGTATGACATTTGTATCAAATGGAAGGTATTAAAGAGTATTTTAAGAGGAAGTGGGCCATAGTTCTATAGATGGACGCCATTTAGGGATATCGCCATAAAGGTGGACCAGGCCTGACTCTAGAATTTATTTGTACGATATGGGTATCAAATGAAATGTGTTAATGATAATTTTAAAAGGGAGTGGGCCTTAGTTCTATAGGTGGACGCCTTTTCGAGATATCGCCATAAAGGTGGACCAGGGTGACTCTAGAATTTATTTTGTACGATATGGGTATCAAATGAAAGGTATTAATGAGTATTTTAAAAGGGTGTGGGCCTAAGTTCTATAGATGGACGCATTTTCGAGATATCGCCATAAAGATGGACCAGGGGTGACTCTAGAATTTGTTTTTACGATATGAGTATCAAATGAAAGGTGTTAATGAGTATTTTAAGAGGGCGTGGGCCTTAGTTCTATATGTGGACGCCTTTTCGAGATATCGCCATAAAGGTGGATCAGGGGTGACTCTAGAATTTGTTTGTACAATATGGGTATCAAATGAAAGGTGTTAATGAGTATTTTAAAAGGGCGTGGGCCTTAGTTCTATGGGTGGACGCTTTTTAGGGATATCGCCATAAACGTGGACCAGGGGTGACTCTAGAATGCGTTTGTACAATATGGGTATCAAATGAAAGGTGTTAATGAGTATTTTAAAAGGGCGTGGGCCTTAGTTCTATAGGTGGACGCCTTTTCGAGATATCGCCATAAAGGTGGACCAGAGGTGACTCTAGAATTTGTTTGTACGATATGGGTATCAAATGAAAGGTGTTAATGAGTATTTTAAAAGGGCGTGGGCCTTAGTTCTATAGGTGGACGCCTTTTCAAGATATCGCCATAAAGGTGGACCAGGGGTGACTCTAGAATTTGCTTGTACGATATGGGTATCAAATGAAAGGTGTTAATGAGTATTTTAAAAGGGAGTGGGCCTTAGTTCTATAGGTGGATGCCTTTTCGAGACACCGCCATAAAGGTGGGCCAGGAGTGACTCTAGAATTTTTGTGTACGATATGGGTATCAAATGAAAGGTGTTAATAAGTATTTTAAAAAGGAGTGGGCCTTAGTTCTATATGTGGACGCCTTTTCGAGATATCGCCTTAAACGTGGACAGGGGGGGGGGGGGGGGACTCTAGAATGTGCTTGTACGATATGGGTATCAAATTAAAGGTATTAATGAGGGTTTTAAAATGGAGTGGCCCTTAGTTGTATATGTGAAGGCGTTTTCGAAATATCGACCAAAATGTGGACCAGGGTGATCCAGAACATCATCTGTCGGGTACCGCTAATTTATTTATATATGTAATACCACGAACAGTATTCCTTCCAAGATTCCAAGGGCTTTTGATTTCGCCCTGCAAAACTTTTTAATTTTCTTCTACTTAATATGGTAGGTGTCACACCCATTTTACCAAGTTTTTTTCTAAAGTTATATTTTGCGTCAATAAACCAATCCAATTGCCATGTTTCATCCCTTTTTTCGTATTTGGTATATAATTATGGCATTTTTTCATTTTTCGTAATTTTCGATATCGAAAAAGTGGGCGTGGTCATAGTCGGATTTCGGCCATTTTTTACACCAATACAAAGTGAGTTCAGATAAGTACGTGAATTGAGTTTAGTAAAGATATATCGACTTTTGCTCAAGTTACCGTGTTAACGACCGAGCGGAAGGACAGACGGTCGACTGTGTATAAAAACTGGGCGTGGCTTCAACCGATTTCGCCCTTTTTCACAGAAAACAGTTATCGTCCTAGAATCTAAGCCTCTACCAAATTTCACAAGGATTGGTAAATTTTTGTTCGACTTATGGCATTAAAAGTATCCTAGACAAATTAAATGAAAAAGGGCGGTGCCACGCCCATTTTGAAATTTTCTTTTATTTTTGTATTTTGTTGCAACATGTCATTACTGGAGTTGAATGTTGACATAATTTACTTATATACTGTAAAGATATTAACTTTTCTTTTACAATTTGAATTTAAAAAAATTTTTTTTTAAATGTGGGCGTGGTCGTTCTCCGATTTTGCTAATTTTTATTAAGCAGACATATAGTAATAAGAGTAACGTTTCTGCCAAATTTCATCATGATATCTTCAACGACTGCCAAATTACAGCTTGCAAAACTTCTAAATTACCTTCTTTTAAAAGTGGGCGGTGCCAGGGCCATTGTCCAAAATTTTACTAGTTTTCTATTCTGCGTCATAACTTCAACTCACGTACCAAGTTTCATCGCTTAATCCGTATTTGGTAATGAATTATCGCACTTTTTCGATTTTTCGAAATTTTCGATATCGAAAAAATGGGCGTAGTTATTGTCCGATATCGTTCATTTTAAATAGCGATCTGTGCCCAGGAACCTACATACCAAATTTCATCAAGATACCTCAAAATTTACTCAAGTTATCGTGTTAACGGACAGACGGACGGACATGGCTCAATCGAATTTTTTTTCGATACTGATGATTTTGATATATGGAAGTCTATATCTATCTCGATTCCTTTATACCTGCACAACCAACCGTTATCCAATCAAAGTTAATATACTCTGTGAGCTCTGCTCAACTGAGTATAATAATTAATTTCACTGTTTATTCATCACTTGTGAAGAGAAGCAAAACGTTAAAAACATAAAGCGTTGCTGCATCCAGTTCCTGGTTTCCTTATTTTGTGAAGTGCAAAGAACGAATCGACGACGAGAAGGCTGTTCAATAGGAAGATGGACGCCAATATTTATACGGTTAGTTTGTGTTCGCTTTGCTAGGCTTCCACGATATTGCCATGTTGTGAGTGTTTTTTTTTTTTTTTTTTTTGCTTTATTCCTTTGACTATCATTGACTCGGCTAATGGTGCAATAAATTGAATGAGCGGAATCTTATACTGATTTCACGCAGATGGCTTATTGAATAGTAAAGGCAGCTTTTTACATTAAGGCGCTTATTGAGCTCAATCTTCCCTACAAAATTCGAATCTATTATTATTTCATTAGTAGCTAATCGAATGCCTAATGAAGTCAAAAGCACAATGCAACTCTGTTGGCAGCGTTCCGCTTCCGTTTCCGCTTCTTAGTTTTCAAAGCAAATGTCATTGTCTGCATGGCGGAACGATACAAGGTGGCCGCATCGAACAGCTGATTATAACCTTTTTTATTTGATTTGATACATCAACTACCGGCGCAGTACGATTTTGACATTTGTCCATCGAATTTACAAGTACATGGAATTTTTTTTGTTTGTAGGTATGTCACCATGCTCCCACCTTGTATCGTT
This sequence comes from Eurosta solidaginis, assembly GCF_040869045.1. NCBI lineage: Eukaryota > Metazoa > Arthropoda > Insecta > Diptera > Tephritidae > Eurosta > Eurosta solidaginis. Next base: position 208,717,139 of record NC_090323.1, read on the forward strand.
CCGCCATGATTGTCTGTCTCATCCTTCATACTAATCGAGCAGTTACTTCTGTGTGAAAGCAAAAAATTTCCGATTTCATTAGCAGGTGAAATGAGATCATTAAGTATCTGTGTGAAAACAGTATTACGGCGTTCACGTTGTGATAATATAATCCGAGCGTTAACAACAACTAGCATAAAAATCATGGCCATCAGTAAAGTGAAACTATCGCGAGAAATACATATGCATATTATATATTTCCCCAAAGATTCATTTTTACTCCAATAATCAGCAATTGATCATAGGTGGTTGTAGTGCATTACCGAGTGACTCCTAAAAAAAGCATAATTTCGTACTAATCGGTAAGAGCGCGCTTTGCAGATTTGTCTCTCTTTAGTATTTGAATCCTTTGGTTTGAGCACTCTGCAATACACTGAAAGAGCTGGTGCTAGTCAAATCATTAAATCTGTTCTATTGTTCTTGACTTAACGGAGATTCGGTGAAATTGATCGAATTATGGTTAATTCGACAGAGTTGTTTGTCAAGCGAACAAATTAGTTTAGTCATTTCAACAGAAGAGAAATTGTCGCTCTTAAGTTAACAAAATTCTGTAAAATTGACAGACTCCTAATCAATCTAACTGATTTTTCTGTTAACACAACTGATCTTACAGGTCATTTCAGCAGCGAACAGCAAATTTCATAGAGAATTTTACGCTCTCTACTTTGTATTTATGATGATGGTGCTACTTGTTAAAAAAAACACCAAAATAAGAAAACCACCAAATCGAAAAACACACAAATTGGGAAAACAACAAAAACTAGTTTTTCAGTTATCAATACAAAACAAAAACCCCTTTTTGAATTTAATGCGCATAACACTGCCAAAAATTATGCGATACCGGGACACCTATTTATCGGGTACAATTTTGCAACTTCTCCTCCAAGCGAAATGCAGAATTTCGCCCTCTTGTTGCAAAATTTTTGTTTGAACGAACAGTATTTTTCCAAAATTAGTAACATTTTGTTCAAGTTTTTACAAATTTTCACTCACGCGAACGAATCTAATAAATAATAAAAAGGATCCTTTTTTAATGTTGATGTTTCCGACAGCATAAAGTTTGAGATGTTTTGGAATCGTTTCAAAATAAACTGTTACGATAATTAAACTTGCCGAATTACATATAAAGTTACTCTAGTGGTGAATTACCTTCCTTACCTTCCCGCGATGTGATTATTTACTTTTCTATAACTTACAAGTTCTCTATTTAAAATGTTATGTCAAACATTTATACTACAAGTTTTGTTCGAAACAAACAAGTGTGGCAACTCTACTTGCGAGAGAAGAAATTGAGAATGAGCTGCAACTGAAAGAATTGAGGTCAGTTTTGTTACTATTATTTTCATTTATATTTGAAAAGTAAAGTGACGCGCGGCGAAGTTCAAAACTATAAATCAAATAAATTACAAAAAATTAAATTTGGTGAAAGTGAGTCTAATAAAACAATGTTATAAAGTGTAAAGTTGAAATAAAGTTCTTGAAACCGACGCCAATGTGGTTTAACAAACGGTGCATGCCCTTATTTTCGCTAGAGCATGTACTAACGCGTGTGTGAATATGTATGTAGCATATATACATATATGTATGTAGCAACCATGTGTATATATGCATTCACATATTTACGTATATATATGGCAACATACTTTCGTACAAAGCTGTCGATGGTTTATTCGGAACAAGTTTTGTTTTTTTTTAATTCAGATTTAAGTTATTATTATTTTAATTAATATTACTAAATATAGCAATAAAATCATTAGAAATGAAATGTACTTATGTGCAATTTATACAAATAAAAAAAACTACGTACGTTTAAAAATATATTTATGCGGCTTTTATTTTTTCCACGGGTATTAATGTCACAGGTATGAACAGAAAACTCTGTTGATGTAAAAGTTTACTCTATTGATCTAGAAAAAAACAGAAATATCTTTTATTTCAATAGAATTCACTGTCAGTGTCATTTCGACAATAAATACTGTTAATTTAACAGTTTACGCTGGTTATTTCGAATGAACAGAAATTCCTTTCATATTAACAGTTTTGATTGGTATTCTTAGAGCGACAGTAATAACTGTTAATTAACAAAACTATGGGTAAAGTATAACGAAGCAACTTTTTTGTTTATTTGACTACTAAAACGGCCAATTACTAATCAACCATTTGTGCGCAGTTGATTCAACATCTTGTTGCGATGGATACAAATTGACAGAAATTTCGGTTGAATTGACCCGTATTTCGGTTGATTTTACCAGTACTTTTCTTTCAGTGTACGTGTATATAAACTTTTTGGAAAGAGTGTTCGAAAAACGTCAAGGTCTGAAAGCATACACACAAACTAAATGTTTTAATTGTTTCCAAACTGCTAATATGTTCCATCGTTTACTGTCACATAACCGGAGTTGGGAGCAGTGGGTTTAAGCATCTCTCTATCTTTCTTATATCCGTAAAACTATTGCGTTTCAGTCGGCTTCTATAGGAATTTTGAAATGAGTTTACGTCGCTTCAAATAAAACAACGGCTTGATGGATTTGGGTGAGATTTGGTACACATATAGCCAATAGTCTAGGAGGACCAATGTTTATGCTATATGTTTTTCAAAAGGGGGAGGTCCCCGCCCCCTAGGAACAGTTACAACTTAATGATATTTCTTCGTCTTTGTGATTGAATCACGCCAGAACGCAGAACGGCTACACAAATTTTGATGAAATTTGGGAAACAGATATACAATAGTGTACTGTCTAAAAAATTTTTGAAAAAGGAAAGGGGGGGGGGGAGATCACCCCTTGAACAATTACTTTTTAATAATTTTTACACATTATAACTTTAAGTTTTATTACAAACTCAATGGGTCAAATAAGTCGAGGGCTTACAAAGTGAGAAGTGACACCCTCCGCCCAGCCAGGGATCATTTGGGGACCCTTCCGGCATGATTTCTGGATGGGTTTCGGGATCCATCCATCATTCTGTCGGGGTAATTTCTGGACAAATTCGGAATCATTTGCATACCTTCAGAGATCAATTCTGGATGGTTTTCGGGATCCGTACGGGATCCCGTCGGGTTATATCGGGACTTTTTCAGTACCATTTTTGGACCCTTCCGATATCATTTCTGGATAGTTTTCGGCATCCCGTCGGGATAATTTCGGGACTATAGCGGGATCATTTTCGGATACAATTTCCGTGATAATTTCTGAATGATTTTCGGTATACGTCCCGGATCTTGTCGGAGTTATTTCGGGACTATTCAGGGATCTTTTGATTTTGGAATAATTTTGGGATCCTCCCGGTAAGCTTGATTTTAGATTACATATAGAAACTTGCGTTAATAGGGCTAAAGGTACTTTGGCGTTCGTGAAAAGGTGGTCTAAGGAATTTAATGATCCGTACGTTACTAAAACTCTGTTTACATAATTGGTGGGGACAATATTGGAATATGCTTCGATAATCTGGAGCCCACGTTATCAGTCACTGCGATAAACTGGAATCGGTTCAAAAACAGTGTTTGCTTTTTTGCTTTGAAACACTTGCCTTGGGACGCGTCAAGGAATCCTCCGCCGTACTGCAGCCGGCTAAAACTATTACAGTTGCCTACATTACAGAGCCGTAGGGAGATGCTTAATGTCTTATTTATAGTAAAACTCTAAAGAGAGTTGATAGCTAGCCCATTTCTGCTTGGAGAAATTAAGTTCAACAACTGCAACTTAGAAATGCATGACCCACTTCGTGGCATTTTTCAACTCCTTGTATTGTGTAATTATTATTATTTTATTATATTTTGTTTTGGTCTATTGTGCCTATCTGTGGGGCTATGTCCTGTAGATATCTTTATATATAAAAATCACGTGTCACTATGTTTGTCCGCGATGGACTCCTAAACTACCGAACCGATTTTGAATTTGTTTGGCTCCCCGTGTGTAGTTTGATCTAGCTTGAAATATAGGATAGGTTATATCTCAGTTTATATTCGTAATATTATTTTATTGCAATTTTTTTTTAATTTTTTTACCTAATAATAAAATGTATATACGCAGCGGCACTCATATTTTCAGGCGGTGCGGATATAATTCCGTGTAATTGCTTGGTGTTTAATTAAACAACCTGCTTATCAATAAAACATATTATAGCGAATGATATCAAGTATAGCACATCACCAGGCCCATCGAGAGAGGAGGGGGGGATTATCCCAGGACCCGGGGCTTCTGAGGGGACCCGCGACTTAGAAGTACTAAGACATTTTTTGTAAATTCAGGAGAGTCTTTCGTTGTTCCATGTGCAATTTTTAAGCCGAATTTCAAAAGCAATGAATATCTGTATTTCGTTTTAATATTATAGTGAAGTGTGAAAAATAAAAATCTATATATATAAAGGGTAACGCTAAAATGTGTGTTAGTTGGTCGCCGGTGTTTGAAGAGATGCAACAATGTTATAAAGTGTAAAGTTGAAATAAAGTTCTTGAAACCGACGCCAATGTGGTTTAACAAACGGTGCATGCCCTTATTTTCGTTAGAGCATGTACTAACGCGTGTGTGAATATGTATGTAGCATATACACATATATGTATGCAGCAACCATGTGTATATATGCATTCACATATTTACGTATATATATGGCAACATACTTTCGTACAAAGCTGTCGATGGTTTATTCGGAACAAGTTTTGTTTTTTTTTAATTCAGATTTAAGTTATTATTATTTTAATTAATATTACTAAATATAGCAATAAAATCATTAGAAATGAAATGTACTTATGTGCAATTTATACAAATAAAAAAAACTACGTACGTTTAAAAATATATTTATGCGGCTTTTATTTTTTCCACGGGTATTAATGTCACAGGTATGAACAGAAAACTCTGTTGATGTAAAAGTTTACTCTATTGATCTAGAAAAAAACAGAAATATCTTTTATTTCAATAGAATTCACTGTCAGTGTCATTTCGACAATAAATACTGTTAATTTAACAGTTTACGCTGGTTATTTCGAATGAACAGAAATTCCTTTCATATTAACAGTTTTGATTGGTATTCTTAGAGCGACAGTAATAACTGTTAATTAACAAAACTATGGGTAAAGTATAACGAAGCAACTTTTTTGTTTATTTGACTACTAAAACGGCCAATTACTAATCAACCATTTGTGCGCAGTTGATTCAACATCTTGTTGCGATGGATACAAATTGACAGAAATTTCGGTTGAATTGACCCGTATTTCGGTTGATTTTACCAGTACTTTTCTTTCAGTGTACGTGTATATAAACTTTTTGGAAAGAGTGTTCGAAAAACGTCAAGGTCTGAAAGCATACACACAAACTAAATGTTTTAATTGTTTCCAAACTGCTAATATGTTCCATCGTTTACTGTCACATAACCGGAGTTGGGAGCAGTGGGTTTAAGCATCTCTCTATCTTTCTTATATCCGTAAAACTATTGCGTTTCAGTCGGCTTCTATAGGAATTTTGAAATGAGTTTACGTCGCTTCAAATAAAACAACGGCTTGACGGATTTGGGTGAGATTTGGTACACATATAGCCAATAGTCTAGGAGGACCAATGTTTATGCTATATGTTTTTCAAAAGGGGGAGGTCCCCGCCCCCTAGGAACAGTTACAACTTAATGATATTTCTTCGTCTTTGTGATTGAATCACGCCAGAACGCAGAACGGCTACACAAATTTTGATGAAATTTGGGAAACAGATATACAATAGTGTACTGTCTAAAAAATTTTTGAAAAAGGAAAGGGGGGGGGGGGGGAGATCACCCCTTGAACAATTACTTTTTAATAATTTTTACACATTATAACTTTAAGTTTTATTACAAACTCAATGGGTCAAATAAGTCGAGGGCTTACAAAGTGAGAAGTGACACCCTCCGCCCAGCCAGGGATCATTTGGGGACCCTTCCGGCATGATTTCTGGATGGGTTTCGGGATCCATCCATCATTCTGTCGGGGTAATTTCTGGACAAATTCGGAATCATTTGCATACTTTCAGAGATCAATTCTGGATGGTTTTCGGGATCCGTACGGGATCCCGTCGGGTTATATCGGGACTTTTTCAGTACCATTTTTGGACCCTTCCGATATCATTTCTGGATAGTTTTCGGCATCCCGTCGGGATAATTTCGGGACTATAGCGGGATCATTTTCGGATACAATTTCCGTGATAATTTCTGAATGATTTTCGGTATACGTCCCGGATCTTGTCGGAGTTATTTCGGGACTATTCAGGGATCTTTTGATTTTGGAATAATTTTGGGATCCTCCCGGTAAGCTTGATTTTAGATTACATATAGAAACTTGCGTTAATAGGGCTAAAGGTACTTTGGCGTTCGTGAAAAGGTGGTCTAAGGAATTTAATGATCCGTACGTTACTAAAACTCTGTTTACATAATTGGTGGGGACAATATTGGAATATGCTTCGATAATCTGGAGCCCACGTTATCAGTCACTGCGATAAACTGGAATCGGTTCAAAAACAGTGTTTGCTTTTTTGCTTTGAAACACTTGCCTTGGGACGCGTCAAGGAATCCTCCGCCGTACTGCAGCCGGCTAAAACTATTACAGTTGCCTACATTACAGAGCCGTAGGGAGATGCTTAATGTCTTATTTATAGTAAAACTCTAAAGAGAGTTGATAGCTAGCCCATTTCTGCTTGGAGAAATTAAGTTCAACAACTGCAACTTAGAAATGCATGACCCACTTCGTGGCATTTTTCAACTCCTTGTATTGTGTAATTATTATTATTTTATTTTATTTTGTTTTGGTCTATTGTGCCTATCTGTGGGGCTATGTCCTGTAGATATCTTTATATATAAAAATCACGTGTCACTATGTTTGTCCGCGATGGACTCCTAAACTACCGAACCGATTTTGAATTTGTTTGGCTCCCCGTGTGTAGTTTGATCTAGCTTGAAATATAGGATAGGTTATATCTCAGTTTATATTCGTAATATTATTTTATTGCAATTTTTTTTAAATTTTTTTACCTAATAATAAAATGTATATACGCAGCGGCACTCATATTTTCAGGCGGTGCGGATATAATTCCGTGTAATTGCTTGGTGTTTAATTAAACAACCTGCTTATCAATAAAACATATTATAGCGAATGATATCAAGTATAGCACATCACCAGGCCCATCGAGAGAGGAGGGGGGGATTATCCCCGGACCCGGGGCTTCTGAGGGGACCCGCGATTTAGAAGTACTAAGACATTTTTTGTAAATTCAGGAGAGTCTTTCGTTGTTCCATGTGCAATTTTTAAGCCGAATTTCAAAAGCAATGAATATCTGTATTTCGTTTTAATATTATAGTGAAGTGTGAAAAATAAAAATCTATATATATAAAGGGTAACGCTAAAATGTGTGTTAGTTGGTCGCCGGTGTTTGAAGAGATGCGTCAGTCGATTTTGGTCAAACGTGGACCAGGATACCCCTATAATGTGTTTATAGAATATGGATAACAAATGAAAGCTGTTGATGAGTGCTTTAGTACAGAGTAATATATTATACCGCTGGGTGACTAGGGTCTCGAGATATAGGCTAAAACGTGGCCCGTGAATGCCTAGACAGTGTTTATACAAACGGATATCAAATGAAAGCTGTTGATGAGTGCTTTAGTACAGAGTAATATATTATACCGCTGGGTGACTAGGGTCTGGAGATATAGGCCAAAACGTGGGCCCGTGAATGCCTAGACAGTGTTTATACAAACGGATATCAAATGAAAGCTGTTGCTGAGAGGTCTAAAGTAATTTTCATTGTTGTATTCAATTTAGTTGCATCAACCTTCCAAAAGTGATAAATATAAATGCGAAGCCGAAATAGACATGAATTAATAATACCCACATACCTATTTACATACGTCCTATTCGATTTGCCTGAAATTTGGTATATAAATTTGCCTATATTAGTGTTTACGATCCTTTTTTCCGACCAGAGACGGACTGGGACTGGGATTAGGACTTGGACTGGGACTGAGACTCGGAGTGGGACTGCGATTGGGACTGGAACAAAAGAGATAGACTGAGAGAGAAAGAATGAGACCAAGATGGAGATAGATGAAGCGAAAAAGACGGAGGGAGGAGTGAATAAAAGGATTAGGAAAAAGTGAAGAGGGAGAGGGCAGAGTTAGACGGAAAAAGCTTTTTAAAATGTACGGAGGTAGGCCAAATTTAGGGCAGAACAACGTCTGCCGGGTCTGCTAGTATATAAATAAATAAATAAATCATTTCTGCATCATTTTCAGAATCCATCCGGGTACACGTCAGTGTCCTTTCGGGACTAATTCGAGATTATTTAAGGATCCTTCCGGGACAATTTCTGGATGGTTTTCGGGCTCCGTCCGCGATCCCGTCGGGGTTATTTTGGGCCCTTTTCGAGACTTTTCCGGCATTATTTGGGAATCCTCTCACGATCATTTCTGGATCGGGGTCACGTCAGGCTCATTTCGCGGCTTTTTCGGGTCTATTTCGGATCCCTTCCGGCATCATTTCCTAATGATTTTCGGACTTCGTCCGGGATCCCATCAGGGTCATTCCGGGACTTTTTCGGAATCATTTGGAATCCCTTCCAGTATCATTTTTGAATGGTTTTCGGGATCCGTCCTGAATCCCGTCAGAGTCATATCTGGACTTTTTTGGGATAATTTGGGGACCCTTCGGGCTAATTTCGAAGGTCATTTCAATTTCAGGGTCATTTCGGGACTTTTTCGGGATCGTTGGGGACACTTCCGGCATCATTTCTGGATGTATTTCCGGGTCCATACGGGATCCCGTCATGTTAATTTCGGGATTATTTTGGGACCCTTCCGGCATCATTTGTGGATGATTTCCCGGATCCGTCCGGGATCCCGTCAGGTTAATTGCGAGATCATTTGGGACCCTTCATTTCTGGATGGTTTTCCGGATCCGTCCGGGATCCCGCCAGGTTAATTTCGAGACTATATCTGTATGATTTTGCAACCCTTCCGGGATCCTTTCTGGCTAGTTTTTAGGATCGGTCCGGGATCCCGTCAGGTTAATTTCGGGATCATTTTGGAACCCTTTCGGTATAATTTCTGGATGATTTTCGGGATCTGTCCGGGATCCCGTTGGAGCTTTTTTCGAAACTGTTTCGGGACTATTCCGGGATCCTTCCGGGAACATTTCTGGATGGTCCGTCCATCCCTACTGGATCCCGTCAGCGTCATTTGCGACTATTACGGGACCATATAGGGCCCTTTGCGGCATCATTTCTGGAGGAATAAGAATACTTTTTAATCAAGGTTAAATGAATTTAAGTAATTGCTAATTATTTTATTCACTCGGCCCATTATACATAGCTTGTGGAAGTTTTTGGCCAAATTACCTGATAAAATTGTTCCTTGTAGTTGTTTATTTTTATATATGTAAGCGTTTGCACAATTGAATAAATTTATAAATTTGAGAACGGTTATGTGATATTTGTATAATACCTGTATTTTTAATGAATAAATAGAGAAAAGTACAAAGGCACACTTAATTAGTTCTACCTGTTTTCAAACTGCTAATATGTTCTATTGTATGCTGTCACAAAACCATAGTTGGGGGCAGTGCACTAAATTTTGAGCAACGACACTGCTCGAAGCTAAGTGGGTTGAGATAATTGATCTTGTATTATGTGTTATTGAGACCTTAATTTAATCCGATTTAAAGGTCTGATCATCTTTAACATATTCCTTAAATTCATTAGCTTAGGACATCGCTACAAAAAAAAGATCATCATAATAAATTCAGAACTTTTTTGGGATCATTTGGAGACCCTGCATGGATCATTTCTGTGTGGTTCTCTGGATCCGTCTAAGATCGCGGCGTTGTCATTTCGGGACTGTTCCGGGATCATTTAGTGATCCTTCCGGTAACATTTCTGGGTGGTGTTCGGGATCCTGTCGGGGTTATTTCGAGACTGTTTCGGACAGAAGTTACTGTTACAAGTTTGTATTTTTGAATTTTTTGAAACTTTTTTGGTTTTGTATAAAGCGTGCTTTGCACACAGATTATATTAACTTTGATTGGATACCGGTTGGTTGTACAGGTATAAAGGAATAGAGATAGATATAGACTTCCATATATCAAAATCATCAGTATCGAAAAAAAATTTGTTTGAGTCATGTCCGTTCGTCTGTCCGTTAACACGATAACTTGAGTAAATTTTGAGGCATCTTAATGAAATTTGGTATGTAGGTTCCTGGGCACTCATCTCAGATCGCTATGTAAAATGAACGATATCGGACTATAACCACGCCCACTTTTTCGATATCGAAAAACCGAAAAATATGCGATAGTTCATTACCAAAGGCGGATAAAGCGATGAAGCTTGGTATGTGGGTTGACCTTATGACACAGAATTAAAAATTAGTAAAATTTTGGACAATGGGCGTGGCACCGCCCACTTTTAAAAAAAGATAATTTAAAAGTTTTGCAAGCTGTAATTTGGCATTCGTCGAAGATATCCTGATAAAATTTTGCAGCAATGTTGCTACTATTACTATATATGAGCTAAATAAAAATTAGCAAAATCGGACTAAGAACACGCCCACTTTAAAAAAAAATTTAAAAGACAAATTTTAACAAAAAATGTAATATCTTTACAGTATATAAGTAAATTATGTCAACATTCAACTCCAGTTATGATATGGTGCAGCCAAATACAAAAATAAAAGAAAATTTCAGAATGGGCGTGGCCCCGCTCTTTTTCATTTAATTTGTCTAGAATAATTTTAATTTACCAATCCTTATGAAATTTGGTAGGGGTATAGATTCTATGACGATAACTGTTTTCTGTGAAAATGGGCGAAATCGGTTAAAGCCACGCCCAGTTTGTATACAAAGTGGACCGTCTGTCCTTCCGCTCGGCCGTTAACATAATAACTTGAGCAAAAATCGATATATCTTTACTAAAATCAGTTCACGTACTTATCTGAACTCACTTTGTATTGGTATAAAAAATGGCCGAAATCCGACTATGACGACGCCCACTTTTTCGATATCGAAAATTACGAAAAATGAAAAAAATGCCATAATTCTATACCAAATAGGAAAAAGGGGATGAAACATGGTAATTGGATTGGTTTATTGACGCAAGCTATAACTTTAGAGAAAACTTTGTAAAATGGTTGTGACACCTACCATATTAAGTAGAAGAAAATGAAAAAGTTCTGCAGGGTAAAATCCAAAGTCATTGCAATCTTGGCAGGAATACTGTTCGTGGTATCACATATATAAATAAATTAGCGGTACCTTACATATAATGTTCTGGGTTACCCTGGTCCACATTTTGGTCAATATCTCGAAAACGCCTTCACATATTCAACTACCATCACGCCCTCTTAAAACCCTCATTAATACCTTTAATTTGATACCCATATTGTACAAACACATTCTAGAGTCACACCTGGTCCACCTTTATGGCGATATCTGGAAAAGCCGTCCACCTATAGAACTAAGGCCCACTCCCTTTTAAAATACTCATTAACATCATTCATTTCAAACCAATATCGTACAAACACATTCTAGAGTCACCCCTGGTCCACTTTTATGGCGATATCTGGAAAAGGTGTCCACCTATAGAACTCAGGCCAACTCCCTTTTAAAATACTCATTAACACCATTCATTTCATACCCATATCTACAAACAAATTGTAGAGTCACCCCTCGTCCACATTTATTGCGATATCTCGAAAAGGCGCCCACCTATAGAACTATGGCCCACTCCCTTTTAAAATACTCTTTAATACCTCCCATTTGATAAACATGTCATACAAACACATTCCAGGGTTACCCTAGGTTAATTTTCCTACATGGTGATTTTCCCTTATTTTGTCTCCAAAGCTCTCAGCTGAGTATGAAATGTTCGGCTACACCCGAACTTAGCCTTCCTTACTTGTTATATTTTAAAATTATTGTTTAAACAAGTTTTAAATTGAAATCGAATAAAATTAAAAAAGACAATAGTAAATTGAGAGGTGTCCAATTTAGTAGCAAATTGTTTCAAAAAGTGCTTAAACAGGTGAATGGTTAAAAATTTAGGCTCAGATTACTAACCGTGTACTTGCACCCACCCGAAAATTTCATCAAAGCTTCACCACTGTATATAAATAGCGCCCACAAAACTTTTCTTACTTTAGTTAATTTATACTTCTTTATACATAACAAGCAGCGGATAAATTTAGAAGCTAAAATGAATCTCCACAATCATATCGCAATGCTGGTTATTCTGCTTATCTTACTTTTTACCAAAATAAATTCGCAAACTGACGATCGGCGTTATTTGGTAGCATTACTGTCGAATGGACATTATTATTGCGCTGGCTCGTTAGTCAGTAAGCTAATAGTGATCACATCTTCGCAATGCATCAACGACGAACTTAAAAGTTCAGTCAACGTTGTAGCTAATGTAGCTAATGGACCAAATTTCAGCGGACCACGTCGCGGAGTGGTGGACATATTTCATCACTGTGATCGAACATCGATAGCTGGTATTAAACTGGATGACCCACTTGAAAATCAGCATGGAGTGACTCTAATACCACTTTGCCAAAATTCAGTTTCGGTGCGCAGTACGATGGAAATTAGTGCATGGACTCGACAAACAAGTGGCTTACCTAATTTTGAACTCGTAAAACATGTCGTAACTATAGTACCACCAAGGAGGTGTGAGTATCTCTACGGAGAAGGTATGGAAGAATATATGTATTGTGCTGAAGGTGGCGTTGGCTTTTGTGAACTATATTCTGGAGCACCGGCCGTCGTGAATGGAGAACTTTATGCGGTGGCAGTTTTTCCACCTATTGCGCACTTCGGATTTCCGCAACGTTATGTAAATACAGCTCATGCAGCTGTTAAGCTTTTCATAGAAAATTTGATTCATGATAATCAAATCTAGAAGTTGTTGGTGTTAATAAGTGCTGAGTGAATTATTAATCTATCTCGGCTGAACGCTCCATTTCAGATTTATTTCATAAACGTCACAGCGCACGGCAAAATATATTGAATTTACCTTATAAAACTGGGCATAGTATGTAAACAAAAAATTTAATTAAAAACTTTAAACAATTTTCAATTTCTTTTAATCTTTTTAAAATAAAGTGCTGATTAAACTCAATAAATAGTATGTTCTCTCATATGATTTGTGTTTTAATAAGAAAAATAACTAGCCTAACTCATTTGTATTTAAAAGTTTGAGCGTAAATCTCAAACTTTTTTGTACACCAACGAAAATTTGGTTTAAAATTCAGACTGCACCTTTTTTCGTGAAAAATGGAGTAGCAGCACTGGGTTTCAATTCTAAGTCAGAGAAAGTCTACATTTGCACAAAAAAAAAACAATAATAAGAAGAAAAGCCGGGATTTTCTTCGGCTGTTCCGAAGACTTCATACCTTTCATGAATGTAGCCGGGCAATAATCTTATTCTCTACGCAATATCCGAGTAATCGGCTACATAAAATCTTGTCTTAACTTAATCTTAATAATATTATAAATGCGAAAGTTTGGATGTTTGGATGTATAGATATTTGGATGTCCACACGTTTGCCTTTTTCTCCTAAATCAATAATTTTTCGTATCTGGCTCATACAGATCGAGATCTAAACATTTTGGAAAAACGATCAGTGGTGTTCTTCTTCTCCACCCGCTTGACACGCTTTTATCACATTTACCTGTATGTTTGTTTGTAACTCTTCATTCTCTTCAACGCACCTGCTGCCTTAATAAAATGCTTTTATAATTAGGTTAGGTTAGGTTGAACTGGCCGGCCATGAGGACCTTACATAGACTGAATGAGTCCGTAGTGTTACCAGAAGCTTGTTTTAACGACCAAACTGAGAAACCCTATAAAAACCAGGACCTATGTTATAAAAAACCTCCGTCCTCTTGGCAAATACTAGAAGCTTCTTAGGACTTAAGCCACTTGCTGCTTCCAGATCTGACAGCTGTATCACTCCTAAAAGCTGGAGTCTTAGCCTGGCAAGCGCAGGGCACGAGCACAGATCGTGCTCGATCGTTTCCTCCTCCAGCCCGAACGTCCTACATCAGCTATCACTGACCAAGCCTATTTTAAAGGCATGTGACGCCAGAAGGAGTAGTCCAGTCAGAATGCCCGTCATGAGTCTACAGTCCTCTCTTTTTAATGATAGAAGAGACTGCTTACACTCTAACACGCATTTAAATGCTGTGCTATGCGAGGTTATTGCCTTAATTGCTGTTATAATATAAAAGTTAACATGGTTGCAGCTTAAGGCATTCTCGTCCAGGGTTTCTACTGCTTTGGTTACGGCTAATATTGCCGCTTGGAAAACGCTACAGTAATCCGGCATCCTGTAGGATCTCTTTATTTCCGTATAAGCACAGTATACCGCAGACCCTACTCCTTCCACTACTTTGGAACTATTTGTGTACACATGTATCGCCTCGTCCGCCATTTGAGCACCCTTCCGCCAACCGTCCACCTCTATTATAGCCTTAATATCTCCCTCCAAGCGCAGATAGGGAATCAGGTAGTCTGTTCGTCTTGCGGTTGATGACGCTATACTACTATGGCCGTATAGGCGGCGCTCAAGCTGCCCCGAGCCACTGAGCTTGGTTGCAGTTGCTAAAGCTATGTTCTTTGCTACCAGGTCTGCAGGTGGAATGTGCAGAATGGCATACAATGCAGCCGTCGGGGTTGTTTTCAGGGCTCCCGTAATGCTAAACATTGATAGTCTGCATACCCCTCTAATTTTTTGAGCTAGCTTGCTTTTTGTGTGGCTTTCCACCAAACAAGAACTCCATAGTATAGAATAGGGCTTACAATCGCTGTAAAAACCCAATGAGAAAGAGAGGGCGAAAAGCCCCACGTACACTGCAGCATTCTTTTACATGCATAAAGTGCCCTTGCGACCTTCTTCACCCTCTCCTCCACGTAGAGCTTCCATGACAGCTAACTGTCTAGGATGATTTCTAGATATTTTGTACAAGATTTCTCCTGTAGGGTCCCCTCCCAACTTAGGCCTGGTCCAATTTGGGACCTTGTACCTTTTTGTAAACAAGACCATATCCGTCTTCTCCGCGTTGACTTTCAACCCGAAGTTAGATGCCCAGGTATGAATATCCCGAAGCGCCCGATCCATTAAAGAGCTAATCGTTGGAAGGAACTTTCCACTTATGACAATTTCAACACCATCCGCGTAAGCCGTAAGTTTTACTGGCCCCTCATCGAATCGCCCGAGCAGTTGGTTGATGACCAGCATCCACAGCAGATTTGATAGCACCCCTCCCTGCAGCGTGCCCCTGTCCCCTGATTTCATGGCCTCATACAATCCCCATTGGTATGTAATCATCCTGCAATTTAACATGCACCCGATGCATCTGGTTTAGGCTGGATGTACTTTAATATAATTAAGACCATCCATACTCGAAACATTACATACTAGAAACATTACTGAAAGCCCGGCAATGTCTAAGAAGACTCCTAGACCATATTCCTTATATTCCAGGGATTTCTCTATGCTTATTACAATGCGATGTCTACCTACTTGCCTTTGGTGTACGCATGTTGAGTTGTGGACAGCATCTTTTGATCCACGTCGACCTTTATGTACACACCTATCAGCCTCTCAAAGGTTTTGAGCAGAAATGGTGTTAAGCTAATGGGTCTATAGTCTTTGGGATACACGTAACCGAACTTCCCCGCGTTTGGTAGGAAAGCTACACGAGCAGTTCTCCAAGAGTGCGGTACATGATTCAGTCTTTTACACCCATCGAATATTATTTTAAGCCATTCCACGACCGCCCTACTTGAGACTTGTAGCATGGCCGGGAATATACCATCTGGGTCCGGCGATTTAAACTTAGAAAACCTTTTCACTGCCCAGTCGATCTTGGTATCGGTCACCAAGCCCGGCACTACTAGCTCCGTGATCGAAGTGTGAGTGATATCTGCTCGCTCTTCTAAACCGTCTCCCGATGGGAAATGTGTATCGAGAAGCACCTCAAGGGATTCCCCACTGTTACGTGACCATTCCCCGTTCTCTTTCTTTATTAGTCCCTGGACTATGTTTCCCTTTGCTAGGACTTTTTTCAACTGTGCTGTTTCGCTTGGAGCACTCTATGTCCGTACAGAAACTTTTCCATGAGTTTCCCTTAGTAATTTCACGCTTTTAGATCCTCAGTAGATCCCTGTACTCGTCCCGACACGCTTCGCTTTCCGCGGTCTTTGCGAGCTTAAACATTTCTTTTACCTGTCTTCTTAGAAGACTCAGCTCATTGCTCCACCATGGCGGCTTTGCTTTCCTCTGAATCTTCTTAGAGCGCAAGCTTTGTTATACGCAGTCACAAGCGTCCTTGTTAGGAATTTATTCGATTCCTCCAGTTCCTCCACATTGGCAACCTCATTGGGTTGTCCCAGCTTTGTTTCTACCTGTTTCTGGAATTTGGTCCAGTTCGTTGACCTAGGGTTTTTAAAGGTTCCTCCTTTGTCTACCCTCTTTAGGGGGATGCTGAAGCTGATATACGCATGGTCGGAGAAGGATGGTCTATCAAGAACCATCCAATCATACCTTGATATATCACGCTCGGAGCTCAATGTAATATCCAGAACATTGTTGGATGTTGGACCAATGTATGTAGGGACATTTCCCCTGTTGGCTATCTGGAAATTGTTTTGCAGAGATTCGCCTCTCTCGTTCGTATCTGCTCCTCCCCACGCATTGTGGTGCGTATTTGCATCTGCGCCGATGACCAACCGCCCTCTGCGCCCTTCCTCCTGTACTAGCCGTTTGCACTCCATCGGTGGAAACTCCGCAGCATGGGTCATGTAGCAGGACGCCAGGATAAATGCCTGCTTATTCTTTTGCTCAACGGCCACCACTACGAGGTCCTCAGTAGTGTAATTAGGTAGCATATATGAATGCAGCTGTTTCCTTAACTTTACTACAGCTCGCACCCGTCCTTCCGTTTGCGCGTAGTAAACGCCAAAACCGCGCGCGCTAAGTCCAGAAACCTTCCCTTCTGGATCAGAGCCACGTCAAATGAACCCTACTCAAGGGTTAGGAGGAGTTCGCTCGACGGCACTTTACTGTGTTGTAGGTTTATCTGTAGGACTCGCAGCACCATTGGGCTGTTTGTCCCCCTCCAGCACCTTCGTCGTGACGTCGTCGTCCTCCCCTTACCCTTTTGGTTTAGAGTATTCGAGGCCCCCTTCAGCCTCACGTAACTGTTGTGCCGGGTATTCCTCTGTGCGAGTCACAGCACCATTTGGCAGTTGGTCCTCTCCAAACACCTTCGTGGTGACGTCGGAGACCTCCACCTGTCTTTTTTCCCTTAGGCTTTTGAGGTCCTTTTCGACTTCGCCCACCTCTAGCGTGTTAGGATTTTTATCCTCGGGACTTCTTTCCCTGTGTCGCATGTAAATTTTGCCAGTGCCAAAGGACATTTTGCTAGGCTGCGTGTACAAAATATCCTCCGCCTGCTTGTTTATTTGGAAAATGTAGAACTGACCTTCGTAGGTAGGCCGAGATACAGTAAGTACCTTCCAATCCTGTGTCGGTGTGTTCGGATACTGATTCTGCAGAAGTCGCAGTGTATCCTCTGACTTCATCACGCATGGTATCCATACCTTAACTTTTGGTACCGTGGGGATTTGCGCTTTATCCACCACCTCGAACTTCGCGTTCGTGCCTTGCCACTGTAGGTTTGGAACCACTTCCTGCAGCCACAGCATGCCCGCGATGCGGACGCTATCATCTTCACACCAGGGGCTTACGATAAACCAGCGTCAAAGTCAGTGACTACCTTGCCATATCACTCATCTTCTCGGGAAAAACCGGAGTCTTAGCTTTATCTTCCTTTGGCTTATTTCCTACTTCCCTAGTTGGCACTTCACCACTTTTGATGTCCTTCCTCTAACTTGCAGCTTTCGAGGTAGTTGCTATCTCGCTATTGGGGTCATCTGTCTTACAGCTTTAGGCCTACTTATCTTGTCTATGCGGCTGCCCTGCCCCACGGCTCTGGGACTGAGTCCTCTCAGACTCTTGAAAGCAGACTTTTCGCCTTCTGCCGAACTTTGCCTCTTCATTCTGCCATTCGATGCTTCTTCCTCCTCGTACCGGTTGCAGTGCCGAGAGTTTCTCGAAGCAAACCTTTTGAACTGCCTTCGACCTACTTCTACCGCCTGATGAGCCCAATCCAAGCGCTCGATCTCCGATTCTGTTGGGTCGACCACTGCTCCCAGGCGTTGGAGAGTTATTAGTGCTTCTCGGTACTGCGACAGGGCTCTATTACTTCCTCTGCCCAGTACCCTCCTCCACTCTTCTACTCCGTTTTCATTTGTATGCTTTTCCAACACGGAGTTCATTGAATCAGCACTACTCTCGCTCCCAGAGTCCGACGCAGCGCTTAATGCGTTGTTGTTGTCTGTGGCTTGTGACTCAGCCCTCCCATTATAATAGTCCTTATTTCAATTAGATAATGAGTCGTTCATCTTGGTTGTACGACCACCTGCCCGAGAGGGCGGGCTCAGCGGTTCAGTATTATATACGGGGAAAGATTCGTCCGCCACAGCAGCGTCCCTTACGTAAGGCCATCAATACTTTCCGAGGTGGCCCGGTATCGGCAAGGCTCTGTTCGAATACAGGCGCCGAATTTATCCTCTGGCTGCAATTCGTCCAATAGGCACGGTCCGCATAACACCCTGGATTAGGGGGTTGGCAGTTCTTGGTCAAAGATATCCCGCCACCCTCCTATGAGGCGAACCGGCGTAGATGCCAGTCCTATACCGCTCAGAGGAGGCTACTATGGATGGATCAAAATATCAGGAATACGAGAAAAAAGTTTTCCGGAACTTTAATGGTGTTTATGTTATGCCAGCTGAATGTATCAAAGAAAATTAATAAAATAATTTAAAAAAAAAATTTTAAGTTAAACGGTTTTATTGAAAACAATATTTACATGAAATAATAATAATACGAAAAGCTAGAAAATAGTTAGGAAGGTCCTAGGTACTAGTCATCACACTCCTTATCAATCTAGGGCGTTGATCAGACAATTAAATAAAAGCGTTGGGCGCGTGAAATTTCTCAAAATGTGAGGCGTAGCATAACCTGATTAAGGTTTAGTTGGTCTTATATATGATTATCAATAGAAATATGACGCGTCCAACGCTTTTATTTGTCTGGTCAACGTCCTAGATTGACAAGGAATGTGATTACTAGTACCTAGGACCTACCTAATTATTTTCTAGCTTTTCGTATTATTATTATTTCATGTAAGTATTGTTTTCAATAAAACCGTTTAACTTAAAAATTTTTTTTTTATTATTTTATTTTCAAGTTTTTAGTCTTTATTTAATTGCCTATTATTTCTCATTCTATTTAGTTCATTTAGTGACTCATTATTACAAGGACTCTTTCCTGACAATTTGTTACAACCTAAGTCCTCAATACATAATCCTTCCAAAGACTTTACTCGACTCTGCGCCACGTATGCTTGTCCCTCCTCCAACTCCAAAATATTTTGATGTCACTTCTACTGGACTGTATGGAATATTTGTTCCAAATATGAGCCAAATCGGGCATCATAGGTCGCTTTCTATTCATGTATGTATTATGTGTTCCAAATATGGACCAAATTAAATCGGACCACAAATACGATTTTTGTGTATATCTCGATCCTTGCGCCACCTAGCGGCGATTTTTTTTTGATAGGTCGCTTTCTATTCTTGTATGTATTATGTGTTCCAAGCATGAGCCAAGTCGGACCCCAAATACGATTTTTGCGAATATCTCGATCCTTGCGCCATCTAGCGGCGATTTTTTTATAATTACATTGTCATCGGGTTCTGAACTATATTCCAAGTTTCAAGCTTGTAGCTTATCGGGAAGTTACTTAAATTGCAATTACAAGATTCGTTCACAACGGCCGGGCGGCCTGGCCTGCCTGTCAACTCAAGCTAAATAAAACCGTTTAAAAAGTATGCTGCTTTCCTATATCCAGCACACTTCGATAGCGGAGAAAGGAAAGGAGATGCCCTTAATTTGCTGGGAACTTTAAGTGGATAATTATTTGATATTTATTGGTGTTTCAAGATGCCTTCAGTTACCATTCACAAGAAAAATCTGATGAAATAATGAAAAGTGTGACCCGAAAAGTCATCCACTTTAACCCGCGTAGGTTCCTACACACAGACTAAGTTGTAGTGTTTCGATGTATATTGGAACGATCTTCCGTCATCCTTTGTCAAATTTGGTTTTGACAAACCGGTTTCGGAAAAATTGTAGTTTTTCAATTACTTTCGCAATTCCTTTGAGGAATGGAATGGGAAATTCGAAAGTACTTTTTCAATTCCTTGTAATGTAATTGGAAAATTTTCAATTACATTTGCAATTCCTTTCGAAAGTACTGGGGCAGAAATTACATTTGAGCATAGTATTTTTTTTTTTTTCAATTACAAACAAAAAATTGTTTGTACTTGAGCCACAAAAAACGAAATTTCTTTTGGTATTTTTTTGAGGAATTGAAATGTAATCAATTCCTTTGCTGTGGAAGAAAGGAATTGAATACTTTTTCCAATTACTGGGGAATGTAATGGGTAATGTAATGGAATTAAATTTACCCAGCTCTGTACACATCTAAAGGTATAAACAAATATTGGGATATTATTATCCCAAACAAATTCATTATTGGGATTATATGTCCCAATGCAGTTACAAATATAAAAAACCTACTGTTTTCATTATAATTTGTTTCCGATTTCGAAGGAATCCTAAATTAAAAAAGGGTTATATTATGTACAAAAATGGGACCAGATAGACGTTTAAAACTGAAATACAACCCGCGTGTACTGCCACATAACCAGACTTGAGAGCAGTGGATTTAGGCATCCTTCCTTCTTTCTTATATTCGTAAAACTAATGTTTTTCAGAGGGCTTCTATAGGATTTTTGAAAATGAGTATACGTCGCTTCAAATAAAAAAACCTTGTTACTGTAGACTTTTTGATGTTTTTACAAGAGAATGTGGGGTCCCAACCACGTTTTCTAAGCTTAATGTTTTTTTGAGAATACTTATTAAAAACTTACATTACGTTTACTTTTCTTGCTAGGATAAACAAATTGTTTTCACTGAACCTATTTAACCTTGAGTAAATTTTTGCGCTGCCCCCGTCATGATATAAAAGTCGTGCTTGGCGACTTTAACGCCAGGGTGGGCAAAGAAGGTGTTTTTGGCCCTACAGTCGGAAAGTTCAGCCTACACAATGAAACTTCTCCTAACGGACTGAGGCTGATTGACTTTGCCGGTGCTCGAAACATGGTCATATCAAGCACGAGGTTCATGCATAAAAAGATACATCAAGCTACATGGCTGTCTCCTGATCGAAATACTCGCAATCAGATCGATCACGTTGTGATAGACAGACGGCATGCCTCCAGTGTTTTAGATGTGCGAACGATCCGAGGACCTAACATCGATTCGGACCATTATCTCGTTGCAGCCAAAATACGCACCCGCCTCAACACGGCTAAAAACAAGGAACAAAAAACACAAGGAAAGCTAGACGTCGAAAAGCTTCAATCACAACAGACTGCCAATGATTTCGCAACTCGACTCTCACACCTGCTCTCTGAGGGCACAACTCATCCTGAAGGAATACAGGAGCAGTGGGAGCATATCTCCAAAGCACTTCATACTGCCGCCGAGGAAAAAATTGGTTACCGGCGGCCACGAAGAAACAACTGGTATGATGAAGAATGCCGCGTTGCAACCGAAAGAAAAGACGCTGCCCACAGGGCTACGTTAAAAGCGAGTGCGACAAGAGGAGTGTGTGAACGCTATCGTGAGTTGAAAAGGGAAGCGAGACGCCTTTTCAGGAAGAAAAAAGCAGAAGCAGAAAGGCGTGAGTGCGAGGAGCTTGAGCTGCTAGCCACCAGGAATAACGCCCGAAAATTCTACCAAAAAATACGGCGACAGGCGGAAGGTTTTAAGACCGGGGCAAACTCCTGTAGGAATGAAAACGGCGACCTTGTAACTGATGTCCAGAGAGTGCTTAGATTATGGAGGTAACACTTCTCTGCTCTCATAAATGGAGGCAGCAATTCACCGCGCAGAGATGAAGAACCCGATCCCGCAATCGATGATGATGGAATATATGTCCCCCCGCCCGATTATGACGAAGTTAGAATAGCAATAACCAGATTGAAAAACAACAAGGCCGTGGGCGCTGATGGATTGCCTGCGGAGCTATTCAAGTTCGGCGGCGAGGAGTTGGTAAGGCGCATGCAGCAGCTTCTTAGCAAAATATGGGCGGACGAAAGCATGCCCGACGGTTGGAATCTAAGTGTTCTTTGCCCAGTCCACAAGAAGGGGGATACTGCAAAATGCACCAACTATCGTGGAATCAGCCTTCTTAATATCGCATATAAGGTCCTTTCAAGTGTATTGTGCGAAAGATTAAGCCCACCGTGAACCGGCTGATTGGACCTTATCAGTGCGGCTTCAGACCTGGTAAATCTACCATCGACCAGATTTTCACAATGCGCCAAATCTTGGAAAAAGCCCGTGAAAAGAGAATCGACACACATCACCTCTTCGTCGACTTTAAAGCCGCCTTCGACAGCACGAAAAGGAGCTGCCTATATGCCGCTATGTCTGAATTTGGTTTCCCCGCAAAGCTTATACGGCTGTGCAAAATGACGTTGAGCAACACCATCAGCTCAGTCAGAATTGGGAGGGACCTCTCCGAGCCGTTCCAAACTAAACGAGGTTTCAGACAGGGTGACCCCCTATCGTGCGATTTCTTTAATTTGATGCTGGAGAAAATTATACTAGCTGCAGAACTTAACCGCACTGGAACAATATACTATAAAAGCGTGCAATTACTGGCATATGCTGGTGACATTGATATCATCGGCCTAAACACCCGCGCTGTTAGTTCTGCTTACTCCAAGCTGGAAAAAGAAGCGGTAAAGATGGGTTTGATGGTGAATGAGGACAAAACGAAGTACCTGCTGTCATCGAGCAAAGAGTCAGCGCATATGCGCTTTGGCATCCACGCTACTGTTGGCAGCCATAATTTCGAAATAGTAAAAGACTTCGTTTATTTGGGAACCAGCATCAACACTAGCAACAACATCAGCACTGAAATCCAGCGAAGAATCAATCTTGCCAATAAATGCTACTTTGGACTAGGTAGGCAATTGAAAAGTAAAGTCCTCTCTCGGCGAACGAAAATCATACTCTACAAGTCACTTATCGTACCCGTCCTGCTATATGGGGCAGAAGCATGAACCATGACAACAGCAGATGAAGCGGCTTTGGCAGTGTTCGAGAGAAAAGTTCTTCGAAAGATTTATGGACCTCTACGCGTTGGCGATGGCGAGTACCGAAGAAGATTTAATGATGAGCTGTACGAGCTATACGCAGACATCAACATAGTCCAGCGAATTAAAACGCAGCGGCTGCGCTGGCTAGGCCATGTTATGCGAATGAAAGATGATGCTCCGGCCAAGAAAGTGTTTCTATCGGAACCCGCCTATGGAAGCAGAGGTAGAGGGCGGCCCCCACTCCGTTGGAAGAACCAGGTGGAAAATGATTTAAACTCCCTTGGTGTGACCAATTGGCGCCGGTTGGCGGAGCGAAGGAGCGACTGGCGCGCCTTGTTGGACGTTTAGACAGTTAAGCGCCAATTAAGTAAGTAAGTAAGTAAGTAAGCAAATTTTTGGTTAGAAGTACCTAATTAAATTTCAGTGCCTTTAATGATGAAAAATACAAAATATTTACACAGCTTTTTAAAATAACGTTTCTATAGAAATTTCATATTATGTTAGCTTTATATTTTTATGAAAAGAACAAACCACACACTTAATTAGTTTCAATTGTTTCTAAACTGGTAATATGTCCCATCGTATACTGTCACATATCCAGATTTGAAAGCAGTGGATTTAGGCATCTTGATCTATTTTATGTTCGTAATTGAAAATGAGTTTACGTCGCTTCAAATAAAAAACATTGTTACTGTACACTTTTTGATGTTTTTACAAGAGAATGTGGGGTCCCAACCTAGTTTTCTAAGCTTAATGTTTTTTTGAGAAAACTTATTAAAAACTTACATTACGTTTACTTTGCTTGCTGGGATAAACAAATTTTTATTCACTCAACCTATTTAACCTTGAGTCAATTTTTGGTTAGAAGTGCCTAATTAAATTTCAATGCCCTTAATCATGAAAACTACAAAATATTTACACAGATTTTTAAAATAACGTTTCTATAGAAATTTCGTATTATGTTAGCTTTATATTTTTATGAAAAGAACAAACCACACACTTAATTAGTTTCAATTGTTTCTAAACTTGTGTTTCTAAATTTTTAATGCCCTTCATAATGAAAAATACAAAATATTTGTACAGCTTTTTAAAATGACATTCTATAGAAGTTTCTTATTATGTTATCTCGTGGTTATATATTGCACTACGTTCTAGTTATTTCAAGCTCTGCACTAAGAAAAAGTTAGAATATAAGTGTAAGGAAATTGACTTATTAAATACTGTCAGAAACTAGGGAGACTGGTGGAAAGTAGCCAACTCATTGAAAAACCGTCCTCTCAGTGTGACTGTCAATTTGGAATTGAGCGATTTTTACAACTATTTTAAGTTTCTTCTGTCGGATACAAATGAAGTTCCTTGCATGCACTGGCCGTTGCCTTCGGCGATCGACCCTTTTCTCGATGCTCCCTTTGAGCCCCGTGAGCTGCAGCTGGTTGTAAAACGTTTAAAAAACAACAAGCTCCCGGTCCAGATCGTATCTGCTATGAGTTTTACAAGTACGCACCAGAGTGTCTCTTAACTGAGCTTCTTGCTTTGTTCAACATAATATTTTTAAAGAAGCAAAATCCTCAATCGTTTCGTAACTATATCATAGTTGCCCTTTTCAAAAAGGGTGATCCCGATCTTTCCTCCAATTATAGAGGGATATCACTGCTTGATTCAATATACAAAATGTTCGCTGGTTTGTTTCTAAGCCGCATCAATTCTTAGCTTGATTGTAACAATATAATTAGCTAATTCCAGGCGGATTTCCGTAAAGGCTATTCTACAATGGACAATTTGTTTAATTTAACTAGTATAGTTCAGTTAAACTTTGGTGCGAAGAAGAAAACATTCGCCTTTTTTGTTGGGTTTTCATGTGCTTTTGACACAGTTCCACGGAATATGCTCTTCTATAAGTTAGCACAGCTCGGCCTCTCCAGGCACATTATAGAGGTTTTGCGCTCCATTTATGAGGAAACAGCCAGTCAGATATGGATGGATGGAGTGCTTTCAGATCCGTTTACTGTTAACCACTGTGTACGGCAAGGTTGTTTGCTCAGTCCAACTCTGTTCTCATTATATATCAATGATTTAAGTGGCAGTCTCTCCGGCGGTGTAAAGGTTGCTGACACAACAGTAAAAGTTCTTATGTACGCCGACGATATCGTTCTTTTAGCTGACTCTGCCACTGTCTTACAGAAAATGATAAATGAGCTTTGCGTGTATAGTACGCTTTGGGAGTTAACCTGACCAAATCTAAAATAT
The DNA here is from genome assembly GCF_040869045.1 of Eurosta solidaginis. Lineage (NCBI taxonomy): Eukaryota > Metazoa > Arthropoda > Insecta > Diptera > Tephritidae > Eurosta > Eurosta solidaginis. Next base: position 208,742,731 of record NC_090323.1, read on the forward strand.
TAGTGTTCAGGGAATGTAGCGGTGTCCTTCTTTTCGTTGGTCTTATGGTAGCGAGTTTATTGAAATTATAAGTGGCTACAGGTATCTGGGAGTTCTCTTGAATTAAAACTATCTTTTACAAAGCACCTCGAGGTAAAACTAGCTGAGGTTAAAACAGCGATAAATGCTACCCGGTCAAAATACATAAATAACCCTCGCATTTGTATCTCAAATAAGATGAAACTTTTCGAGGCAGTATGTAGGTCCATTATGTTTTGTGGTGCGCAAGTCTGGGGTGTTGATAAGTTTGAATGCGTAGAGAAACTTCTTCGCTTCTTTTTAAAAAAGTTAATTTTTTTACCAGCTAATACACCAAACTATATGCTACACCTTGAATCAGGTTTATCGTCATTATTCAGTCACACCTTACGCATTCACATGCTTTATATTGCGCTGTTTAAGTTTGCCAGCAAATAGACTCCCCCGAGTTGTAGCAGAGGAGACAGTGAGACAAGGGTCGTACTGGGTCAAAAAGTGGAGAAACGTTTATGAAGGTGTCGACATGGTGACTCTGTCTGACTTTTCTTCCGCATCGCTTAATATGAGCATACCAATTTTAGTAGAGAAATTGATTCAAAAAGAGTTTGCAGAATATGCCGATGGCTCTTTTCAGTCCTCACATGATCTTTATTCCGACTTGCTCCCTATGTACTCTATCTATTTTAACGATGAGTACTCTGCATACGCCATATGTCTGATTTTCCGAGCAAGGGGTGACTTGCTAAATCTTAATGCTCAATATTTTAAAGATGTTTTTTCCAAAAACTGTTCTATGCGCAATTTATGTGTAGCTGAAGACACCTATCACTTCATTGGGATATGTCCCATATATAAAGACATACGGTTTAATTGTTTTGGTGAGAAATTTTGGATCTGCAGAAGGTGGTAAATATCCTTAAGGGTTATAACTATAATTCACTCTTTGTTTATATAAGAAATTGCCTAAGTATAGTGTTGCGGCAAAGGAGCGTTGCGACAGGTTACCTTGGCAGATGCGGGTGGTAGATGGCTTGGAGGCAATGTTGCGGGTGGTAGATTATTTCGGGTGTGGACTGTATAATGCGGTTTTTTTACTTACGCAAAATATCCGGCTGCAACTGATAAAAATGCTGGCGTGATGCGTGCCAATCAAGTCTACAACACTACCTCGTTTGGAGCTTTGTGCTGCGCACCTCGCTTCTAAGTTAGTACGAAATATTTCACAGAGCTGGAACGAACTCCGCTATCCGTTATACGCTTGGACTGATTCCACTATTGCTTTGGCGTGGTTGAAAGCTCATCCCAGCAGATGGGAAACGTTCGTCGCAAATCGCGTGGCCGATATTCAAGGAGTTTTACCGTCTGAGTGCTGGCAACATGTACGCTCCGAACAGAACTCTGCAGACTGTGCATCGAGAGGCATAACACCTCGAGAACTCGTTCAACATCAGTTGTGGTGGTCTGGTCCAGATTTTTTGCATGTCGAAGATCAATTTTGGAAGCAAGCTTCGCAAGAACCGCATTTAACTGACCTGGGCCTACGTAAAAGGGTCGCCGTTCATATTATAGTACCCGAGGACACTTGGTCAGTCATAATTAAATATTCTACGTTTTCAAAATTACGAAGGGTTATGGCTTATGTGCTAAGGTTTACACACAATATTCGCGCCAAAAGGAATCACACGCTTAAACGAACGAGTGGCACCCCTAACTGTCAGGAATTGGCCGAGGCCGAACTAAGATTGATTAAGTATACTCAACGTACTTATTTTGCTAACGAAATTTCTCATTGCAGGGAGAAAAAACCAATTCCCCTGCGAAGTAGCTTGTTGCGCCTGCAACCGTATCTTGATCCGTCTGGTGTTTTGAGGGTTGGAGGTCGTCTTAAATCAGCAGACGTCTCGCTTGATGCAAGGCATCCTATAATTTTACCTAAGAACGCTCCGCTGTCGAAATTGATAATTTCTGACATACACGCAGGGCCTCGCATAATGACAGTAGTTCTACAGCATAGCTATTGGGTGATTGGCGCCCGCAATCTAATTAGAAGCGTATATCATAAGTGTGTTAAATGTACTTGCTTGAACCGCAACACTTCCGTTCAGTCGATGGGCGACCTGCCGTCGTCTCGTCTACGTATGTTCGCTGCTTCACACGAACTGCTGTAGATTTTGCTGGTCCATACACGTATAAATTTGCACATGGTAGAGGGTCAAAGTCCACGAAAGGTTACATTTGCTCGTTGATCTGCATGTGTACTGGCGCAATGCCCTTGGAATTTGTAGGCGATTTATCGACGACCGCCTTTCTCAATGCTTTCAAACGTTTTATCAGTCGTCGAGGGTATTGTAAGGTCATGTACTCCGATAATGGCACGAACTTCGTTGGCGCTGACAGAGAACTTCGGGAGAGATATCAGAAGTGTATGGCAGATGATAAACTACGAGCATTTTTCGCCGACTCCAACGTCGAGTGGCATTTCAACGCACCAACTGCGCCACATATGGGTGGATATTGGGAAGTCGGTGTAAAGCGCGTCAAATTCCACATTAAACGCATTCTTGAGGGGAGCTTATTATCCTTCGAAGAGTTCAGTACATTGCTAGCTGAAGTTGAGGCATGCATTAATTCGCGCCCTCTATGCGCGAACCCAACTACCGCGACCAACCTTGAAGCCTTAACGCCTGGTCAGTCATTGAAGTCGATCCCAGAACCTGAGGGTCAAGGGTTCTGTGGAAATCTACTTCAACGATGGCACCTAATCTCCGAAATACGAAAACATTTTTGGCACCGCGGACGGGGCCGCGGGTAAAGGTAGTATCTAATCTAATATATATTATAAATGGCAAAGTTTGGATGTTAAGATGTTTGGATGTTTGGATATTTGGATGTTTGGATGTTTGGATGTTTGGATGTTTGGATGTTTGTCCAGACGTTTGTCTTTGTGACTCAATAACGCAATAACGGCTGGACCGATTTGGATGAAATTTTGCACACATATAGCCAATATTCTAGAAGGATCTACTAGCTATATATTTTTCAAAAGGGGCGTGGTCCCCGCCCCTTAGGAACAGTTATAATTTAATTATTATATTTTTTCGTCTTTGCGACTGAATCACGCCAGAATGGCTAGACGGATTTTGATGAAATTTGGGACACAGACAATAGTCTACTAGCGAAATTTTTTTCGAACATGGAGAGAGGGGTGGGGGTCCCAAGACCCCTTCGAGCAATTACTTTTTAATAATTTTTACACATTATAACTTTACGTATACTGGCCTTCACCAATATCACAGACTCAAGGGGTCAATTAAGTCGAGGGCTTACAAAGTAAGCAGTGAAACACTCCGCCGCCCCCCCCCCTTTATCTCCCCCTCTGGTGTAAAATCTATTAATTGTTGTAACTCAATATAAATTTTCTCCTAAATCAATAGTTTTTGGTATCTGGCACATACAGATCGAGATCTAGACAATTTTGGAGGAACGATCAGTAGTCCTCTCCTTCTACACCCGCCATCCGCCCTCCTTCAATTGTTTTTATTAGCACGCTTTTATTAGCTTTACCTGTATGTTTCTATGTAACTTTTCATTCGCTCCAATGCGCTTGCTGCCTTATTAACATGGTTTTATAATTAGCTTCACCTTATTTGTAATCCCGTAAGGGTTATATCGAGGCCCTTCCAGGATCATTTCTGGATGGTTTTCGGGATCGTTCCGGGATCCCGCCGGGGTAATTTCGGGGCTTTTTCGGGACTATTTCGGGATCATTTTGGGACCCTTCCGGGATCATTTCTGTATAGTGTTCGGGATCCATCCGGGATCCCGTCGGGGTTATTTTGAGACATTTTCGGGACTATTCCGGAATCATTTCGGGACTATTTCGCGATCATTTGGGGACCCTTCCGCCATCTTTTCTGGATGGTTTTCGGGATCCGTCCGGGATCCCGTCGGGGTACTTTCGGGATCATTTGCGTACCTTCGAGAGATAAATTCTTGATGGTTTCCGGGATCATTACGGGACTTTTTCGGGGTTATTTTGAGTCCCTTTAGGCATCATTTCTGGATGATCTTTGGGATTCGTCCGGCATCCCGTCGGGGTCATTTCGGGACTTTTTCGCGACTAATACGGGATCATTTGGGGACCCTTTCGGCAAAATTTCTGGATGGTTTTCGGGATCCGTCCGGGATCGCGTCAGGGTAATTTGGGGACTTTTTCGGGATCATTTGGGGGCTCTTCCGGCATCATTTCTGAATGGTTTTCGGGATCCGTCCGGGATCTCGTCGGGGTCATTTGGGGACTTTTTCGGGATCATTCGGGGGCTCTTCCGGCATCATTTCTGGATGGTTTTCGGGATCCGTCCGGGATCCCGTCGGGGTCATTTCGGGACTGTTTCGCGACTAATACGGGATCATTTGGGAACCCTTTCGGCATCATTTCTGGATGGTTTTCGGGATCCGTCCGGAATCCCATCAGGGTAATTTCGTGACTATTAGGGGATCATTTGGGGACCTTTCCGGCATCATTTCTGGATAATTTTCGGGATACGTCCGGGATGCCGGCGAGGTCATTTGGGACTATTACGGGATCATTTGGGATGTTTTTTGGGATTCGTCCGGGATCCCGTCGGGGTCATTTCGGGACTTTTTCTCGACTAATACGGGATCATTTGCGGACCCTTTCGGCATCATTTCTGCATAGTTGTCGGGATCCGTTCGGGATTCTGTCACGGTCATTTCGGGACTATTAGGGGATTATTTGAAGACCTTTCCGGCATCATTTCTGGATAGTTTTCGGAATCCGTCCGGGATCCCGTCAGGGTCACTTCGGGATTTTTTCGGGATCATTTAAGGATGGCTTTCAGGATTCGTCCGGGAATCCGTCAGGGTAATTTCTGGACTTTTCCGAGACTATTTCGGGATCATTTTGGGACCCTCCCAAGATCATTTCTGGATGGATTTCGGGATCTGTCCGGGATGCCATCAGGGTAATTTTGGGACTATTAGGTGATCATTTGAGGACCTTTCCGGCATCACTTCTACATGGTTTTCGGTATCCGTTCAAGATCCCGTCGGAATAATTGCGGCACTTTTTCGGGGTTCCTTCCGGCATCATTTCTGGATGGTTTTTGGGATTCGTCCGGCATCCCGTCGGGGCCATTTCGGGACTTTTTCTCGACTAATACGGGATCATTTGCGGGCCCTTTCGGCATCATTTCTAGATAGTTGTCGGGATCCGTTCGGGATCCCGTCAGGGTCTTTTCGGAACTATTAGGAGATCATTTGAGGACCTTTCCGGCATCATTTCTGGATAGTTTTCGGGATCCTTTCGGGGTCCCGTCAGGGTCATTTCGGGACTTTTTCGGGATCATTTAAGGATGGTTTTCAGGATTCGTCCGGGAACCCGTCAGGGTAATTTCTGGACTTTTCCGGGACTATTTCGGGATCATTTTGGGACCTTCCCAAGATCATTTCTGGATGGATTTCAGGATCAGTCCGGGATGCCGTCAGGGTCATTTTGGGACTATTAGGTGATCATTTGAGGACCTTTCCGGCATCACTTCTGGATGGTTTTCGGTCAGGGTCATTTAGGGATGCGTTCGAGATCCCGTTAGGGTCATTTCCGGACTTCTTCGGGACTATATCGGGATCATTTCTGGATGGTTTACGGGATCCGTTTAGGATCCCTTACGGGTCATTTCGGAACTGTTAGGTGATCATTTGAGGACCTTTCCGGCATCACTTCTGGATGATTTTCGGTATCCGTTCGGGATCCCGTCGGAATCATTGCGGGACTTTTTCGGAATCATTTGGGATCCCTTCCGGCATCATTTCTGGATGGTTTTCGGGATTTGTCCGGGATCCCATCGGGGTTATTTCGGGACCTTTTCGGGGCTAATACGGGATCATTTGGGGAACCTCTAGGGGTCGTTTCGTGACCTTTTCTGCATTATTTCGGGATCATTTGGGGACCCTTCCGGCATAATTTCTTGATGGTTTGTCGGATCCATCAGGGTCATTTCGGGACCATTTTGGGATCATTTGGGGACCCTTCCGAGAGCATTTCTGTATGGTTTTCGCGATCCGTCGTGGATCCCCTCGGAGCAATTTCGGAACTTTCTCTGGAGTATGTCGGGGTCCTTTGGGGACTTTTTCAGGATCATTTGGGGGCTCTTCCGGCATAATTTCTGGATGGTTTTCGGGATCCGTCCGGGATCCCGTCGGGGTCATACCGGGACTTTTTCTCGACTAATACGGGATCATTTGGGGACCCTTTCGGCATCATTTCTGGATAGTTTTAGGGATCCGTCCGAGATCCGGACGGGGTCATTTCGGGTCTATTTCGGGATCGTTTGGGGGCTCTTCCGGCATCATTTCTGGATGGTTTTCGGGATCCGTCCGGGATCCCGTCGGGATCATTTCGGGACTTTTCCGCGACTAATACGGGATCATTTCGGAACCCTTTCGGCATCATTTCCGGATGGTTTTCGGGATCCGTCCGGGATCCCATCAGGGTAATTGCGGGACTATTAGGGGATCATTTGGGGACCTTTCCGGCATCATTTCTGGATAATTTTCGGGATCCGTCCAGGATGCCGAGGAGGACATTTCGGGATCATTTGGGATACCTACCGGCATCATTTCTGGATGGTTTTTGGGATTCGTCTGGGATCCCGTCGGGGTCATTTCGGGACTTTTTCTCGACTAATACGGGATCATTTGGGGGCTCTTCCGGCATAATTTCTGGATGGTTTTCGGGATCCGTCCGGGATCCCGTCGGGGTCATTCCGGAACTTTTTCTCGACTAATACGGGATCATTTGGGGACCCTTTCGCCATCATTTCTGGAGAGTTTTCGGGATCCGTCCGGGATCCGGACGGGGTCATTTCGGGACTATTTCGGGATCATTTGGGGTACCTACCGGCATCATTTCTGGATGGTTTTCGGGATTCGTCCGGGATCCCGTCGGGGTCATTTCAGGACTTTTTCGGGATCATTTAGGGTACCTTCCGGCATCATTTCTAGATGGTTTTCTGGATCAGTCCGGGATCCGGTCGGGGTCATTTCGGGACTTTTTCTCGACTAATACGGGATCATTTGGGGACCCTTTCGGCATCATTTCTGGATGGTTTTCGGGATCCGTCCGGGATCCCGTCGGCGTCATTTCGGGACTTTTTCGGGATGATTTGGGTTCCCTTCCGGCATCATTTCTGGATGGTTTTCGGGATCCGTCTGGGATCCCGTCGGGGTCATTTCGGGACTTTTTCTCGACTAATACGGGATCATTTGGGGGCTCTTCAGGCATAATTTCTGGATGGTTTTCGGGATCCGTCCGGGATCCCGTCGGGGTCATACCGGGACTTTTTCTCGACTAATACGGGATCATTTGGGGACCCTTTCGGCATCATTTCTGGATGGTTTTCGGGATCCGTCCGGGATCCGGTCGGGGTCATTTCGGGACTATTTAGGGATCATTTGGGAACCTTTCCGGCATTTCTGGATAGTTACCGGGATCCGTCGGGGATCCCTTCAGGGTCATTTCGGGACTATTAAGGGATCATTTTAAGACCTTTCCGGCATCATTTCTGGATTGTTTTCGGTATACGTTCGGTATCCCGTCGGGGTCATTTCGGGCCATTTTCGGGATCATTTGGGTTCCCTTCCGACATCATTTCTGGATGGTTTTCGAAATCATTCGTCATTTCAAGACTTTTTCGCCACTAATACGGGATCATTTGGGGACCCTTTCGCCTTCATTTCTGGATGGTTTTCGGGATCCGTCCGGGATCCCGTCAGGGTAATTTCGGCACTATTTGGGGATCATTTGGGAAACTTTCCGGCGTCATTTCTGGATAGTTCTCCGGATCCGTCGGGAATCCCTTCAGGGTGATTTCGGGACTATTAAGGGATCATTTGAGGACCTTTCCGGCATCATTTCTGGATAATTTTCGGGATAATTCCGGGATCCCGTTGGGGTCATTTCGGGACTATTTCGGGATCATTTGGTGTACCTTTCGGCTTCATTTCTGGATGGTTTTCGGGATCCGTAAGGGACCCCGTCGGGGTCATTTCGGCACTTTTTCTCGACTAATACGGGATCATTTGAAGATCTTTCCGGCATCAGTTCTGAATAGTTTCCGGGATCCCGACGGGGTCATTTCGGAACTATTTCGGGATCATTTTGGGTACCTACCGACATCATTTCTGGATGGTTTTCGGGATCCGTACGGGTTCCCGTCAGGGTGATTTCAGGACTCTTCGGGATCATTTGGGTCCCTTCCGCCATCATTTCTGCATGGTTTTCGGGATCATTTGGTGTACCTTTCGACATCATTTCTGGATGGTTTTCGGGATCCGTCCGGAATCAGGTCGGGGGTATTTCAGGACTTTTTCGGAATCATTTTGGGTACCTTCCATCATCATTACTAGATAGTTTTGGGGATCCGTCCGAGATCCCGTCGGGGTCATTTCGGGACTTTTTCGGGATCATTTAAGCATGGTTTTCAGGATTCGTCCGGGATCCCGTCAGGGTAATTTGTGGACTTTTCCGAAACTATTTCAGAATCATTTTGGGCCCTAATGATTCCTGAATGGATTTCGGGATCTGTCCGGGATCCCGGCGGGGTCAGTTAGGGGCCGTTTGAGATCCCGTCAGGGACATTTCGGGACTTCTTCGGGACTATTTCGGGATCATTTCTGGATGGTTTTCGGGATCCGTCCGGAATTCCGTCGGGGTTATTTCACGACTTTTTCGGAATCATTTTGGGTACCTTCCTTCGTCATTTCTAGATAGTTTTGGGGATATCGTCCGAGATCCCGTCGGGGTCATTTAGGGGCTTTTTCGAGGACAATACGGGATCATTTTTGGACCCTTCCGGCATCACTTCTGGATGGATTTCGGGACCTGTACGGTAACCCATCAGGGTAATTTCGGGACTTTTTCGGGACTATATCGGGATCATTTGGGGACCATTTAGGGGTCATTCCATGACTTTATCTGTATTATTTCGGGATCATTTGAGGACCCTGCCGGCATCAATTCTTGATCGTTTGCCGGATCCATCAGGGTCATTTCGGGACCATGTTGGGATCATTTCTGGATCCGTCCAGGATGCCGTGAGATTCATTTTGAGATTTGTTTGTTAATTTTTCGGGATAGTTTTGAAACCCTTCCGGGATCACATTTGGATCCGTGCGGGATTCCATCGGGGTCATTTTCGGCCTATTTCGGAATCATTTTGGGACCCTTCCGGAATCATTTCTTTATGGTTTTCGCTATCCGTTGTGGATCCCTCGGGGTCATTTCGGAAATTTTTCGGAGCTTTTTCTGGACTATGTCGGGATAATTTAGGAACCCTTCCAGGATGGTTTTTGAGATCCGTCCGGGAGCCCGTCAGGGTAATTTCGGAACTTTTTCGGGACTATTTCGGGATCAATTTGGTACCCTTCAGGGATCATTTCTGTGTGGTTCTCTGTATAAGTCTAGAATCGTGTCGTTGTCATTTCAGGTTTTTTTGGGACTACTTCGGGAACTTTTGGAGACACTTACGGGGCGTTTCTGGATGGTCTTCGGGATCCGTCCGCGATAGCGTCGGGGTCATTTCGTGGTTATCAGCTCATAAAGTTCTTTTTTTTACTCAATTACAAAAATAAAATGCATTAGACAGAAAAAAAATGTTTAAACATATAACTTTATAAGCAGGCTAACGTGAATAGCCCACATATTTCATTATCTCCTTGCGGACGGGGCCGCGGGTAAAGGCTAGTATATATTATAAATGGGAAAGTTTGGATGTGAAGATGTTTGGATGTTTGGATGTTTGTCCAGACGTTTGTCTTTGTGACTCAATCACGAAAGAACGGCTGGACCGATTTGGATGAAATTTTGTACACATATAGCCAATAGTCTAGAAGGATCTACTAGCTATATATTTTTGAAAAGGGGCGTGGTCCCCGCCCCCTAGGAACAGTTATAATTTAATTATTATATTTTTTCGTCTTTGCGACTGAATCACGCCAGAATGGCTACACGGATTTTGATGAAATATGGGACACAGACAGTAATCTACTAGCGAAATTTTTTTCGCACATGGAAAGAGGGGTGGGGGTCTTACGACCTCTTCGAGCAATTACTTTTTAATAATTTTTACACATTATAACTTTACGTATACTGGCATTCACCAATATCACAGACTCAAGGGGTCAAATAAGTCGAGGGCTTACAAAGTAAGCAGTGACACCCTCCGCCCCCTTCCTTTATCTCCCACTCTGGTGTAAAATCTATAAATTGTTATAACTCAATATAAATTTTCTCCTAAATCAATAGTTTTTGGTATCTGGCACATACAGATCGAGATCTAGACAATTTTGGAGGAACGATCAGTGGTCCTCTCCTTTACCCCCGCCATCCGCCCTCCTTCAATTGTTTTTATTAGCACGCTTTTATTAACTTTACCTGTACGTTTCTATGTAACTTTTCACTTGCTCCTGCGCCTGCTGCCTTATTAACATGTTTTATAATTAGCTTCACCTCATATGGAGACCCTTCTGGAATCATTTCTGGATGGTTTTCGGGATCGGTCCGGGATCCCGCCGGGGTAATTTCGGGACTTTTTCGGGACTATTTCGGGATCATTTTGGGACCCTTCCGGGATCATTTCTGTATAGTTTTCGGGATCCGTCCGGGATCCCGTCGGGGTTATTTTGGGACATTTTCGGGACTATTCCGTAATCATTTCGGGATTATTTCGCGATCATTTGGGGACCCTTCCGGCATCATTTCTGGATGGTTTTCGGGATCCGTCCGGAATCCCGTCGGGGTACTTTCGGGATCATTTGCGAACCTTCGAGAGATAAATTCTTGATGGTTGGCGGGATCATTACGGGACTTTTTCGGGGTTATTTTGGGTCCCTTTAGGTATCATTTCTGAATGGTCTTCGGGATTCGTCCGGCATCCCGTCGGGGTCATTTCGGGACCTTTTCACGACTAATACGAGATCATTTGGGGGCTCTTCCGGCATCATTTCTGGATGGTTTTCGGGATCCGTCGGGGTTCTCGTCGGGGTAATTTGGGGACTTTTTCGGGATCATTTGGGGGCTCTTCCGGCATCATTTCTGGATGGTTTTCGGGATCTGTCCGGGATCTCGTCGGGGTCATTTGGGGACTTTTCGGGATCATTTGGGGGCTCTTCCGGCATAATTTCTGGATGGTTTTCGGGATCCGTCCGGGATCCCGTCGGGGTCATTTCGGGACTTTTTCGCGACTAATACCGGATCATTTGGGAACCCTTTCGGCATCGTTTCTGGATGGTTTTCGGGATCCGTCCGGGATCCCATCGGGGTCATTTCGGGACTTTTTCGCGACTAATACGGGATCATTTGGGAACCCTTTCGGCATGGTTTTCGGTATCCGTCCGGGATCCCATCAGGGTAATATCGGGACTATTAGGGGTTCATTTGGGGACCTTTCCGGCATCATTTCTGGATAATTTTCAGGATCCGTCCGGGATGGCGACGAGGTCATTTCGGGACTATTTCGGGATCATTTGGGATACCTACCGGCATCATTTATGGATGGTTTTTGGGAGTCGCCCGGGATCCCGTGGAGGTCATTTCAGGACTTTTTCTCGACTAATACGGGATCATTTGCGGACCCTTTCGGCATCATTTCTGGATAGTTGTCGGGATCCGTTCGGGATCCCGCCACGGTCATTTCGGGACTATTAGGGGATCATTTGAGGAACTTTCCGGCATCATTTCTGGATAGTTTTCGGAATCCTTTCGGGATCCCGTCACGGTCATTTCGGGACTATTTCGGGATCATTTTGGGACCTTCCAAGATCATTTCTGGATGGATTTCGGGATCTGTCCGGGACGCCGTCAGGGTCATTTTGGGACTATTAGATGATCATTTGAGGACCTTTCCGGCATCACTTCGAGATAGTTTTCGGTATCCGTTCAGGATCCCGTCGGAATAATTGCGGGACTTTTTCGGGATCATTTGGGGTCCCTTCCGGCATCATTTCTGGATGGTTTTTGGGATTCATCCGGCATCCCGTCGGGGTCATTTCGGGACTTTTTCTCGACTAATACGGGATCATTTGCGGGCCCTTTCGGCATCATTTCTAGATAGTTGTCGGGATCCGTTCGGGATCCCGTCAGTGTCTTTTCGGAACTATTAGGAGATCATTTGAGGACCTTTCCGACATCATTTCTGGATAGTTTTCGGGATCCTTTCGGGGTCCCGTCAGAGTCATTTCGGGACTTTTTCGGTATCATTTAAGGATGGCTTTCAGGATTCGTCCGGGAAGCCGTCAGGGTAATTTCTGGACTTTTCCGATACTATTTCGGGATCATTTTGGGACCTTCCCAAGATCATTTCTGGATGGATTTCGGGATCAGTCCGGGATGCTGTCAGGGTCATTTTGGGACTATTAGGTGATCATTTGAGGACCTTTCCGGCATCACTTCTGGATGGTTTTCGGTATCGGTTCAGGATCCCGTCGGAATAATTGCGGGACTTTTGCGGGATCATTTGGGGTCCCTTCCGGCATCATTTCTGGATGGTTTTTGGGATTCATCCGGCATCCCGTCGGGGTCATTTCGGGACTTTTTCTCGACTAATACGGGATCATTTGCGGGCCCTTTCGGCATCATTTCTAGATAGTTGTCGGGATCCGTTCGGGATCCCGTCAGCGTCTTTTCGGAACTATTAAGAGATAATTTGAGGACCTTTCCGACATCATTTCTGGATAGTTTTCGGGATCCTTTCGGGGTCCCGTCACGGTCATTTCGGGACTATTTCGGAATCATCTTGGGACCTTCCCAAGATCATTTCTGGATGGATTTCGGGATCTGTCCGGGATGCCGTCAGGGTCATTTTGGGACTATTAGGTGATCATTTGAGGACCTTTCCGGTATCACTTCTGCATGGTTTTCGGTATCCGTTCAGGATTGCGGGACTTTTTCGGGATCATTTGGTGTCCCTTCCGGCATCATTTCTGGATGTTATTTGGGATTCATCCGGCATCCCGTCGGGGTCATTTCGGGACTTTTTCTCGACTAATACGGGATCATTTGCGGGCCCTTTCGGCATCATTTATGGGTAGTTGTCAGGATCCGTTCGGGATCCCGTCAGGGTATTTTCGGAACTATTAGGAGATCATTTGAGGACTTTTCCGGCATCATTTCTGGATAGTTTTCGGGATCCTTTCGGGGTCCCATCAGGGTCATTTCGGGAATTTTTCGGCATCATTTACGATTGGTTTTCAGGATTCGTCCGGTATCCCGTCAGGGTAATTTCTGGACTTTTCCGAGACTATTTCGGGATCATTTTGGGACCCTCCCAAGATCATTTCTGGATGGATTTCGGGATCTGTCCGGGATGCCGTCAGGGTCATTTTGGGACTATTAGGTGAGACCTTTCCGGCATCACTTCTGGATGGTTTTCCTTGCGGGACTTTTTCGGGATCATTTGGGGTCCCTCCCAAGATCATTTCTGGATGAATTTCGGGATCTGTCCGGGATCCCGTCAGGGTCATTTCGGGACTTCTTCGGGACTATATCAGGATCGTTTCTGGATGCTTTACGGGATCCGTCCAGGGCCCCTTAAGGGTAATTTCGGGACTATTAGGTGATCATTTGAGGACCTTTCCGGCATCACTTCTGGATGATTTTCGGTATCCGTTCGGGATCCCGTCGGAATCAATGCGGGGCTTTGTCGGAATCATTTGGGATCCCTTCCGGCATTATTTCTGGATGGTTTTCGGGATTTGTGCGGGATCCCGTCGGGGTTATTTCGGGAACTTTTCGGGGCTAATCATTTGGGATCCTCTAGGGGTCGTTTCGTGACTTTTTATGTATTATTTCGGGATCATTTGGGGACCCTTCCGGCATAATTTCTTGATGGTTTGCCGGATCCATCAGGGTCATTTCGGGACCATTTTGGGATCATTTGGGGACCCTTCCGAGATCATTTCTGGATCCGTCCGGGATGCCGTAGGAGCCATTTCGGAATTTTTGTTACTTTTCCGGGATAGTTTTTGGACCCTTCCGGGATCATTTCTGGATCTGTGCGGGATCCCATTGGGTCATTTCCGGACTATTTCGGGATCATTTTGGGACCCTTCCTTCCGGGTTCATTTCTGTATGGTTTTCGCGATCCGTCGTGGATCCCCTCGGAGCCATTTCGGAACTTTTTCTGGAGTATGTCGGGATAATTTAGGGACCCTTCTTGGATAGTTTCTGGATGGTTTTTGAGATCCGCCCGGGAGCCTGTCATGGTCATTTCGGAACCTTTTCGGGATCATTTTGGAACACCTTCAGGGATCATTTCTGTGTGGTTCTCTGGATACGTCTAGAATCGTGTCGTTGTGATTTCTGGTTTTTTTGGGACTATTCCGGGAACTTTTGGAGACCCTTTCGGGCCATTTCTGGATGGTTTTCGGGATCCGTCCGCGATAACGTGGGGGTCATTTCGTAGCTTTTTCTGGATAATTTCGGGATCATTTGGGATCCTATCAGGTTATCAGCTCATTTAGTTCTTTTTTTTACTCAATTACAAAAATAAAATGCATTAGACAGAAAACAAAATTTTAAACAGATAACTTGATAAGCAGGCTAACGCGAATAGCCCATATATTTAAATTTCTCCTTGCGGACGGGGCCGCGGGTAAAGGCTAGTCTAATATCTAATCTAATATATATTATAAATGGCAAAGTTTGGATGTGAAGATGTTTGGATGTTTGGATGTTTGGATGTTTGGATGTTTGTCCAGACGTTTGTCTTTGTGACTCAATAACGCAAGAACGGCCGGACCGATTTGGATAAAATTTTGCACACATATAGCCAATATTCTAGAAGGATCTACTAGCTATATATTTTTCAACAGGGGCGTGGTCTCCGCCCCCTAGGAACAGTTATAATTTAATTATTATATTTTTTCGTCTTTGCGACTGAATCACGCCAGAATGGCTACACGGATTTTGATGAAATTTGGGACACAGAAATTTTTTTCGAACATGGAAAGAGGGGTGGGGGTCCCACGACCCCTTCGAGAAATAATTTTTCAATAATTTTTACACATTATAACTTTACGTATACTGGCCTTCACCAATATCACAGACTCAAGGGGTCAAATAAGTCGAGGGCTTACAAAGTAAGCAGTGACACCCTCCGCCCGCCCCTTTATCACCCCCTCTGGTGTAAAATCTATAAATTGTTATAACTCAATATAAATTTTCTTCTAAATCAATAGTTTTTGGTATCTGGTACATACAGAACGAGATCTAGACAATTTTGGAGGAACGATCAGTGGTCCTCTCCTCTACTCCCGCCATCCGCCCTCCATCAATTGTTTTTATTAGCACGCTTTTATTAGCTTTACCTGTATGTTTCTATGTAACTTTTTATTCGCTCCAATGCGCCTGCTGCCTTATTAACATGGTTTTATAATTAGCTTCACCTTATTTGTAATCCCGTAAGGGTCATATCGAGACCCTTCCGGGATAATTTCTGGATGGTTTTCGGGATCGGTCCGGGATTACACCGGGGTAATTTCGGGACTTTTTCAGGACTATTTCGAGATCATTTTGGGACCCTTCCGGGATCATTTTTGTATAGTTTTCGGGATCCGTCCGGGATACCGTCGGGGTTATTTTGGGACATTTTCGGGACTATTCCGGAATCATTTCGGGACTATTTCGCGATCATTTGGGGACCCTTCCGGCATCATTTCTGGATGGTTTTCGGGATCCGTCCGGGATCCCGTCGGGGTACTTTCGGGATCATTTGCGTACCTTCGAGAGATAAATTCTTGATGGTTTCCGGGATCATTACGGGACTTTTTCGGGGTTATTTTGGGTCCCTTTAGACATCATTTCTGGATGGTCCTCGGGATTCGTCCGGCATCCCGTCGGGGTCATTTCGGGACTTTTTCGCGACTAATACGGGATCATTCGGCATCATTTCTGGATGGTTTTCGGGATCCGTCCGGGATCTCGTCGGGGTCATTTGGGGACTTTTTCGGGATCATTTGGGGGCTCTTCCGGCATCATTTCTGGATGGTTTGCGGGATCCGTCCGGGATCTCGTCGGGGTCATTTGGGGACTTTTTCAGGATCATTTGGGGGCTCTTCCGGCATCATTTCTGGATGGTTTTCGGGATCCGTCCGGGATCTCGTCGGGGTAATTTCGGGACTTTTTCGCGACTAATACGGGAACATTTTGGAACCCTTTCGGCATCATTTCTGGATGGTTTTCGGGATCCGTCCGGGATCCCATCAGGGTAATTTCGGGACTATTAGGGGATCATTTGGTAACCTTTCCGGCATCATTTCTGGATAATTTTCGGGATCCGTCCGGGATGCCGACGAGGTTATTTCGGGACTATTTCGGGATCATTTGGGATACCTACCGGCATCATTTCTGGATGGTTTTTGGGATTCGTCCGGGATCCCGTCGTGGTCATTTCGGGACTTTTTCTCGACTAATACGGGATCATTTGCGGACCCTTTCGGCACCATTTCTGGATAGTTGTCGGGATCCCGTCACGGTCATTTCGGGACTATTAGGGGGTCATTTGAGGACCTTTCCGGCATCATTTCTGGATTGTTTTCGGAATCCTTTCGGGATCCCGTCAGGGTCATTTTGGGACTATTTCGGGGCTTATACGGGATCATTTGGGGATCCCCTAGGGGTCGTTTCTTGACTTTTTCTGTTTTATTTCGGGATCATTTGGGGACCCTTCCGGCATAATTTCTTGATGGTTTGTTGGATCCATCAGGGTCATTTCGGGACCATTTTGGGATCATTTGGGGATCCTTCCGGCATCATTTCTGGATCTGTGCGGGATCCCATCTGGGTCATTTCCCGACTATTTCGGGATCATTTTGGGATCCTTCCGGAATCATTTCTGTATGGTTTTCGCGATCCGTCGTTGATTCCCTCGGAGCCATTTCGGAACTTTTTCTGGAGTATGTCGGGGTCATTTGGGGACTTTTTCGGGATCATTTGGGGGCTCTTCCGGCATCATTTCTGTATGGTTTTCGGGATCCGTCCGGGATCCCGTCGGGGTCATTTCGGGACTTTTTCTCGACTAATGCGGGATAATTTGGGGACCCTTTCGACATCATTTCTGGATAGTTTTCGGGATCCGTCCGGGATCCGGACGTGGTCATTTCGGGACTATTTCGGGATCATTTGGGATACCTACCGGCATCATTTCTGGATGGTTTTCGGTATCCGTCCGGGATCTCGTCGGGGTCATTTGGGGACCTTTTCGGGATCATTTGGGGCTCTTCCGGCATCATTTCTGGATGGTTTTCGGGATCCGTCCGGGATGCCGTCGGGGTCATTTCGGGACTTTTTCGCGACTAATACGGGATCATTTGGGAACCCCTTCGGCATCATTTCTGGATGGTTTTCGGGATCCGTCCGGGATCCCATCAGGGTAATTTCGGATATATTAGGGCTCATTTGTGGACCTTTCCGGCATCATTTCTGGATAATTTTCGGTATCCGTCCGGGATGCCGACGAGGTCGTTTCGGGATTATTTCGGGATCATTTGGGATACCTACCGGCATCATTTCTGGATGGTTTTTGGGATTCGTCCGGGATCGATCGGGGTTATTTCGGGACTTTTTCTCGACTAATACGGGATCATTTGCGGACCCTTTCGGCATCATTTCTGGATAGTTGCCGGGATCCGTTCGGGATCCCGTCACGGTCATTTCGGGACTATTAGGGGTCATTTGAGAACCTTTCCGGCATCATTTCTGGATAGTTTTCGGAATCCTTTCGGGATCCCGTCAGGGTCATTTCGGGGTTTTTTCGGGATCATTTAAGGATGTCTTTCAGGATTCGTCCGGGAACCCGTCAGGGTAATTTATGGACTTTTCCGAGACTATTTCGGGATCATTATGGGACCTTCCCAAGATCATTTCTGGATGGATTTCGGGATTTGTCCGGGATGCCGTCAGGGTAATTTTGGGGCTATTAGGTTTGCATTTGAGGACCTTTCCGGCATCACTTCTGGATGGTTTTCGGTATCCGTTCAGGATCCCGTCGGAATAATTGCGGGACTTTTTCGGAATCATTGGGGTCCCTTCCGACATCATTTCTGGATGGTTTTTGGGATTCGTCCGGCATCCCGTCGGGGTCATTTCGGGACTTTTTCTCGACTAATACGGGATCATTTGCGGGCCCTTTCGGTATAATTTCTGGATAGTTGTCGGGATCTGTTCGGGATCCCGTCAGGGTCTTTTCGGAACTATTGGGAGATCATTTGAGCACCTTTCCGGCATCATTTCTGGTTAGTTTTCGGGATCCTTTCCGTGTCCCATCAGGGTCATTTCGGGACTTTTTCGGCATCATTTAAGATTGGTTTTCAGGATTCGTCCGGGATGCCGTCAGGGTCATTTTGGGACTATTAGGTGATCATTTGAGGACCTTTCCGGCATCACTTCTGGATGGTTTTCGGTATCCGTTCAGGATCCCGTCGGAGTAATTGCGGGACTTTTTCGGGATCATTTGGTGTCCCTTCCGGCATCATTTCTGGATGGCTTTTGGGATTCGTTCGGCATCCCGTCGGGGTCATTTCGGGACTTTTTCTCGACTAATACGGGATCATTTGCGGGCCCTTTCGACATCATTTGTAGATAGTTGTCGGGATCCGTTCGGGATCCCGTCAGGGTCTTTTCGGAACTATTAGGAGATCATTTGAGGACCTTTCCGGCATCATTTCTGGAAAGTTTTCGGGATCCTTTCGGGGTCCAGTCAGGGTCATTTCGGGACTTTTTCGGGATAATTTAGAGATGGCTTTCAGGATCCGGTCGGGGTTATTTAGGGGTGCGTTCGAGATCCCGTCAGGGTCATTTCGGGACTTCTTCGGGACTATATCGGGATCATTTCTGGATGGTTTATGGGATCCGTCCATGACCCCCTAAGGGTAATTTCGGGACTATTAGGTGATCATTTGAGGACCTATCTAGCATCACTTCTGGATGATTTTCGGTATCCGCTCGGGATCCCGTCGGAATCAATGCGGGACTTTTTCGGAATCATTTGGGATTTCTTCCGGCATCATTTCTGGATGGTTTTCGGGATTTGTCCGGGATCCCGTCGGGGTTATTTCGGGACCTTTTCGGGGCTAATACGGGATCATTTGGGGATCCTGTAGGGGTCGTTTCGTGACTTTTTCTGTATTATTTCGGGATCATTTTGGGACCCTTTCGGCATAATTTCTTGATGGTTTGACGGATCCATCAGGGTAATTTCGGGACCATTTTGGGAACATTTGGGGAACTTTCGAGATCATTTCTGGATCCGTCCGGGATGCCGTAGGAGCCATTTCCGGATTTTTTGTTACTTTTCCGGGATAGTTTTTGCACCCTTCCGGGATCATTTCTGGATCTGTGCGGGATCCCATTTGGGTCATTTCCGGACTATTTCGGGACCATTTTGGGATCCTTCCGGAATCATTTCTGTATGGTTTTCGCGATCCGTCGTGGATCCCTGGGAGCCATTTCGGAACTTTTTCTGTAGTATGTCGGGATAATTTAGGGACCCTTCCTGGATATTTTCTGGATGGTTTTTGAGATCCGCCCGGGAGCCCGTCAGGGTCATTTCGGAACCTTTTCGGGATCATTTTGGAACACCTTCAGGGATCATTTCTATGTGGTTCTCTGGATACGTCTAGAATCGTGTCGCTGTCATTTCGGGTTTTTTTGGGACTATTCGGGGAACTTTTGGAGACCCTTTCGGGGCATTTCTGGATGGTTTTCGGGATCCGTCCGCGATAGCGTGGGGGTAATTTCATAGCTTTTTCTGGATAATTTCGGGATCATTTGGGATCCTATCAGGTTATCAGCTCATTTAGTTCTTTTTTTTACTCAATTACAAAAATAAAATGCATTAGACAGAAAACAAAATTTTAAACAGATAATAAGCAGGCTAACGCGAATAGCCCATATATTTAAATTTCTCCTTGCGGACGGGGCCGCGGGTAAAGGCTAGTATATTATAAATGGGAAAGTTTGGATGTTAAGATGTTTGGATGTTTGGATGTTTGGATGTTTGGATGTTTGTCCAGACGTTTGTCTTTGTGACTCAATAACGCAAGAACGGCTGGACCGATTTGGATGAAATTTTGCACACATATAGCCAATAGTCTAGAAGGATCTACTAGCTATATATTTTTCAAAAGGGGCGTGGTCCCCGCCCCCTAGGAACAGTTATAATTTAATTATTATATTTTTTCGTCTTTGCGACTGAATCACGCCAGAATGGCTACACGGATTTTGATGAAATTTGGGACACAGACAGTAGTCTACTAGCGAAATTTTTTTCGAACATGGAAAGAGGGGTGGGGGTCCCACGACCCCTTCGAGAAATTATTTTTCATAATTTTTACACATTACAACTTTACGTATACTGGCCTTCACCAATATCACAGACTCAAGGGGTCAAATAAGTCGAGGGCTTACAAAGTAAACAGTGACACCCTCCGCCCGCCCCCTTTATCTCCCCCTCTGGTGTAAAATCCATAAATTGTTATAACTCAATCTAAATTTTCTCCTAAATCAATAGTTTTTGGTATCTGGTACATACAGAACGAGATCTAGACAATTTTGGAGGAACGATCAGTGGTCCTCTCCTCTACTCCCGCCATCCGCCCTCCATCAATTGTTTTTATTAGCACGCTTTTATTAGCTTTACCTGTATGTTTCTATCTAACTTTTTATTCGCTCCAATACGCCTGCTGCCTTATTAACATGGTTTTATAATTAGCTTCACCTTATTTGTAATCCCGTAAGGGTCATATCGAGACCCTTCCGGGATCATTTCTGGATGGTTTTCGGGATCGGTCCGGGATTACGCCAGGGTAATTTCGGGACTTTTTCGGGACTATTTCGGGATCATTTAAGGACCCTTCCGGGATCATTTCTGTATAGTTTACGGGATCCGTCCGGGATCCCGTCGGGGTTATTTTGGAACATTTTCGGGACTATTCCGGAATCATTTCGGGACTATTTCGCGATCATTTCGGGACCCTTCCGGCATCATTTCTGGATCGGGATCCGTGCGGGATCTCGTCGGGGTCATTTGGGGACTTTTTCGGGATCATTTGGGGGCTCTTCCGGCATCATTTCTGGATGGTTTTCGGGATCCGTCCGGGATCCCATCAGGGTAATTTCGGGACTATTAGGGGATCATTTGTGGACCTTTCCGGCATCATTTCTGGATAATTTTCGGTATCCGTCCGGGATGCCGACGAGGTCATTTCGGGATTATTTCGGGATCATTTGGGATACCTACCGGCATCATTTCTGGATGTTTTGTGGGATTCATCCGGGATCCCGTCGGGGTCATTTCGGGACTTTTTCTCGACTAATACGGGATCATTTGCTGACCCTTTCGGCATAATTTCTGGATAGTTGTCGGGATCCGTTCGGGATCCCGTCACGGTCATTTCGGAACCATTAGGGGATCATTTGAGGACCTTTCCGGCATCATTTTTGGATAGTTTTTGGAATCCTTTCGGGATCCCGTCAGGGTGATTTCGGGGCTTTTTCGGGATAATTTAAGGATGGCTTTCAGGATTCGTCCGGGAACCCGTCAGGGTAATTTCTGGACTTTTCCGAGACTATTTCGGGATCATTTTGGGACCTTCCCAAGATCATTTCTGGATGGATTTCGGGATTTGTCCGGGATGCCCTCAGGGTCATTTTGGGACTATTAGGTGAGCATTTGAGGACCGTTCCGGCATCACCTCTGGATGGTTTTCGGTATCCGTTCAGATTCCCGTCGGAATAATTTCGGGACTTTTTCGGGATTATTGGGGTCCCTTCCGACATCATTTCTGGATGGTTTTTGGGATTCGTCCGGCATCCCGTCGGGGTCATTTCGGGACTTTTTCTCGACTAATACGGGATCATTTGCGGGCCCTTTCGATATCATTTCTGAATAGTTGTCGGGATCCGTTCGGGATTCCGTCAGGGTCTTTTCGGAACTATTGGGAGATCATTTGAGGACCTTTCCGGCATCATTTCTGGTTAGTTTTCGGGATCCTTTCCGGGTCCCATCAGGGTCATTTCGGGACTTTTTCGGCATCATTTAAGATTGGTTTTCAGGATTCGTCCGGGTTCCGTCAGGGTAATTTCTGGACTTTTCCCAGACTATTTCGGGATAATTTTGGGACCCTCCCAAGATCATTTCTGGATGGATTTCGGGATCTGTCCGGGATGCCGTCAGGGTCATTTTGGGACTATTAAGTGATCATTTGAGGACTTTTTCGGCATCACTTCTGGATGGTTTTCGGTATCCGCTCAGGATCCCGTCGGAATTATTGCGGGACTTTTTCGGGATCATTTGGTGTCCCTTCCGGCATCATTTCTGGATGGTTTTTGGGATTCGTCCGGCATCCCGTCGGGTTCATTTCGGGACTTTTTCTCGACTAATACGGGATCATTTGCGGGCCCTTTCGGCATCATTTCTAGATAGTTGTCGGGATCCGTTCGGGATCCCGTCAGGGTCTTTTCGGAACTATTAGGTGATCATTTGAGGACATTTCCGGCATCATTTCTGGATAGTTTTCGGGATCCTTTCGGGGTCCAGTCAGGGTCATTTCGGGACTTTCGGGATCATTTAGAGATGGCTTTCAGGATTCGTCCGGGAACCCGTCAGGGTAATTTCTGAACTTTTCCGAGACTATTTCGGGATAATTTTGAGACCTTCCCAAGATCATTTCTGGATGGATTTTGGGATCAGTCCGGGATGCCGTCAGGGTCATTTTGGTATTAGGTGATCATTTGAGGACCTTTCCGGCATCACTTCTGGATGGTTTTCGGTATCCGATCAGGATCCCCTCGGAATCATTGCGGGACTTTTTCGGGATCATTTGGGGTCCCTCCCAAGATCATTTCTGGATGGATTTCGGGCTCTGTCCGGGATCCCGTCAGGGTCATTTAGGGGTGCGTTCGAGATCCCGTCAGGGTCATTTCGGGACTTCTTCGGGACTATATCGGGATCATTTCTGGATGGTTTATGGGATCCGTCCATGACCCCTTAAGGGTCATTTCGCGACTATTAGGTGATCATTTGAGGACCTTTCCGGCATCACTTCTGGATGATTTTCGGTATCCGTTCGGGATCCCGTCGGAATCAATGCGGGACTTTTACGGAATAATTTGGGATTCCTTCCGGCATCATTTCTGGATGGTTTTCGGGATTTGTCCGGGATCCCGTCGGGTTATTTCGGGACCTTTTCGGGGCTAATACGGGATCATTTGGGGATCCTCTAGGGGTCGTTTCGTGACTTTTTCTGTATTATTTCGGGATCATTTTGGGACCCTTTCGGCACAATTTCTTGATGGTTTGCCGGATCCATCAGGGTCATTTCGGGACCATTTTGGGATCATTTGGGGACCCTTCCGAGATCATTTCTGGATCCGTCCGGGATGCCGTAGGAGCCATTTCGGGATTTTTTGTTACTTTTCCGGGATAGTTTTTCACCCTTCCGGGATCATTTTTGGATCTGTGCGGGATCCCATCTGGGTCAATTCCGGACTATTTCGGGATCATTTTGGAATCCTTCCGGAATCATTTCTGTATGGTTTTCGCGATCCATCGTGGATCCCCTCGGAGCCATTTCGGAACTTTTTCTGGAGTTATTCGGGATAATTTAGGGACCCTTCCTGGATATTTTCTGGATGGTTTTTGAGATCCGCCCGGGAGCCCGTCAGGGTCATTTCGGAACCTTTTCGGGATCATTTTGGAACACCTTCAGGGATCATTTCTGTATGGTTCTCTGGATACGTCTAGAATCGTGTCGCTCTCATTTCGGGTTTTTTTGGGACTATTCGGGGAACTTTTGGAGACCCTTTCGGGGCATTTCTGGATGGTTT
Source organism: Eurosta solidaginis (assembly GCF_040869045.1). Classification (NCBI taxonomy): domain Eukaryota; kingdom Metazoa; phylum Arthropoda; class Insecta; order Diptera; family Tephritidae; genus Eurosta; species Eurosta solidaginis. The sequence continues at coordinate 208,766,651 of NC_090323.1, forward strand.
TCGGGATCCATCCGCGATAGCGTTGGGGTCATTTCGTAGCTTTTTCTGGATAATTTCGGGATCATTTGGGATCCTATCAGGTTATCAGCTCATTTAGTTCTTTTTTTTACTCAATTACAAAAATAAAATGCATTAGACAGAAAACAAAATTTTAAACAGATAATAAGCAGGCTAACGCGAATAGCCCATATATTTAAAATTTTCCTTGCGGACGGGGCCGCGGGTAAAGGCTATATATTATAAATGGGAAAGTTTGGATGTGAAGATGTTTGGATGTTTGTCCAGATGTTTGTCTTTGTGACTCAATAACGCAAGAACGGCTGGACCGATTTGGATGAAATTTTGCACACATATAGCCAATAGTCTAGAAGGATCTACTAGCTATATATTTTTCAAAAGGGGCGTGGTCCCCGCCCCCTAGGAACAGTTATAATTTAATTATTATATTTTTTCGTCTTTTCGAGTGAATCACGCCAGAATGGCTACGCGGATTTTGATGAAATTTGGGACACAGACAGTAGTCTACTAGCGAAATTTTTTTCGAACATGGAAAGAGGGGGGGGGGGGGTCCCACGACCCTTTCGAGCAATTACTTTTTAATAATTTTTACACATTATAACTCTACGTATACTGGCCTTCACCAATATCACAGACTCAAGGGGTCAAATAAGTCGAGGGCTTACAAAGTAAGCAGTGAAACACTCCGCCGCCCCCTCCCCCCTTTATCACCCCTCTGGTGTAAAATCTATAAATTGTTATAACTCAATATAAATTTTCTCCTACTTCAATAGTTTTTGGTATCTGGTACATACAGATCGAGATCTAGACAATTTTGGAGGAACGATCAGTAGTCCTATCCTTCTACACCCGCCATCCGCCAACCTTCAATTGTTTTAATTAGCACGCTTTTATTAGCTTTACCTGTATGTTTCTATGTAACTTTTCATTCGCTCCAATGCGCCTGCTGCCTTATTAACATGGTTTTATAATTAGCTTCACCTTATTTGTAATCCCGTAAGGGTCATATAGAGGCCCTTCCGGGATCATTTCTGGATGGTTTTCGGGATCGGTCCGGGATCCCGCCGGGGTAATTTCGGGACTTTTTCGGGATCATTTTGGGACCCTTCCGGGATCATTTCTGTATAGTTTTCGGGATCCGTCCGGGATCCCGTCGGGTCATTTCGCGACTTTTTCGGGATCATTTGGTGTCCCTTCCGGCATCCTTTCTGGATGGTTTTCGGGATCCGTTCGGGATCATTTCGGGACTATGAGGGGATCATTTGAAGACCTTGCCGGCATCATTTCTGCATAGCTTCCGGGATTCGTCGGGGATCATTTCGAGGCTATTAGGAGATCATTTCTGCATAGTTTCCGGGGTTCGTCCGAGATACCGTCGGGGTCATTTCGGGACTTTTTCTCTACTAATACGGGATTATTTGGGGCCCCTTCGGCATCGTTACTGGATGGTTTTCGGGATCTGTCCGGGATCCGCGCGGGATCATTTCGGGACTCTTAGGGGATCATTTGAGGACCTCTCCGGCATCTTTTCTGGATGGTTTTCGGGATTCGTTCGGGATCCCGTCGGGGTCATTTTGGGACTTTTTCGGGATCATTTGGGGTCCCTTCCGGCATCATTTCTGGATGGTTTTCGGGATTCGTCCGGGATCCCGACGGGACATTTTGGGACTATTTCGGGATCAGTTTGGGGTACATACCGGCATCATTTTTGATGGATTTCGGTACCGTCCGGGATCCCGTCGGGGTCATTTCGGGACTTTTTCGGAATTTTTTGGGGTCCCTTCCGGCATCATTTCTGGGTGGTTTTGGGGATACCGTCGGGGTAATTTCAGGACTTCTTCGAGATCATTTGGGGTCCCTTCCGGCATCATTTCTAGATGGTTTTAGGGATCCCTCCGGGATCCCGTTGGGGTAATTGCGGGACTATTTCGGGATCATTTGGTGCACCTTCCGGCATCATTTATACATGGTTTTCGGGATCCGTCCGTTATCCCGTCGGGGTAATTTCGGGACTTTTTCTCGAATAATACGGGATAATTTTGGAACCATTTCGGCATCATTTGTGGATAATTTTCGGAATCCGTCAGGGATCCCGTCAGGGTCATTTCGGGACTATTAGTAGATCATTTGAGGACCTTTCCGGCATCCTATCTGGATGGTTTCCGGTATCCGTCCGGGATCCCGTCGGGGTAATTTCAGGACTTCTGCGAGATCATTTGGGGTCCCTTCCGGCATCACTTCTGGATGGTTTTCGGGATTCGTCCGGGTCATTTCGGGACTTTTTCTCGACTAATTCGGAATCATTTGGAGACCCTTTCGGCATCATTTCTGGATGGTTTTCGGCATCCGTTCGGGATCCCAGCTGGGTAATTTCGGGACTATTAGGGGATCATTTGGGGACCTTTCCGGCATCATTTCTGGATAGTTTTCGCGATCCGTTCGGGATCCCGTAGGGTTCATTTCGGGACTATTTCGGTATCATTTTGGGGTACCTTCCGGCATAATCTCTATATAGTTTTCGGGATCCCGTCGGGGTCACTTCGGGACTTTTTCTCGACTGATACGAGCTCAAATGGGGACCCTTTCGGCATCATTTCTGGATAGTCTGCGGGATCCGTTCGGGATCCCGTCAGGGTCATTTCGGGGCTATTAGGGGATCATTTGAGGACCTTTCCGGCATCATTTCTGGATAGTTTTCGGGATCCGTCCGGGATCCCGTCGGGATCATTTCGGGACTTTTTCGGGGCTATTTCGGAATCATTTGTGGTATTTTCCGACATCATTTCAATATGGTTTTCGGGACCCCGTCGAGGCCATTTCGTGACTTTTTCGGGATCATTTGGTGTGCATAATTTCTGGATGGTTTTCGGGATCCGTCAGGAATCCCGTCGGGGCCATTCCTGTACTTTTTCGGGACTAATACGGGATAATTTGGGGAGCCTTTCGGTATCATTTCTGGATGGTTTTCGGGATTGGTACGGGAACCCATAAGGGTAATTTCGAGACTTTTTCGGGACTATTTCTGAATAATTGTGGGACCCTTCCTGGTTAATTTCTGGATGATTTTCGTGATCTGTCCTGTAATTTTAGTATCATCTTGGGACCCTTCCGGGATCATTTTAGGTTTCTTCGCAACCGGTAGTTCTGCACACATGCCTTTTTAAATTATGAGCTTTTATGGCCGTGGATTTGCTGCTATTTATTCGTAATTAAAATTCGGTATGTTTTATCTTCAATCTAACACAGCTTTTTCGTTCTATAATTGTGTAAGGAACTGTTATAACTATAATTACACTTTTTGTAATATTTTAACCAACTAATTACCCGAAAAAGCAACACTGTTTTCATCTAAAAAATTCTCTTTGGTTTTAGCTAATTGTAGTTTCACTCCTTTGTTCTATGAGTAGTAAATCTTTCTATTTTTTTTTTTTTTTTTTTTTTTTTTTTTTTTTTTTTTTTTAATTCGAAAAAAATGTATTGTACTATTCATGAAAGCGTGTCTTTCAGCTTATCTTCTAATTTAGTTCTTTTTTTTTACTAAATTACAAAAATAAAATACATTAGACAAAAATAATTTTTAAACAGATAACTTGATAAGCAGGCTAACGTGAATAGCACATATATTTTATTTTCTACTTGCGGACAGGGCCGCGGGTAAAGGCTAGTAGATTTATAAATTTGAGAACGGTTGTGTGATATTTGTACAATAACTGTATTTTTAATGAATAAATAGAGAAAAGTACAAGGGCACACTTAATTAGTTCTACCTGTTTTCAAACTGCTAATATGTTCTATTGTATTCTGCCACAAAACCATAGTTGGGGTCAGTGCACTAAATTTTGAGCAACGGCACCGCTCGAAGCTAAGTGGGTTGACATAATTAAGACCTTGTATTAAGTGTTAATGAGACACTAATTTAATCCGGCGGGAACAATTACTTTTTAATAATTTTTACACATTGTAACTTTAAGTATACTGACCTTCACAAATATTACAAACTCAATGGGTCAAATAGGTCGATGGCTTACAAAGTGAACAGTGACACCCTCATTTGCGGACCCTTCAGAGATCAATTCTGGATGGTTTTCAGGATCCGTCAGGGTCATTTGTCGGGGTCATTTCATGATTATTTCGGAATCATTTATCATTTGGGGACCCTTTTGGGTTCATTTCGGAATGATTTTCGGTATCCGTACGGAATCCCGTCAGGGTCATTTCGGGACTTTTTCGAGATCATTTTGGGACCCTTCCGGGATAATTTCTGGAAGATTTTCGGGATCTGTCCGGGATCATTTCGGAGTTTTTCGGGACATTTTCTGGACTATTTCGTCCGGGATCCCGTCAGAGCCATTTCAGGACTTTTTCGGGACTATTTAGAGATCATTTTGTGACCCTTCAGATATCTTTTCCAGATGGTTTTCGGGATCCCGTCGGGGTCATTACGTGACCCTCTGGATTATTTCGGGATAATTTGGGGACCCTTCCGGCATCAGTTCTTGATGGTTTTCGGTATCCGTCCGAAGTCCCGTCATTTCACGACTTTTACTGGACTATTTCCGGAATCTTTTAAGGATCCTTCCGAGATCATTTCTGGAACCGTCCGGGATCCCGTCCGGGTAATTTCGGGATCATTTCTGGATGGTCATTTCGTGACTTTTTCTGGACTATTTCAGGAATCATTTAGGGACCCTTCCGAGATCATTTCATGATGATTTCAGTGCGTATGCAGCCAGTCTGATTCGGGCATGGGGAGGTTTGTTGACCCTAAACGGAAGAAGCTATAAAAACATATCGTATCTACTTTGCACAGTATGTAAATTGCAGGAGCCAGAATACGTTTTTCACTTTATTGGCCCATGTCCGATATATAACGACATTAGTTGCCTTTACTTTGGTGAAAGAACTTTAGATATGGCCAAGGTGGTTGCCAGTTTAAATGGATTTAACCTCAAGGCTCTGGCCAAGTTTCTCGAGGATAGCTTTAAAATTAGGGACTTATTATTAAATGAATTATTGTAGCTCGTCAGTATTTTATTTAACACGTGGTGCGACACACAAAATACTCTGTTATTGTGGCTAGTATCTACTTCAGTTTATTTATTTCAGTGCTCCAATGTACGCAAAACATAAGTCATACTCTGTATCTGATTTTACTACTACTACTACTATATGATGAAAAATGCAAAATATTTATACAGCTTTTTAAAATGGAATTCTATAGAAATTTCTTATTATGTTAGCTTTATATTTATACAAAAAGAACAAAGCATACACACAAACTAATTGTTTCAATTGTTTCCAAACTGCTAATATGTTCTATATGGTACTGCCACAATGTGTTTCAAACGGCTTCTATAGGAATTTTGAAAATGAGTTTACGGCGCTTCAAATAAAACAACGGCAACGGCTTGGCGGATTTGGATGCAATTTGGCACACATATAGCCAATAGTCTAGAAGGATCCATGTTTATGCTATGTGTTTTCCAAAAGGGGGATGTACCCGCCCCCTAGGAACTGTTACAACTTAATTATATTTTCGTCTTTGTGACAATAGTCTACTTTCCAAAAAATGTTTGAAAATGTAAAGGGGGGGGAGGAGGTTGACAATCCCTCGAACAATTACTTTTTAATAATTTTCACACATTATAACTTTAAATTTTATTACAAACTCAATGGGTCAAATAAGTCGAGGACATACAAAGTGAGCAGTGACATCATTTTGGGAGGCTTCCTCGATCATTTCTGGATAGTTTTCGGGATCCCGTCGGGATCATTTCGGGACTATATCGGGATCATTTTGGGACCATTCCGGTATAATTTCTGAATGATTTTCTGATACGTCCCGGATCCCGTCGGAGTTATTTCGGGACTATTCCGGAATCATTTGGGGACTATTTTGGGCATCCTTCCGGTAAGATTGATTTAAGATTACATATAGAAACTTGCGTTAATAGGGCCCGGGATCTCGTCGTGATCATTTCGGTAGTTATTCGGAACTATTTCGGGATAATGTTGGGACCCTTCCGGGATCCCGGCGGGGTTATTTTGGGACCTTTTCGGGACTATTCCGGGATCATTTGGAGATCCTTTCAGGAGCATTCCTGGATCGCTTTCGGGGTGCCGTTAGGGTAATTTCGCGAATTTTTCGTGTTCATTTGGGATCCCTTCCTGCATCATTTCTGGATGATTTTCGGGATTTCGTCCGAGATCCCGTCAGGGCCATTCCGGAGCTTTTTCGGGATCCCGTCAGGGTTATTTCGGTATAATTTGGAGTCCCTTCCGGCATCATGTTTGGATGGTTTGCGGGATCCGTCCTGGATCCCGTAAGGGATCATTTCGGACTTCGTCGGGACCATTCCGTCCGGGATCCCGTCGGGGTCATTTCAGAACTTTTTCTGGACTATGTCGAGATCATTAGCGACACCTCCGATATATTTTCTGGATGGCATTGGGATACTTCCGGGAGCCCGTTAGGATCATTTCGGAACTTTTTCGAGATCATTTGGGGACCTTCCGGCATCATATTTGGATGGTTTCCGGATCCGTCCGGGATCTCGTCAGGTTAATTTCGGGACTATTCCGGGTTCACTGGGAGCCTTCCGGCATCATTTCCAGATGGTTTTCCGGATTCGTCCGTAGGGTTAATTTTGAGACTATTTCGGGATCATTTGGAACCCTTCCGGATAATTTCTGGATGATTTTTGGGATCTGTCCGGGAACCCGTCGGAATTTTTGCGAAACTGTTAGGACTATTCCGGGATCATTTGGGGATCCTCACGGCATCATTTCTGGATGGATTTCCGGATCCATACGGGATTCCGTCAGGCTAATTTCGGGATCATTTTGGAAGCCTTCCGGCATCATTTCTGGATGGATTTCCGGATCCTTCCGGAATCCCATCAGATAATTGCGAGATCATTTTGGGACCCTTCCGGCATTATTTCTGAATGGTTTTCCGGATCCGTCCGGGATCCCATCAGGTTAATTTCGGGTCTATTTTCGGGATCAGTGGGGACCCTTCCAGAATCATTTTTCACGCCAATTTTAGAAATTTTAATTTTTTCTTTTTTTTTTCGTTATAATTCGAATGGAAAATACACAAAATTGATTATTTGATTCGTCCATGCGCCTTTAAAAATCTTGTATATAGAAGGGGCGTGTCCTTAACTGAATTCAGAACAAACATTCCCCAAAATACTCGAGCAGGTGTGCAAGTACACGTTGCTCGCACTTGACCGAGCTGATGAAAACGTGCGAAAAAAACACTAATCCATTTCCGCCAGGTATATCCCATTGAATAGGGATTCGGCAAAATGCTCTTGTATATAACAAAGTTGCACAATATTTTATTGTCTGATCCAACCTATCCTTATTTCGAAATTTAAGAAACTGGTCAGAAGTTCTTTGAAAACCTGCGCATTCTATAGTGTTTATCCGCGAAAGGATGTCTCAAGTTTCATGCTCAAGGCATACAAGATGACGCTAACTTAGAGGGATAGATTTGGTGGCAAAGAACATAGTCTCGAGACAGCTTGACCGCAGATCATACGGACATAGTAGTTATCATCGTCAATTAAAGGCCGAACAGACACATGATTGGGCATCTGCGCTTCGAAGGGGTTTTAGAGCCTTAATATAGATAAATGGTTGGCGGAGGAAGGGATACACGTGTACACCGAAGATTCCAAAGTAGTGAAAAGCGTAGGCTCTGGTCCGAAAGTAACAGATCGTACAAGCTGCCAGATCACTGTAGTGTTTTTCAGGCGAAAGTAATAGCCATTACCAAAGCAGTAAAAACCCTGGAAGAAATAGCTTAAACAGCTGGCGCGTTAACTTTTATATTGATAGCCAAACAGCAATTGAGACAGTAATATCGCATAGCAGAGCATTGAAGTGTGTAAGGGTGTAAGCAAATAGGGATAGGGAGAAGATGCATCTATATTGGGTCCCAGGGACATGGGGATGAAAAACTGGAAGACCTATTCAAAAATGGCGCGTCCCTCGAAGCTTAGTCCGTAGACGTCCAACCTAGATTGAGCGAGATTAAGAGAAGGTGAGAGTTCACATAATCGCCCTAGCGTGGACCCAAGCGCGGCGCTGAAAAGTGTCGAAGATCTTGTGTAGGTCTTACAACCATAGACTAACAAACTTACTCCTATCATTAAAAAGGAAGTGCGCGTTAGAGGAGGAAACAATGATCGAGCACATTTTGTGCTCGTGCGCTGCGCTTGGCAGGCTGGGCCTACAGCTATTAGGAAAGATACAGTAGTCAGATCTAGAAGAAGCACGTGACATAGGTCCTTCAAGAATTCGCCAAAAGGGTGGAGTTATTTTGAAACATGGGTCTTGGTTGTTAAACAAACCTTTGGTAATACTAGGGACTCATTCAGTCTATGTGAGATCTTCATGGGCCTGTCAGTTCAACCTAACCTAACAATGAAGAAAATGTGATATCTACTAATGTCTAGAACTGAATGGGCAAAATGGGGTGATTAATGTTCTGTTTTAAGTTCTGTTTAAGCCAGGTTGGACTAGATTTTCAAATTATTTTAATTAAATCTCTATTATCCATTTAAAGTTTGGTTTAAGTCCAAATCAAGTTTGACAAAGAATGACGGCAAATCATTCCATGTATCCTTATGAGTCTGCCTGCAATAATCTTTCAATTCGTGCTTTGAAAACGAAATATAGATATTGTTAAGAAAATTTTACCTACACACATACACCCCTAACTCAAATTCGCTTCTCGATTTATGCTTTACCAATTCATTGTCAAAAATTCTGTTGGTTTAACAAATATCTGCACCTGTGTTTTCTAAACATGATCTTCTATTCATCATTAACCACTTTAAATTAAAACAAGTAAGGACGGGACTGTCTTTGGCTTTGCCGAAGACTTCATTTCGTTCATGAACGGGGCTGAACAATAACCTTATCCCGTTCGTAATCGCCAAATAATCGGATTATAAGATAAGAAATATATAGTGAACAGATTTACATACCTAAACGATTTTTAAGATAAATATAAAATAAAGAATGGCAAAAAAACCCCTTATCTGAACGATCGGTTGTATGGGATATATATTATACATAACTCCGATCGAAATGATTTTTACAGGTAATCTTCTATGATATATTAGAATAAATATCACCGAGTTTCACGTTTATACTTTCTAAATTGCGGCAGGAATGATCAAAATCGTCTTATCTGAACGATCGGTTGTATGGGAGGTATATGTTATAGTGGTCCGATCCTACCGGATCCGACAAATGTCTAATATAATACAAAAATACATCCTTGTGCCAAATTTCATTGAGATATCTCAAAATTTGAGGGACTAGTTTGCGTTCAAACAGACAGACGGACGGACGGACGGACAGACGGACATGGCTATATCAACTCAGCTCGTCGCCCTGATCAATTCGGTATACTTAATGGTGAGTCTATCTTCTATATTTCTCAACGTTACAAACATCGGACTAAAGTTAATATACCATTTCATGTTCATGAAAGGTATAAAAGGTTAATGAACGCTCTAGCTATCGAGATTTTAAGAATAGGTGTTTTTTTTTTCCAAGCGAGCTTGAAAAAAACGCTTCAACTAGCTAAACAGTTTCATTATGCCAAAACCATACAGATGGTGGAAGTTTATCAGCTAATTGTTACTTTTTTTAGCTGCTATGACATTTCTACTTCTAGTGCAGTATGTTTTTGACACGCAACGAGCAAATTACAACAACAAAATACATGAAATGCGTGTGTTTGTTTGTATGTATGTCACCGTGCCGCCACGCTGTTATTTTGTTATTTTTGTTTATCTGCACATTCGTATGTTCGTTTCATTCGCTCGTTCACAATAGTGCCCTATTTTTGAATATGCAACACTATACAACACTATCAATCAGGTCGACAATTACCTAAGCGGTTTCAAGTGAAAGCGCTTAGCCATCTCAACTCGACTACTTTTTATTGTTGCTTTCCATGCAATTCGGCAAGCTAGCTAGTGTTTTAGTTGTAATAGTTAGCAAAGAAATACAGCTAATATAGATCTTTCTGCCTTATACGATAAAATTTCACAGGTTGATTGGGGTTGCACATATTATATGCCGTCTGTAGATGATCAACTTCAGTTTATGCAAGAAAATATTGAACAACTCTTCTACCAATTTGTTCCCAACAAATTACAATCCTTGTTTTACATCTAAAATTAAATGTTTAATTTAACAACGTAATAAAGCTTACGCAAGATGGAAGAGGTTTAAAACCTCTGAACTGCATTCTGATTTCCGCGCAATAAGAAATAAAGTCAATACAAGCTTTATAATTGCCAAAAAATTATACTATAAAACAAAATTTAAAAATTGCTTAGATAGTAAGGCGAGATGGAGGGAAATAACTAATGTTGGAATTATTGGAAAAGCACTTGATAGTTCAGATGATTTAGATGTTAATGATTTGAACCGCAAATTTACCAAGTTACCAACGTCTACGGCTGATATTGCTTATTACAAGAACCATGCCAATATAAATGATCAAAATTCATTTAATTTTAGATGTTTCACTGGAACTGAAATATTTCATAGTTTTCCAAGCATCAAGTCCAATACTGTTGGCTGTGATGGAGGCCATCCAAACTTTATAAAAATTGTATTTTCTACTATTTTGCCATATATCACCCACCTGTTTAATTGCATAATAACAAAATCAATATATCCCACTCAATGGAAGCATGCTAAAATCGTGCCTATACCCAAAACAGAAAATAAGTTTAGGCCAATTGCTTCTCTCTGTCTAAGATACTTGAACGCTTAATGCATAACCAAATCAATAAATTTGGCGGTCACCGTGGTGTGATGGTAGCGTGCTCCGCCTACCTCACCGGATGCTCTGGGTTCAAACCCCGAGCAAAGCAACATCAAAATTTTTAGAAATAAGGTTTTTCAATTAGAAGAAAATTTTTCTAAGCGGGGTCGCCCCTCGGCAGTGTTTGGCAAGCGCTCCGGGTGTATTTCTGCCATGAAAAGCTCTCAGTGAAAACTCACCTGCCTTGCAGATGCCGTTCGGAGTCGGCATAAAATCATGTAGGTCCCATCCGGCCAATTTGTAGGGAGAATCAAGAGGAGCACGACGCAAATTGGAAGAGAAGCTCGGCCTTAGATCTCTTCGGAGGTTATCGCGCCTTACATTTATTATTTTTTTTTTTTTAAATCAATAAATATATTCAGGATAACAAATTACTTACTCCCAGACAACTGCTTTGATTGATATTACGGAATATTTAGGATCACAAATTGATAATGATAAAATAGCTTTTCTTATTCTCTTGGACCACTCAAACACTTTTGATACTGTTAATAATGAAATTCTGATATTAAAATTAATCAAATTATTTAATTTTTCGCCTAAAACTGAGAAGCTGATGAGTTCTTATTTAAGAGGCAAGTTACAACAATGTTCAAATGTACGCTGACGATATACAACTCTATATAAGCTGTAAAGCATCAGATATTGATGATTGTGTACGCAAAATTTATGTTGACTTGGACAGTGTAAGAGAACCTGGGCTGCAATTAACGGTTTATGTCTTAATCCAAGCAATATATATTGGTCACCAAAAAAACACAAATTGTAACATATTTTCCCGATTTAGTTCTGGGTTAGTCTAAAATTGAATACGTGGATAGAGTAAAAAATCTTGGTTCACATTTATTTAATAAAAACCTTAACTGGAATGATCAAATTATCATCACAACTGGCAAGATATACGGGATGTTAAGAAGTTTATGGTGTAGCCAATGGTTTATACCACCGGAAGTCAGAATGCTTCTGGCTAAATCATATTTAATACCAACGTTACTATATGGTTGTGAATTGTTTTCAAGTTGTGACGCAACCAGTAGGCGTAAATTAAATGTAGCTTTTCATCGCAAGATATATATTTGGCATACGACGATTTTACAGAATATTTCATTATTCCAAACTCATTTTTGGCGTTACCTTCGAGAATCTTTTAAACTGCAAAACTTTAATATACCTTCATAGGATAATATACACACGAGAACCGGATTATCTTTTTCGAAAGCTAAACTTCTTCAGGTCAGAAAGAGGAAACCGTATTATATAATAGAAAATGACACTGCTTTTTCAGATCAACATTTCTATATTAACGCCATGCGAATTTGGAATCGATTACCCCCTTATTTACAATTGGTCAGCAACGCAATTCAATTTAAAAAGAAGTTAATATATGAGTATTTTAAATAACACTATTTAACTTTTAAAATCTTAAACTTTTGATTTCATATTGTTAGATTTTATATTGTAAACTAATATTAATTTATCTTTTTATGTTAGTTTTAGTTTTTGATATAATCATTTTTAATATGACTATAATACTATTCAGTGTTTTTATATAAGATGAAATCTTTGTACTGAATTATAAACAAATAAATGAAATGAATGAATGAATGAAATTAGTGAAATTCAGGTGGTATACAATGCTATTCTCATACATACTCCGCTATAATAATGATTCAGTGAGTCACTTTTACTTACCATGCTTATTTCATCTTTTACTTCCTTTATATTATGCCCTTTTTTGTCCGCAAATTTCAGTACAAAATCAGTGAGTATTTCAACAGATTTTTTAGCAACTTCCCGTGCAGCTTGAGTCTTGAAACTTGGAACATGCTTAAGAAAGAATGATGACACTAAAACAGGACCGAAAAAACTTTCGGTAGCTGGTGGAATGATGGTGTTATTAGGAAAAAATCGTTCGAATTTGCAAATTTTGCGAGTAATTTTTTAGTAACTTACCGGTGAACTTGAGACCTGAAATTTATAACGTAGTTCAGAGTTCAATGACAGTTTAATACATGTGACAAAAATGTTTCGCTACTTCCCAGTGGGCTACAAAGGTAATACCTCACGCATGGTTGAGAACCCGATGACAATGCATTTCGATAATTAGCGATCAGGGGCCTTATTATTTAATTCGATGCGAATGGAAATGCGATTCGAAAGTTGTCAAGTTATATAAATTTTTTTTTGTTTTTTCAAATGCGAAAGAAATTTCTTTCGTATCGAATTACACAATAAGGCACCAACCAGGTGAGCTTTTTAGAAGTTTCATACCAAACGGGAGAATCTTGCGATGAAGCTTCTACAAACTTTCCCTTGAGCTACACACTTAAAGTTACACATAGTTTTGTGGAGCAATCCAGCGCAACAAAAGTAGAAAAAATTTGCACTAAGTGGCGCACAGTTTGAGATAATAAAAAAGCAGGTTAGGAGGTCAGAATATACCCGCGGTAGGTATGCCTGTCGTAAGAGGCGGCTAAAATACCAGATTCAAGGGGATGTGTAGGGCAACTCTTCAGGTTGCCAGCGCAATATATAGCTTCACCAAACCCAATTGTCAACCTCACATATCCGTGGCGAATCCTGTTTTACTAATAGACGAGGCTCTGGCGACCCCAAGCTCCTCATGGAACTTGGGGGGTGGGGAGGGAGGGATGGCCTGAAAAGGTTTAATGTGGCCACATAAATCGTTGCCGAGATGGTCGGCACATTAATGGTGCTGTGTTACCGGAGCGTACCGGATCTGTATCCGGCAAGGGACCATCACATTGATAACACTCCCTAAAGCCTTCGGGGAGCAACCTTATCGCTACAACAACAACAGCAACAGATAATAAAAAAGAGGTCTGTAATAGATATTAAAAAAAATACAAAATTTACAAACGGCGTTGGTTACTAAGGTATTTTTCTGAATTTTACTTCTACATCAGCTAGCTTTTCCGGTGCTGAGCAGTTACGAGTTAAAAACAAAATTCTATGTAACGAAATTGAGTATAAAAAAAAGTAAAGCAATAAAGACAATACTTAAAAAAAATTACAAAGCCGATGCATGAGCATTCAAATGGCTGAGTGCATAGAGACATCTGCCATAGCATCAGTATGAATGCAGGTGATTTCGAATTCAAAAAAATTCATCAACATTTTGTCTGTGTTTAAGGACACAATTTTTGTCGCACTTCACTCCATTTATATAAAGGAAGTGTTAACATTTTTTTATTTGCTCCTTCTTATTCAAGAAATTTTATTTATATGTATTTTGATTAGAGAGACTGGCTCATATTACGATATGTTTTTAATCCCCATTTGTGGGGAATATTTTTAGGCACGTTCAACAGAACTTGATTATAAAAAAAATATAGTATCAAATTGTGTATAAAAGGTATAGCAAGAAAGAGGCAATGTTTAGAGACAAATTACCAAGCGTGCAGCGTTGAACTCAGAGGCAAACTCGAGTTCAAAATTTAACACCGGAAAAGCTACCTGATAAAGAAGTGAAATTCAGAAACATGTCTAATTATAAAATAATAATTATTGTTTTTTTTTTTTTAATAATGCATTTATTTATTTATTATCATGTCATGTACATGTTTTGCATAATTTAACAATATATAAGTATATTTAGCGAATGTTCAAAATAACTTTACTTCTATATAATATATATTTGAATAAAACAAAAGAGTAAGCAATTTATTTTTAAAAGCTTTAAGCCTAAATAAAGACATATTACTAAAATGAATATGCATCTATACCTTATTAAATATGAAGCCATTTACATAGTTAAGCAAATTCAAAGCAGCGGCTTAAAACTTATAGAAACAAAAGTCATAAACTCCATCCAATATTGGAAATAGTTTATGATTTTATGATTTAACAACGTAGGCAGCGCTGCATTGAATTACTTGCATAAGTAAGTATGGTATGTATGTATAACTTTTATTTAATTATATAATTGATTATTTTAAATAATTTTTTTTTATTAATGAAATTTTTGTTTATAGCAGAGAGCTAAATTTGTGTTCGACAATATTTAAAATATTTAAAAATATTTTTCATGCTAAGCATAAATTTTCTAAATCAAAGTCACTTCACATACATAAGTAAGCATTGCATTATTGTTGTTAATATGTTTTTTTTTTTTTTTAGTTTTATAGAAGTTAAATTATATAATTATATATTTATGTATACATTTAGTTCTATTATTTTTACATTACTAAAAGCTATTTGAATGTTTCATGAAAAATGTTAAATAATTTAAACAATGTATTTTATGCTTGATAAAAAGAATTAATATTAACGAAAGTGTATATATATATTTTTTTTTTTGTGTTGAGAATTTACCCTTACATACACGCACAGTGTGTAGTAATTTTATGATATTAAGTACATAGTAAATTTTTTTGTAGCAGTTAGTTTAATAGAAAATATATTTTTATAAAGCACGTATATGTAAACTAGAATTATTTTTATGTAAATTTTATTTTAGCGACTTTATAGTATGGCATAATACAACTTATGTTGTTATTTATTAATTATACATATACATATATAAGAATTGAACAATTAAAACGGAATTATTTTCAAATATCTTTTAAAGTTTGCTTTTATATGTCATAAGCACAGTGGTATTAGCTTATAATTATTTATATGTGTATATGCAATGACATACAATGATATATACGTACATATGTTATAATTTATGATAAATAATATCAAATTTTAAAATAAACAACGTCAATTATTTTAATTAAGAATGATTTCTTTCTTTTATTCACTAAACTATTTTATTGAATATTGGTTTTTGCACTAAAAATTGAATTTAACTACTACTTAAATTGGCATTTTGTTTCAGAAGTTTTATTTCAATTTTAAAGATTTTTTTTACAAATTTTTAAACTTTATAAAAAAATTTTGGTTTTTATTTATAAATTGGCATTTTGTTTCATAAACTAAATTTTTTTTTATCATAAAAAAATATTTGTTATATAAATTGGCATTTTTTATAGAAATTTTCTTTATTCTAAGGGCCGCTTTCTCATGTAAACTTTACAATTTATCTTCCCTATAAACACAAATTTTGCTCACAAAAAATATGTTTAACGAACGGATTAATATTAAAGCTTATGTTCAGAGCTGCTCAACCCTATACACTTGTAGCACATTTGTTTTTATTTTGCCCTGAATCATAGGCACAGATTCAAATTCACACTTTAAATATAAAAAAAAAATTCATAGCACTCCCATATGCCCCCACATAAAATTTCGAATGATATGAAAATGCTTGAATTTCTTATGAAAGTGCCAAGAAAAAAAGCACTCCCGTATGAAGCTCAGGAACTTGTGTATGATAAAAAAATTTACAATTTGACGACTAAAAATTATTCCAAAACATTAGAGCACTGAAAAAAATTTGTAATCAAAATTTATTCATAAATAAAATTTAAAGAGATAATTGACTGCGGAGCTGAAATACATATATGGGGCATATGACCAAAGAAAGTAAGCAAAACTGTACCAAAACAAGAGAGCCTATTCTAACTTCATATGATTTTAGTTAATTACCCTCCAGGGAAGTCAGTAACTAGTGATACAAAATTCTGGTTCAGAACTAGACCAAGAGTGCCAAATAAGTATTAGTTCGTTAATAGCTAGATTTTCAGTTATATCGTTCAGTTACATTGACAAAAAAAAACTGCTAACAGTTTTAACGAGCTGCGGCTACATATGAGTATGCCTCTTTCTCAACACTATTCCACCAGTACGTAACTATCGAAAAAGTACCAAAAAGAAAGCTTCATCTGGTTTTTTTTTTTTTTTAGCCCTATATCTCGATAAATGTTTTACGAATTGAAACAGATATAGGTTCATTCGATCCCCCAGTATATCTTAAATTGAAACAGATATAAGTTCATTCGATCCCCCAGTATATCTTAATATATAAAAAACACGTGTCACATTGTTTGTCCGCGATGGACTCCTAAACTACTGAACCGATTTTGAATTTGTTTTGCACCCCGTGTGTAGTTCGATCTAACTTCAAATATAGGATAGGTTATATATATCTCAGTTTATAGTCGCAATATTACTTTATTGCAAATTTTTTATTTGTTTGTACATAATAATAAAATGTTACATATACGCACCGGCACTCACATTTTAAGGTGGTGCGGATAAGCTTATTAAAATGTATGCAGATAGGCCAAATTTAGGGCAGAACAACGTCTACCGTGTCTTCTAGTGATCTTATAAAAAAAAAGTAACTAAAATTTGGTTCTTGCATTTTTATGTTCGAATATCTCAAAAACTTGAAGTGACACGACTGCTATGACTCAGATTCGGGTTAGCAACGTTATAAACTTCGAAAAAGTATAGTCCGGCTTCTTGTTACAAAACTCTTTAGTTTTGTCCCCCAATTCAATGCTTAAATATAACAAGGAACGAAGAAGTTTGAATGGATATTAAAATGCTAATTGCATTAACCCGCGATTTTGGGGACTTGAAAAAGGCCTGTCTCCTAGTATAACAGCGCTAATCAATCATATTTTTGCTGCTGTTTGCTTTAACTCTGGGCTTATGTGGAAGAGGCAAAGTGATACAGTCACGGAACATGGAGAAGCTGAAGGAGCAGATTCCACTCATCCAACTTCCGAGAGATGACACGAGGAAGCTAATTAAGTTTTAGCAGCGCTTCAAAATAGAGCTGGGGAACAAGTGTACGTGGGACACCTCCAGGATTGAAGCGCTTCATCAGGAACACACTAAAATATGTTAAATCGACGGCTCGAAGATACCGGAGGGCATAGCAGCGGGAATCTTCGGCCCCCGAACCAAAATGTTCCTACCACTCCGAAAACATCCGAGCATCTTCCAAGCCGTAGTTTTCGTCATAAGGCGGGGTGCAGTGATAAATTTACAGCGGGGATATACAAACGAGAGAATCGCTATACTCAGCGAGAGTCAGGCTGCGCTCAAGGCACTATTTTCAGTTGAGGTTAAATCATCAACAGTCCTTGAGTGCGTAAGGAGGTTAACCAGCCTAGGGGCCAATAACACCATCCGTTTAGCCTGGGAACCTGGACAAAGACGAGTGGATGGTAACGAGCAAGCGGACAAGATTTCCAGGTTAGCGGCGGTCGAAAAGCCAATAGGATCTAAGCCCATTACACACAATAAGGGAAGAGTTCAGGCAAAAAGAGGCGTGCCTCAGAGAACAACACTGGCGCGAAAGTCCACTACTGCCGCAGGCAAAGGCACTAATAGGAGGGTTCAACTCAAAGGGATATAAAGCCATGATTAACCTCGCAAAAATCAGAAATAGAATTTTTGCAGGCATACTCACAGGTCACTGCAGGCTTAATAGCCACATGCATAAACTAAGTACATCGTCTAGTAGCCTAATTTGATTCTGTGATCACGAAGATGAGACTGCAGAACACATCCTGATGGAATGCGATGCAGTCGCGTGAGGAAGACTTAGGATCCTAGGATCAGCAAAATTAGAAAGTAGTCACATCCAATCGTGGAAGGCGAGAACCATTCTAAATTTTCTCAGAGAACTCGGTTGGGACGTAGTGTTGTGAAGAGAATGAGAGCACAATAGACCAATAGGTCGCAGTGCTTAATCTCACAAACTATCTATCTATCTATCCAACTCTGGGCTTAACGAGGAATAGTGTTTTTGCATACAAATATCGAATTAGCGAAATAATTTTTTGGACAGAAACAATTGCTGAATACTACGAAGAAAAAATAGCTTTGGCTTAAAATAGCGTTTTAAAGTAGTGTTTTTTGGTAAAGCTCTCCATGCTCAAAAATAATACCCTCATAAGTATCCCTTGACAAATCGCTCTAGTTAAGAACTAGCGCAGAACTACCGCATTAGGAGGCGGTACTAGTTCTAGTTCTAGTTGCTCCGAGGGAAGAGCACTTTCAACTGATTCTTTTAGAATTGTGATTTCTTACGAAAGAGCAAATGACCCTACTGCAGAAAACTTTTGGAAAACGCCCAAGTTCGGAAGTTGTTAAACGACTCCCTTTCTCAGGCTTTGTTTCAAAAATGAATTATATCAGAATTTCTTTCAAAAACGCTTTATGACATAAACTCAATGGATTTTGACGTGAGATAGGAAAAAAATCGGAAATAGGGTGTTCTTCAAACAAAATCTGATATTGGCCTTACTTAAAATCATTCTTGAGATTGGATGTTTTTTGAATTTTTTTAGATACATATAATGTTTTTTGATTTTTGGGTGGACAACATAACCCTTGGTCGATTAGACATAAACCAACCCATGCGCATTTAAATTTACAATTTTTTTTTACACACTGTACCTTTATATTTTTCAAATGTTTACATAAGCGGCACTTGTATGTTTGTATACCAAATAGTGTAACAAAAAAATGTTACATGTACGCAACTGTACCCGTCTGTTCTAGTGGTGCGCATATATTTGCATGTAATTTTTTCGTTTTTAATAAAACAATGTATTTAAAATTTACTATAATAAATTTTGATACGCTAAAAATAAAACAAACAAAAATTGTATGAACTTAATCAAACATGGCCATGTTATTGTAGAATCCACAATTAATTTCATTAGTTACAAAATAATTTCATAATTTTTTAAAATTATTTAGATTTTTTAGATTCAAAGGTTTATTATCTTTTTATTTATATTTTAATTTAAAATTAAATTTGTTTACGCCTAATTTTATTTCATAATTTTGAATTTTTTTATATTTAGTTTTATTAATGCGGCTTAACTGTTTTTATATATTATTTTTCTGTAAGCAAATACAAACTTATAAAAAAAAGGTTTTTTCTTTCCTCTAAGGAAATACTTAATACATAAGTGTCATTATAGATTTTTTATAAAAAATTTTATTATTTTACAAAATTTAAAATATTTTGCGCTTAAACTTATGTTTATTTTTTTTTATTAATTTAACTTTATGTTTTTCATAAAAGTTTTTTTAAGCACACTTTATAACTAATATAAGAAAATATTTTTTTATTGGTGTGGCTATGTAATAATGTTATTAATTAAATTTTTATAAAATGTGTAATTAGTTTTGTCATTTTGCAATTTTTTTTCTTTTGTTTGTATTTATCTGTAAGTAAAATATTTACTTTTACGATATTTTGTTTTTTTAATATTTATTTAAAAACTAAATTTTATTTTATTTATAAGATATTTATTTGAATACAAATTTTTTTTAATCAAATTTAAATATTAGAATGTTTTTCACCACACTTTGTGTATTACGATGAGCTTTGTTTCTGACATCACCTTGCTTGCCAACTGTTTATGTTTTGAAATCGCTGACAAGCGTGGTGAAATTATACGACGACTGAAATGAGTGAGAGGTTAGTTACAGAGTTTGTTGACGCGCCAGAGAATATATTGCTGTTTCTTCTTTATTTTTGTCTTCTTCTTTTTCTAGTAATCGCTTCTATTCTGCTGGATCATCTTCTGACTAGAATTTGCTTAACCTTTGCTTACTTCCCGCCGAAGTTGAGTGAAATTTCTTACCATAGCGCAAAGTTATCTCACCATAGTACTTTGTTACTAATTGGCACAGCGGCATTTCTAAAATTCGTTTTCTTTATCAGCTGTCTACTTGAATAATTGTTCTACAATTATTCTCTGATTTAACACATACTACTTTCAATCAATATGACTTTAATCGTTGAGGAAATTCTTTCTCATTTACTATGTTTAAAATATTTTTTTTAAAAAAAAATTTACTAAACTTTTTTTATTCTGGAATGATTTTTATTATACTCACTCTACTTAATTGCATGTCTTCTTCAAACAAATTTATTATTCGCTGAAATGTCTAGCACTCTCTGGTTTCTCATTACAGCCGTTCTCTCAACATTTTTCATTTCCGTTAAC
Organism: Eurosta solidaginis; assembly: GCF_040869045.1. NCBI lineage: Eukaryota > Metazoa > Arthropoda > Insecta > Diptera > Tephritidae > Eurosta > Eurosta solidaginis. The sequence goes on from NC_090323.1 coordinate 208,787,426, forward strand.
AAAATTTAATTAAAAAATATTTCCATTCACATTATCAACTTCACTCAGCGAGGAAAAAGCGCTTGCAAGTTAAAGCGTCATTTATGTAAGTTGGGTTTTCTTTTAATTGTTCTTTGTTCTTTTTTTTGTTTTAAATGCATTTTATTTTCAAAGTAGGGGTTTCATTTCATATTTCACGTGTAAATAAGTATTTACACGTATGAATGTGTAGTAATATAAAGGAATAAGTTTGAATGTTTCTAGATATATGTATCTGTTATGATAGTTATGAAGTCAGTTGCTTTGATAATGTGAATATGAAGTATTTTTTATTAGTTTTCTATATATTCCCCACAGTACACGGTTTACAGTTGCGACTGCGAGTATAGCAGTGGCGATTTTTAGCAAATTTTGTCAGGTAAATTCTTTATTTTTTTCGATAATTTTAGGAAAACTGAGGAGAATTTTGTAACGACAACTATACAAACTAATTTCAAAACCCTTTTCGAAGAAGTTCGAAAATTCGAAACTTTGTAACAACAACTATGCAAAGGTTAGGTTAGGTTGTACTGGCCGGTCCATGAGGACCTCCCATAGACTGAATGAGTCCGTAGTGTTACAAGAAGTTTGTTTTAACGACCAAACTGAAAACCCCTATCAAAAACCAGGACCTATGTTATAAAATAAGTTCGTCCCCTTGGCAAATACCAGAAGCTTCGTAGGACTTAAGCCAATTGCTGCTTCTAGATCGGACAGCTGTATCACTCCTTATAGCTGGAGTCTTAGCCTGGCAAGCGCAAGGCACGAGCACAGAACGTGCTCGATCGTTTCCTCCTCCAGCCCGCACTTCCTACATCTGCTATCATTGACCAAGCCTAATTTAAAGGCATGTGACGCCAGAAGGCAGTGTCCAGTCAGAATACCCGCCATGAGTCTACAGTCCTCTTATTTGAATGATAGAAGCAACTTTGTTAGTCTTGGGTTGAAAGACCTACATATTCTGTTCGAACCTTTACAGCCCCGCGCTTGAACCCACTCCTTTCTCTTAATCTCGCCCAGTCTAATTGGGACGTCTACGAAGCAAGCTTCAAGGGATGCGCCCTTTTTAGCTAGTTCGTCCACTTGTTCATTCCCATCTATTCCCATATGCCCTGGGACCCAATATGGATGCATGCTTGTCCCTGTCCCGATTCTCTCCAGAGACTGCTTACACTCTAACACACATTTAGATGCTGTGCTATGCGAGATTATTGCCTTAATTGCTGCTTGACTCTCAATATAAAAGTTAACACGATTGCAGCTTAAGCTATTATTTTCCAGGGTTTCTACGGATTTGACTACGGCTAATATTTCCGCTTGAAAAACGCTACAGTAATCCGGCAGCCTGTAGGATCTGCTTATTTCCGGATAAGCACAGTATATCGCAGACCCTACTCCATCCACTACTTGGAACCATCTGTGTACACATGTATCGCCTCGTCCGCCATTTGAGCACCCTTGCGCCAACCGTCCACCTCTATTGTGGCTTTAAGATCTCCCTCGAAGCGCAGATAGGGAATCAGGTAGTCTGTTCGTCTTGTGATTTATGACGCTATACTATTATGGCCGTATTCAAAACAATTTCAAAATTTTTTTCGAAAAAGTTCGAAAAGTTCGAAAACTGTCTTTTTTTTTGGAAAAAAAATTGTCATAAATCGATTCAAATTTTCGGATACTTATACCATGCGCTTTGTTTTGGCTAAAATTTATTAGGATACAAAACTGCTTACTAAAAAAAAATAAAATTTGAAATTCTATAGGCTCATTCCATTTCAAGACAACGCAGGACATGATTTTTGATTTCGATGAAATTTTAATATTGTTACGAATTTGCTGCAAATCCTCTTATTTGCCCTTCTGCTAAGTTCGAATCACTAAACTGTTGAATAAATAACTTCAATATGTAAAAATGCAAAATGGCCTTTATTAACGTACGCTACAATAACGCTCAAACTGTGCAACGAATAGCTTGCTTAATAACTAAACTGATTGATAGCTCAAATGAAACTCTACTATTCAAAATAATACTGCTCTTACTCGCTAGATAGCGTCTTAATCGAAATCTCAAATCAAACTGAATTCCAGCGCTTCTACAATTGCCGCCTTTTATACTCTCGGATTTCAAAGTTTGCTTCCAGAATCTACTAGTCCAGCAGCTCTCAAACTTTTCAGCTGTAACTACAATTGCATGATTTTATAGTTTTTCTCATTGCATATTTTCAGGAGTATCTCAGATATATGCATGTGTTTGTGCATTGACTCTCCGCTGCTCGTATACGTACATGGTACATATGTGTAGACGCAATTATTGTTTCGTTTATGTAGATACGTAATGATTGATCTATGGATGTGACTTCACGTCACTGCTTAGCATCGGCTTAGAGACGATAGCATCGCTCAGTTCTGCTAACATTCGTTACAATATGTTATTCTTTGGTCAAAATAATGAATCACGTATTTTTTTCCTCATAAATTTTTTTTTTTTCGAATTTATCGGCAATTGAATTCGATAAAATGCAATCGATATTTTATTCATCTATTTTCTCAACTGTCAATAACTTTGTCAAAAATTAACCGATTTTCATGATTTTTTCTTTTATATAAATTTCTAAACAATAGCGTATTGTATGAATATATGCTGTTCACTCAGTATGGAAAAAGTTTAGGCAAAATAAGTAATCTGCTTTTTATTATTTATTTTTGAAATATTAATTTTTGAAAAAAAGTTATACATTTTTACAAAATTCTAAAACAAAAAATTTCTTAAACTATATGGTATACTTTAAAAATGTATATAAATTTTAAAGTAATAACGAATATTCACAGAAAAAACCATGAGAATCGGTTAATTTTTAACAAAGTTATTGACAGTTGAAAAAATAGGTGATTGCATCGATTGCATTTTATCGAATTCAAGTGCCGATAAATCCGATAAAAAAATTTTCAAGAGGCAAAACAAAAATATGTGTTTCATTATTTTGACCAAACAAAAACATATTAGAAGTTCATCGAAATCAAAAATCATGTCCTGCGCGGACCGGTTGTCTTGAAATGGAATGAGCCTATAAATAAAAATTCAAAATTTTCGTCACATTTTTTTTTTTTTTGAAAATGGGTTTGGCAATGATTTGCATATTAAAAAAAAAAAAAATCTGAAAACTCCAAATAAAAATTCTAAATTTTGCTGATATTTTGTCAAATTTTCAATTTTTTTCTAAAAACGTTTTTAAAATCGGTTTACATACATAGTTTCAGTTGCAAGTTTCTTGGATATTTTCTCTTAAACTAGCGAAAATTAAGAAGAAGAATATAATTGACGAAATTTGTAAAAAATTTCTACTGCTATTTTCGTATTCGCAAATGTATATACACATGTAAGTATGTATTTGTGTTGCTGTTATTTGCGCGTCATAAAAATCACCTCACACTAATCGAATGTTAAGCTGCTGCTGTCACTGCTTGAGAATATGCATAGTAATTGCCTAGTAAACAAAATCCATCCGTCTAGCAAAACATACGCAATGTTCTAACATCATAACCACCACAAAGCTATTAGCATTAATTCAATTTCCTGTTCAGATATTCGCTTTACCAAACAACGCAGCACCCACAGGTTTGCCTAAGTACTAACCTCAAAACGCTACTTACACCACACGCCCTTTCAAAATTCATACAGGACTGTATGTAATATGATGTTCACACGGCACCTACTAAAGACTTGAAATAATTCACTATGTAATGCGCGAATTATCTCATACGTACAGTGAATTCGCAACTCGCTCGCAATTATCGGATTCGTTTGTGTATTTTTTATTTGTCTTCATCAGATTTGGATAAACGTACGATAAAAAGAAAAGCACACTCTTAATTCTCGGCATATTTCAAGAGTAGAAGGCAAATGACAAATGGGAGCATGAATAACGAATGAGAGGTATAGTACGGACATCGTATAAGAGCAGCTCAGCTAAGCAAATAAAGGCGGATTTACATAAAAACTTTGATCGCTTCAAAGCGAAGACAGCGACAAGGCTATTCATTGTTATTTTATTATACATATAAGTCCGCCTTAAGCCAACGAGCAAGCAGTGTAGCCACCAGTTTTTCAGTCAACTTAACGTTCCGTCACTCAAAACGCAAGCTTACATTGTAAGCGGTCATATTGAAAATAAGAGTAGTGATTGATTGGGCGGCTGATGTGCCGAGTTTTCACTGGGCCGTATTAGCACTGATGTACAGCATTGTTGTTCAAAAAATTATATTAAAATTTAATATTCACGATTTGAGTTCTGGAAGCTCTTAAAAAGTACTCAAAGCATTTCATTATGCTTCAGTGTCGCCCTCGACATTACATAGTGGGTTCCTCAACAGCGGATTCCTCCTCCAGTGGTTCTTCCTAAAAGCAGATGCTGAAGCTATAGCAAGAGGTATGATATTTCAAGCCCATCTGTTTCCATTAACCCGGTGAATATTCCTACTAGTTTGAATATATTTATTCTATTAATCTTACCAAATGCTAAAGGTTTTTTTTCAGTGTATGAAGTGTACCTCTAATAAAATGGGCAGGCAAGAGAGATACTTCGTTCGCTCCTGCGTCATGAAGGGCCAGACTATGTCGAAAAAGCTCTTCGACAACCGCATTGAAGAAATGGAACTAATATGAATGCATTCCTTCTATTCAACTAAAGAAAGGCCCAAATTCACATATCGGTGCAAGAGGGTCACCAGGCCAGGCGGTACCTTCTCTTCTGCGTCATAGAGAATAAGACAACATTGCGTTAGCTCTTCGACCATCTCAAATGCCAGTTTGAAACAATGCCCTTACATATGGTCACCTTAGTAACGATACTATTTGTAACCAGTTATGTCCTGTAGGCCGTCTACATAGCTAAGACATAACTTGGAGTTTTGCCAGAATGCTCCAACGGTAGAAACCAAAATATTGAAACTTCTCTGCAGAGTCATAAGATAAGGTTGAGGATTAAGATTATCATCCTCTACCTTTGAGATTTTATCGCCCATCGTGGGGTATCCGCAAATCATTTAATTTCCTGCATTATCACGTTGGACACACACCAGATATCAGTACTACTAGTATGTCTTCTGCATAGTCCACCGCTTTAAATACATGCAGGGTAAAGCTTACGATATCTTCTCCAACACAAGCGAGAGTTTCGAGATTCGAAAAATCGGGAGCTCAGCTACTTTCATCTCGGAAATCTTACTTGTGTTTGGGAAGAAATCGTAAGCTCTATATAATACGCCAATGCAGCGATCAAATTAAATGCCGACTAGCTCGACAGCCTTACATGGACTTCGAGATTCGAAGTTCTCATCAGAAGCTGATCCTTGCGAGATTTTTCCTTGCACAATTTTGACAAATCGCAAGCTCTAGAGTATTCAATGCCTAGAGCAGAGCATAGAGTGAATACTGAATCGCTTTCAGTCGAACATTTTTGAAAGCAGTTTAAACTATGTCCTCTTAACAGATGCCTACAACTTCTGTAGTACCTTAAATCGCAGTCTGGGGATGCGGCCTATGGTTATGATCAAAACCAGGCCGATAAAAACCTATTTAAGTTTTGCAGACAGGAGATATAGACCGAACATCTTCTCCAATATTATGGGCACTAGTTCTGAGCGTTCGTGGCATCCCTTATTTGGGTACAACTCCGTTTTGAAAAATTTGTTTCTCGCGTAATTTAGTCTTACATATACTGAGTTGAAGCTTTACTGTCGATAGTTATGAGGTAAAATTTAAATTTTCCCTTTTCTTTCTAAACGTTTCGATGCAGTCCCCGGGGGAGGTTTAAGGCGAGGTTATAATTTTTCTTTTCCCCTACTACGTGTTTCGTTGCTTTCGCGTCTTTTTCTAGGAGTCAGCGGAGAGAAATGCGAAATAAACTAGCAGGAGAGTATAGGAAATTTTAAATTTTGCTTAATAATTACCGCTCGGTCGTAAATCTTCAACCCAGTATATTATAAAAAGTAAAAAATATTTCGATGTAACTTTCGTGCCATATCGAAATTCATAGGTTACGCCAGTACACTACCTCTATACCATGACGAACGTCAGTATGCATCAGGTATTAAAATGATAACGCTTACTCCAGGTTGAAAGCTAACAAGATAGTAGAACCACTATTACATTTTCGACTCAAGCATTTGAAGAAAAATATTTCTTGTTGAACCTCTAACCTCTCTACACAACACTATTCATGTTTCAAGCTACAGCTACGGCTACGGCTACACTACAAAATATATTAACTTGGCAACCATGCATTTAACTCACCTCACTGCTCAGTTTGTTCTTTAAATGCTCACACTCGCTCTCACTTCTTGTACATCTCTCTTTCTTATCTTCTATACATTTGCTTATCGAATTTTTTTACCTCTTATGTACTATTTTACACCGCAAATTCCCCTTCACCCCAAGTCATTTTATAATCGTCGATATTAAACAAATCAAAAATGTCACCAGTAGTTCCAAAGCTATCGCTACTCGTTGTTGTAACCGCACCACCCTCCTCGCTCATAGCGCTCATTATGGCATTACTATCGCCAAGGCCATTTGACATACCACAAATAGACATTTGTTCGCCGACGTTGATAGACGAATTCGAGGCAGCTTGCATGCCACACGTTGCGGATGCTGATGTAACCGCAGCACCACCACAACTACTGCCAATGCCACTCACCATACCACCGCCAATACCCAAACTCAAACCGCCCATATTTCTTTCACCATTTATGCAACTAGGATTGAATAGCGCGCTACTGTTGCTGCTATTACCACCACCAATGCCAGTGCCGTCTTCACTGCCAAATGGATGTGGTGGCGTATTGATGTTCGAATCGGGGGAGAATGCAGAAAAACTAAAACTACCAAGCGGATTATCGAAATCATCACAAACATCCATAGGTGTAGAGCTAAAATGATTATGACAGCTACTGCTGCCGCTATTGTGACCATCATGAGTACTCACGCTGTTAGGATGAACGATGCCACTATTGATTGATAACTCACCGCTGTTACCATTAATAATAATATTATGACAATTATTGCTGCGATGTGAACTACCAGTAGCAGCAACGTTGTTGGATAAGGGAGAGCTTGCAACATCGCCCAATATGCTGTGATGTGTGTGGTGACCAATAGAGTTGCGGTTGTTGTTGTTGGTCGTCATATTATCATGTTCGCTCGCTTGAGTTAGTTGCGCAACAAAACTTTCTGCATCAAAATCAACATCAGCAGCGTTCAACATAGCAGAATTAATATCACCACAACTTGCAGCATGCACATCATCACAACGGCCAGTGGTGTTGCTACCATTATTATTATTATACTGCTGATGCAACTGTTCGAATTGTTGCTGCTGCTGTATAAGCTCATTGATTGATGGCTGTAAACTAGGATTCATATCACGCCGCAAGCCATTTATTGTTGCACCAGCATTTAGCGCAGAGTCGACACTTTGTGCTCTTCTGCCATTGTCACCATTGGAATGATGTAAGTTTTGATGATGTATAGAATTAGCGCTTACACCGCCACAGCCACCAACATTACCTGTAAAAGTACTTACGTCATCACCGATGTCCATTTCTAATTGTTGCGACATCAACTCAAGCAATTCGAACTCATCAAAATGATGATTGACTTTGGCATCTGGACAACCCACCATACTGTGATGCGCTATGTGCTTTTCATGTGAGTTTGCCGCCTTGCTCAACATATCATGATGTATAGGCGATTGGTGTTGCTGCTGTAGTGAATGCATACCTGGCGTTGATGCTTGTGAAGGGCGCTCAAGTGGCGGTGGTGTGGAATGATGTTGTTCTAAGAATATGTCAAATGTTTTCGACACACTAGCGGCATTAATATGCGCGTCCGGTTGTAGTGGTGAAGCCATATCGATATTTTCAATAAAACCGCCACCTAATGGTGAGTGCACATCAACTGTATTACCATCCAGCAGCTGGAAGACGCTACTCATATCATTTGGCACTTGATGATGCTGCTGCTGAAGCTCTGACAAATGTCGTTTCTTTTGTAGCATTTGTCTTTGCTGTTGCTGTTTCGTGCACGGTGTCGTATCCATTGGTTGTCCAATTGATATGCCCTCAGGCATTGGACTACTCTGTGGCTCTAGTTTAGGCACTAAGGCGCCTGAAGCAGCCAAAATATCTGTTGTTGAGTTGTTGTTCAGCGTTGCAGCGCTAGTGGTGTTGAATATCAAATTACCGCTCATATCTGTCATAAACGCATTGCTGCCACCGGGTGTTAACGGCGTTACGGGCGTTATAGGTTCTAGCACGCTTTCGTGTAGCTCACCCTGTTTAACGAGTATGTCGAGCACATCGGTTACCTTATCCGATTTTACAGCGCTTTTACGTTTATTCGTAGATGTTGTTTGTGTTGTAACTGAGTTGGTGTGATTGTGTGGCGTATTACAGTCTGTATTAGGCTCTTCTTTGATTTTGATTTGCGTCAGCATATTAGCTTTAGCCGCTAACTGCTTAGTCGCTTCCTCATACTGTGGCGGCGGTGGCGGTGGTGGTGGTGGTTGCAGATTTTGTGGTTTAATATCGAAATGTATGATTTGTTGTGTTGGCTGGAAGGCGCGATTATGAAATTGCAGCGTGTGCTGTAGTGGTTGTTGTTGTTGGTGCTGATGTTGCTGTTGTTGGTGCTGATGTTGCTGTTGCAGTTGTAGCTGTTGCAATTGTTGTTGTGTTATGACAGGCTTCGCTTCGATCAGCTGTTGTGGGTCGTGTGGCGACTGTGTCGCAATCGGAAACAGTATGCTGGGTAGAGAGCTCGTGCGTTGGTGACCATTTAATAGCTTCTTTGTAGCTGGGCTCGCATTAGCCAAAGAAATATTACCAATTGTATGCGCTGTCATATGTTGATCATTCAAACCGACCAAAAATATTGTCTGATTACCTTCGTTCCATACCAAACCCAAATTGTTGTGTGTCTTTGCTGTTAATGGAATTTGATTAGCAAGTATTGTTGTTGTTGCTGTAGCAGCCGCATTAGTTGTATTTGTAGCATTGCTTATACGCGCATTGTTGTTGGAGTTCTTTTGGCGCGCTGTATTTGCCGCCAACTTCTTATCGTTCGCTTTGTGCGTTGCTGTAGTCGACGTCGTCTTCGGCGTAGCGTTCACCGTTGGAATGAGTAAAGTTTGTGTCTTTTGCGTGGTTGTTGTTGTTAAAAATCGTAATTGCGCTTGCTGTTGTGCTTGTGCTTGTAATTGCTGTGCATGTTGCTTTTGTTGTTGTTGCGCTTGTGCAGCTGCTGCTGCCGCCTGCTTTTGCTTTTGTATTTTCGCTTCCAATTGTTGCTTTACCACCATTTTCTGGCTCATAGCTTGTGGTGTCAATGTGGCTGTTGTGCTGTTATTGTTAGCGCTGGCGTTCTGAGTGTTCGCTTTTACAGCATTCGCTTTAGCAGCTTGCGTTTTAACCGTTACATTCGTCGTTGGTAGCGTTATGTTTTCTCTAATTTGCGGTAAAACAGTGAGTGGCGCACAATGTGGCGCTGTTGTTGTTGTAATCAATGTTATTTGCTGTGTGGGCAAAGCGTTCACCACCTGCGCGGTCATCGTTTGTTGTTGCGGATGCAGGAAATGTTTCTGTTGCTGTTGATTGCCTTGCTTTTGTTGCAGTTGCTGTTTTTGGCGCATTTGTTGTAATTCTTGTTGGGAGCGTTGTAATTGCTTTTGTAGCTCATCGATTTGACGTTTTTGTTCGCGTACCAAATCGTCATTTGTTACTATGATAGTGGCGGCCTGCGGCTTCGGTTGAAATATGGTTTGCAGCGGCAGTGGGCGTGGCGAATCGACCTGTTGCACGATATCCATTTGCTCAGGCTCGATAATATGCCGCTCGGGAGACATGCCAGCCGCATGCGGTGAATTAACAATCATAGCCATCGGTACCTCAGCCACTGTTGAGCTGGTGGAGTCCATGGCTTCACATGCGCTATTAGCGTTCATCTCTGTAGACGCGGTTGATGCTGGCGTGTTAACAATAGTTGAGCACTCAGTAATATCAAGCGGTAAAAATGGCTTCAAGCGCTCAATCAGCTGTGGCTTCGGTCCAGAAACAGGCAAATTGCGTCGCTTCAAATGCATTTTTAAATCAGATACTTTCATTTTCTCCAAACGTGAAATATCCGTGGTGGAGCATGTCGACTCAGCATAACTGGTGGCCGGACTGGGTGGTATGGAAGATGTAACAGAAAGCGCGGGTGATGGTAATGGCAATGGACGTGGTGTTGATATAATAGAAAAGGTTGAAGTGGCCGGCGAAGCTGTATTGCTCACGCATTCACTACTCACAGCTGTGACGCCAGATACGGGTGTCAGCGGTGCGGGCGAAGGTAGCGCAGTCGCTAATTTTGTGACTGTTGCACTTGTAGTCGCCGCTGCACACTGACCAGACGATTTAGCCACGGTTGTTACTAGACCACCAACTGTGCTTGCGCTTGAACTTGCACTACATGTTGCACCGCTACTGCTAGATGCGGCGGGCACTATGTTCTGATTCTTGTTGAGTGTCTCTAAAAATTTGAGCAAACAATTTTGTTGTTCCAACATTAACTGATAAGATGTCTCCTCCGGTTGACTATTGTCACTGCTCATCTTATGTGCTGCATTCGGCGGCCCCTTATACTCATGGAATTTAATTGTTCGCGCTTTACTCGTAGGTTTTGATTTCGATTTCTTACGATTCTTTTCCTTACCAGGCGCATCTGATTTAGCCACTGTGGTAAGTAGCGGTAACGGCGTTAGTGACTGTGGTGGCGATGCAATGGAGGAGAAAGGGCTCATAGTCGAAGCGGTTGATGTTAGCGAAGCTGGCGAAGATATCATAGGCAAAAAATTGCCACCAGGGCTTGCCGATGGACCAGCCACGGACTGACATAGTTCCTCAAATAGATTTGCAGTTTCTTGTTTAACTTGTATGCCACCTGCAGCGGTGATTGATGCTACTGGTGGCGGCGGTGGTGGCGGTGGTACTACAACAGCAGGTTTAGCAGCTTCTGTAGCGTTAATCTCGAATGGTGGTCCTGCTGTGACCACCACTTGCCCACTACTCGTGGGTATAGTCAAAGCAACGGTAACAATACCCGATGAAGCGGCAGCTGCTTGTATAGCATCACTGCAACCGCCAACACCGGAAAGTGTTTGCTCTTCAACACGTGGTGGCGTTTGACGTGTATCGCTCTCAGAGCTCTGTGAATCATCTTCATATGTAACATAGCTATGTGGATGTTGCGGACGTGTTAATAGTCCCTCACTTGTAGCTTTAAATGATACCAAACCCTCTTTCACTATCTTTTCAATTGGTTTTTCTGTATGCAAAATATTTTTTTTAATTAATTCCAATGGCCCAGGTCGATGTTGTATTTGTGAATTGAGTTGGTCAGCTAAGCGCGCTTTTTTAAGCATTCGTTGCTTTTCCGCCAAACTCGGATCAATATGACACTCATCCTCTTCTAATATGTGACGTCGTTCTAAATCTTCACGGTTTGGGCGTTGTTGTATTTTTGCTTTTAGCAAATCGCTGGTCTTGGCACGTTCCAATTGTTTGCATTGTTCATGTATGGCGGGTGATGTTTTAAGGGCTGCAAAAGAAAGCCGATTTAAGTATATTAGATGTTGGCGAAAGTATTTGGTATGGCGAATTAACTTAGAGATAAGCATAAATTCGTATGTTGTAAATGCTTAAACTTTATGTCGAACTCAAGGAGATGTATGTAAACCTAACTTAATGGCACATAGAATATCATGCTTTCCATTTATGTAAGTACTTTCGTTTTCGTATTCGAATATTTATACACGACTCCTGAAAATATGCATTGTTAATCACATTTACATAACTAAGAGATTACAATTACATCAACTAGTGTTCGGCCTCAAACATTTTAATGAGAGTAAATTGGTAGATTTGGGAAAAAATTAGGGATTTCGTTTGAACTCGAGTCGCGCTGGTACAAGTCACTACTTTGTCAACCAGGAAAACCAGCTATTTGAGGATAATCATAGCGACCGATATCTGAAAGAAAGTCGGAGTAAAGCCAACCAAAGAAACACCGCAGGACAGTGTCACTGGCGGGTCACCTATGTACTGTTGCCTTGTATTTATGCAATATCAGATTACAGTGATTTTAAACTGCTCATACAGTGCTTTTCAAACCGTTTATTGTGTTTTAAATCCTACTGAATAACCTTAGTAAATTTGCCAGTTAAAAGTACGCTGGTTTGACTGAATGAGTCCGTAGTGTTACCAGAAATTTATTTAACGACCGAACTGAAACCACCCATCCGTCCTCTTGGCAAATGCTAGAAGCTTTCTTGGACCTATGCCACTTGCTGCTTTTAGATCTGACAGCTGTATCACTCCTAGTAGCTGGAGTCTTAGCCTGGCAAGCACAAAACATGCTCGTCCGTTTCCTCCCCCAACCCGCACTTTGTACATCTGCTATCACTGAGCAAGCCTAATGTTAAGGCATGTGGCGCCAGAAGGAATTGTTCAGTCAGAATACCCGTTATAAGTCTACAGTCCTCTCTTTTTAATAATAGGAGCAACTTTGTTAGTCTAAGGTTGTAAGACCTACACATCAACGGAAGTGAACCTTTCTTTAAACTCGCAAAGATTTTTTCACAGTTTGTATTAAATTCAAATATTACAAAAAGTTTTTCAAAACTTTCAAATGCTTGGCCGGTTTACCTTCCAGTGACAGCCGGGAGAGCTCAGCTAGTGATCTGACCTTGAACCTTGCTCCAAACATTCTAACATTTCTACGCACCAAACACTGCAATGGATTAAGTTGTCCTCCCTAAGTCCCCTTTCAGTAGAAACTTCAACGGCTATAACAGCTACAACAAAACTAGCACTCAAGAATAAATTTGATCGAAAAAGCAGCTCTGAGGCATCTGAGACGGAGTCGAGGAAATTAATGTATATTGGAACCATGAATGAATCAGATTTCTCAGTGCAGGTGGTATAGCGGAGGTAAGTGAAGTGGACATTTCGCTTCAACTAAAATTTATTTGGCAAAAACAAGCAAGGAAGGCTAAGTTCGTGTGTAACCGAACATTCCATACACAGCTGCCAAATTACAGCTTGCAAGACTTTTAAATCGCCCTCTTTTAAAAGTGGGCGGTGCCACGCCCATTGTCCAAAATTTTACAAATTTTCTATCCTGCGTCATAAGGTCAACCCACCTAGCAAGTTTCATCGCTTTATCCGTCTTTGGTACTGATTTATCGCACTTTTTCGGTTTTTCGAAATTTTCGATATCGAAAAAGTGGGCGTGGTTATAGTCCGATCATTTGAGATCTGAGATTAGTGCCCAGGAACTTACATACTAAATTTCATTAAGATACCTCAAAGTGTACTCAAGTTATCGTGTTTACGGAAGACGGACGGGCTGTGAGCTCCGCTCAGCTGGGTATAAACATTGTTTTAATACGTATTAAGTGGGAAGTATTCGATAGGACGAATGATATCACAACAGATAGTATTCATCGAGGTATTCACAATCCACAAAAAGGTCACCAAGTGAATGTGTGGGATATTCTCCATGCACGTCTCCTTCGCCTTAGGCAACCAAGAAACAGTGAAGAAAATGGCAAGCACTTCGCCTTGTTAATAAAGCTATAGATATTCGAAGTTTCCGAAGGCTGCAATCCTTTACAATGATGGAGGATTGTGTAGTACTATGTTGCCCAAAAGAGGAAGGAGGGTGCGAAGTTTCGCTGGGCATTATCCTGAGCTTGTTATTGTCGTACCAAGATTGCGTTGTAGAAGATGTAGAATTTCTAAGCAAAGACAATTTTTTCTACTGAAGTGCAAGGTGAATCTATACAAGGTGATGGGAAAGCGAATTCAGCTAATTCGCCGTGCAGAAGAATGTAAAATCAAAAGAAAATTTTCATTGATTTCGATTAACTGACATATTGTTGTACAAATGCGTTATATGAAAAATAATCCAGAACAAGGCGAATCCATACCAGGTGGTGGCAAAGCGAATTCAACCAATTCGTCGTGCAGAAAAATGTTAAATCAAAAGAAAGTTTTCATTGATTTCGATTAACTGACATGTTGCTGTACAAATGCGTTATATGAAAAATAATCCAGAACAAGGCGAATCCATACCAGGTGGTGGCAAAGCGAATTCAACCAATTCGCCGTGCAGAAGAATGTAAAATCAAAAGAAAATTTTCATTGATTTCGATTAACTGACATATTGTTGTACAAATGCGTTATATGAAAAATAATCCAGAACAAGGCGAATCCATACCAGGTGGTGGCAAAGCGAATTCAACCAATTCGTCGTGCAGAAAAATGTAAAATCAAAAGAAAGTTTTCATTGATTTCGATTAACTGACATGTTGCTGTACAAATGCGTTATATGAAAAATAATCCAGAACAAGGCGAATCCATACCAGGTAGTGGCAAAGCGAATTCAACCAATTCGTCTTGCAGAAGAATTTAAAATCAAAAGAAAATGTTCATTGATTTCGATTAACTGACATATTGCTGTACAAGGCGTTGTGTGGAAAATAATCAAGAAGAAGCAATCAGCTGTTGGGATAACAACACCTGGTACTGAATTCGCCTTGCTAAAGTGTCAGAAGTTCGAACAATGACTTCAATATTTCATTTCTATTTACGAACACGTAGAAAAAACATACATACAAGGTTGCGTTATAAGCACTAATGCGTGGAGAAAGGAGCAAAGCAATTTAAATTCAAATTCATTTTACTAATATTTATTTATGTTTGTGCATAACGATTTCCTTTGTTGGGTAATTCAACCGAATAGCTTTAGCGGTTATTAGTTGTAATTCGCTTGTAAAAGTAAATGATTGACGGCATCGAATATGTAAGATTATGTTTGACTCACAGTCACGCCATCAAGTCATGTCTGATGGAAAAACATATGTATATGTAATGCACTCAAATTACTTACATACATACATGAATATGCATATTACTCTAGGCTTTGATCTAATATAACCAAGGACCCTTGTTTGTGCGCAAAAAGTTTGAACTAGAAGTGTTAACCACAACTTAGAAGAGATGTGCCCTTCGACTTAAAATACCATATAAACAGCAAAGTACATTTCCACTGTTGACCAGCTTTTATTAGTTTGGGTATGTATGTATGTATGTAACGGAATCTTTGAGCATAATTTTCACCAACTTCCAGAAGTTTGATTAATTTTCCACTTTGTAAACGGATGGCCACCGTGGTGTGATGGTAGCGTGCTCCGCCTACCACACCGTGTGCCCTGGGTTCACACCTCGGGCAAAGCAACATCAAAATTTTAGAAATAAGGTTTTTCAATTAGAAGAAAATTTTTCTAAGCGGGGTCGCCCCTCGGCAGTGTTTGGCAAGCGCTCCGGGTGTATTTCTGCCATGAAAAGCTCTCAGTGAAAACTCATCTGCCTTGCAGATGCCGTTCGGAGTCGGCATAAAACATGTAGGTCCCGTCCGGCCGATTTGTAAGGAAATTCAATAGGAGCACGACGCAAATTGGAAGAGAAGCTCGGCCTTAGATCTCTTCGGAGGTTATCGCGCCTTACATTTATTTATTTTTAAACGGATGACAAGGCAATAATTTGATGGTGAGGTGACATAATTTCAAAGGCTATAAGGTCAATTGATCTTGTTTAGAATGGCCATAAGGTTAATTGAAACTTTGCATACGTATCAATGGCCGATGACACTGCCATAATTTGATGGTGGGTCGACATAAGCTCAAATGACATAAAGTCAATTGACCTTATGATGACTTCAACTGGTCATAAGTTTAATTAAAACTTTGCCCACGTATCAATGACCAATGGCAATGCAATCATTTGATTGTGAGGTGACATAAGTTCAACGGACCTTGTTTAGCATGGTAATAAGGTTAATTAAAACTTTGCATACGTATCAATGACCGATGACACTGGGGTAATTTGATGGTGGGTCGACAAAAGCTCAAAGGACATAAAGTTTATTGACCTTTTGACCACGTCAAATGGCCAAAAGTTTAATTAAAACTTTGAGCACATATCAATGACTGATGACAATACAATACTTTGATTGTGAGGTGACATAAGTTCAACGGACATAAGGTCAATTGACCTTAGTTAGAATGGTCATTAGTTTAATTGAAGATTTGCACGCGTATTAAAGACCGATGACACTGCCATAATTTGATGGTGGGTAGACAAAAGCTCAAAGAACATAAAGTACATTGACCATTTAACCACTTCGAATGTACCACTCTTACAAATATCGATTGTAATCAACGAACAATAGGATTCTCTTCAATTAATACTCAATTGAAAAAATTTCCAATACCCAGAATAAATGAAGTGAATGATTTACCCTGGCGTCGTAACCTCCAAGGTAAAAGTTTATTGTCAACTTAAACAACGAAAGATCTTCGCATATGTGGTAACCACAGCCATTGCGAAACTCCCCAAAAGTGCCAATTCCCACAAACTGGAACTGAGCTGTATTCAAATATACAATGATACAATATATACAGATTATAACTTGACTTCCCGCTTTTTAGGGCACCAGTTTTTACATACCATGGTATGTCCCGCAATATTAATATTGTTTACGTGAGTCTCTTATAAACATTTGAAAGAGCTCACACAGACTGATTGTATCCATAGTGTTAACAGGATTTGTTTATCGGCCAAACGGAAAACCAGTAATCAGAAACCAGAACTTATGTTATAAAATAACTCCGCCCTTTTGGCAAATACTAAAAGTTTTCCAGAACCTAGCTTAATTGCTACCTCGAGATCTAACAACTCTGTCGCCCATAGTAGCTGGATTCTTGACCTCACGAGCGCAGGACACGAACACAGAACATGATCAGCTGTTTCTGCAGCAGCTCACACTTGCTACATATGCTGTTGACGCCGAGGTCTAACTTATGGGTATATGACACCAGCAGGCAATGTCCGGTTAGTATGCCCATCGTGAGCTTCACGTCTTCTTTCTTTGAAGTTATGAGCAACTTCGTGAGTCTAAAGTCGTAGAATTTTCACATAATCTTCGAAATTTTCAGCTTCGCGCTTCTGTCTACGCCTTTTCTTCTTGATGGATCATATACAACTCCTGTCTGTGCTTTTAGTTTCTAGTAAACGGATTAGGACATCTACCGTAGATTCATCGAGTGCTGCACCCTCTTTGGCAACTCATCGGCCTTTTCGTTACCTTCAATCAATTTATGACAGGGAACTCAGTATAGATATCCTCCTCAGTATGGAAGTCCTCCAATGCTTCTTTGCATTCCAGAACACTTTTCGATGAAGTACCGTGTGGATTATTGCCTTAATCCTTAATCGCCGCCTGACACTATATAATATATATTGACGAGACTATAGCTTTGCACGCTTCCTACAGAATTTCTGCTACTTTCTTCACGTTTATAATTTCGTCTGAAAAATGCTACAGTAATCCGGCAGCATGTGGGATCTACTTATTTCTGGATATACACAGTAAACAGCAGACCCGACCACTTCCATTCATTCGCAACCATCCGTATATACATATATAGAATGTTTTGCCTTTTCTGCACCCTGACATCAACCCGCTGGCTCAAGTGTGGTCTCAAGATCTCTCTCGAAGCTCAGACACGGGACCATATATTCCGTTTGCCTGATATTAGAGAGCTCTATACTGCTATGGTCATAAGGCGTGCATCCAAGCCGCCCCAGGACCTTAAGCCTTATTGCAGTTGCTAGCGCCATATTTTTGGCCATTAGGTCTGCAGGTGAGATGTGCGGAATGGTCTGCAATGCAGCTGTCGGTGTAGCCAGGGCTCCCGTTATGCTAATCATTAATAATCTGCATAGCCCTCTCAACCAACAAGAACCCCTTAGTAAAGTATGGAATGGACAATTGCCATAAATACCCAATGTTAGAGTTTGGCCGAATGACCTCACCTGCAACCTAGCATCATCTTACATGCAAACCGTGCCGCGGAGGCTTTATTCGCTATCTTTTCCACATGGAGTTTCCACGACAACTTATTATTTAGTGTGATTCTTAAAAATGTTGTACTGAACTATTTTTGTATGGTTACCCCGCCTGATATATTTTAATTTAGCTCTTTAAGCAAACTTTAAGTTGGTTAATTGGAATTTCCTCGATAGACTAGTGGTTAGTATCAGTGCCTCAGTACGTAAATAAGCTAAAAGCATATGAGCACTACGCATCTGTATTACAAATCATTTAAATATCAATTTAGTATATACTTACGTGGTATGATTCCCTGTTCGACGAGCTGTGAATGTGGTCGTCTCACCATTAATTTCACTTTAAGCGCTGCAACGGCCACAACAAAACGGATCACATATCAAAGGATTTCAGTTATAAGCCAAATCACAAGTGACCAACATTCCACAGACCATTTGATGATGTAAGCATAAGCGATGAAAAGCATCACAACGATTTCAGCGTAGGGGGCGAAAAAAAAGAAAAATGAAAATTCATAAGTAACAAAACCACCAGAGGGAGTTGTGCTATTAATACTTATATAACTAGATTATACATACATATACATATGCAATATTATATATCAACCCTGTGAAATATAACATTATATTTAATAAACCCACACGCAGTTACTCAAATCGTAGTAGCAAAATAATTTTGTTTAAGTACCTAAAAAATGGCAACAAAAAACAAGTAATGGATATCACTATGTGACACGAAAGCGACGATGTGTATATGCATATTATGCATGTTAGGTTTCTACATAGGTATATTGTAATTTATTCTGTGAAAGTACATAATATAAACAAATATGTATAGCAAGAGGCAACACTTTTTTACTATTATCTTTACTTATTTGCTCTTACAATTCTTTATTTTTCTGTTTTGCCCTTTTCTGAACAACAGGTGTTGTGTGGTTATTTCGATGTAACCACCTACTTTTGTGGGTAAAAAAATTATCCAGCTACTTTCGCAGGTAGAATACCAAAAGGGTGTAAAAGTTGCCACATGATTTCGTTACCGTGATGAAGAATGTTGTTACCACACTAGAATCGGGGCGTTACGGTCATAAAAATAGCCGACGACAAGTGTTCCCTGTTACATCGTTTCTACGGTCATTACAGCTATGTAACGAAACTTTTTAGTTATTGTGATTAACATCGACAATTCCTTAACTCATTAGGTGGTATCTTAAGGCGAGAAAGCTAGAAAGTTCTTAGCAGTTTGCGTAAAATCAAAAATGTTTCATAAAATAATAGTTTTATCCTTGAAGAAGAAAATTAATATAATTGTTTACGGAGGACAAAACACACAAAATATGGAAATAGTAGGCGGAGTACATAACAACAAATTATTGTTGAAAAGACTATGGACGAAATATATTAATAGGTGACTTTATCCTCTTATTTTCGAAATGGACGACCACGAAAGGCCAATGTAGGCGTTGATAGGAATATCGTCATCATGGCTCTTTTGAATACTTTATTTAAAACTTTTCCAGAAACTTCCGCGGAATTGAAGGATAATATAAACATGGCAACTACAATAGCAACGGCACTGATTCTCTTGAGAAAAACAAATTTTTTGTGGTCCATGGCTAAAAAAACAAAAAACCACTTTCCTCCACAAAAAAGCGATCCCGCACGCTAACTGGTATTATAAAAACATAAATTGGACGGGGAGCGATTGGCCATGATTCATATTCTCTTATGAGTACATAATAAGTTTTAATAAGTTAAGCTCCGTGATGCGTAGTAAGTCCCAAAAATCAGGAAGATTGAGTCAAAACTGCGTTAAGGCAACAGTGAAGGATTCTCCATATATAATGGTGTGGAACGCATTAAAAACCGTGAGATTTGCTTAGATTTTGTTAATGGGGCGTTAAACTATATCCGCCGCCTACACTGGCAGCATTTAAGACGGCGTCTCACCAAGAATTGGGGGCTAATCGAGCACAGCAATCTGAACGCAGCTGAGAATCCATATTTTGGTATTTTTGGGGCTAACCACGCATTAAAACTGAATTGAATTTATTTATTTTGCACTATTCTGAGAACATGACTCGTCGCCAGTTGCTCCGTGGCCAGTTTCTTTTTTCGCATAACCAGTTTAGTAGGGGGCGCTGGTTTTATTCTAGCCAGGGGCCATCTAATTCTTGTACCTCAAGTGACGGCGGGCCAACAATATTATAGTTTTCATGTTAATGCTATCCTTCAATTCCGCGAAGGTTTCTGGAACAATTTTAAATGTATTCAGATGAGATATCCTGACGATATTCCTATTAACGCGTTCAGTGGCCTTTCGTGGTCGTCCACTTTGATAACATCTGAATAAAGTCCCCTATTCAATACATTTCGTCCAAAATCTCCTTAGGGATAATTCATTATAATGTTCTCCGCTGACGCTTTCCATATTTTGCGCGATTTATTCTTTTCAGACAATTATATTTTTTTTTCTTCAAGGATAAAAGTATTACTTATATGAAATATAGTTGATTTTACGAAAACTGCTAGCGATTTTCTAACTTTCTCGCCGTAAAATACCACATAATTAGTTAAAGAATTATCGATATTAACGAAAATAACTAAAAAGTTTCGTTACGCAGCGGTAGTGACTGTAGAAACGCCGTAACAGGGAAAAGAGTTTACTCGGCTTTTTTTAGCGTAAGAGTAGTTCGCGTACTTATCTGAACTCACTTTATCTTAGTATTAAGAATGGGCGAAATCCGACTATGACCATGCCCACTTTTTCGATATCTAAAATTTCGAAAAATGGAAAAAATGCTATAATTCCATACCAAATACGAAAAAAACAATGAAACATGGTGATTGGATTGGTTTTTTGACGTAAAATATAACTTTAGAAAAAACTTTGTAAAGTGGGTGTGACACCTATCATATTAAGTAGAAGAAAATCAAAACGTTTTGCAGGGCGAATTCAAAAGCCCTTGGAATCATGGCAGGAATAATGTTCGTGGTATTACATACATAAATAAATTAGCGGTACCCCACAGATGATGTTCTGGGTCACCCTGGTCCACATTTTGGTCGATATCTCGAAAACGCCTTCACATCTTCACACATATCTCGAAAACGCCTCATTAATACCTTTAATTTGATACCCATATCGTACAAACACATTCTAGAGTCACCCCTGGTCCACCTTTATGGCGATTTCTCGAAAGGGCGTCCACCTATACAACTATGGCTCACTCCCTTTTAAAATAATCTTTAATATCTTTCATTGGATACCCATGTCATACGCACACATTCCAGGGTTACCCTAGGTTAATTTTCCCTTACTTTGCCTCCAAATGTAATGTTCGGTTACACCCGAACTTAGCCTTCCTTACTTGTTTTTTTTTCGCTGGATAGCTTTCCAACCCTACATACATTTATATTTTTTTTTTTGTATTGCTTTCGCTGCATGCGTCAAGGCAAGCCCACGCCCATTTTTCCTGAAGCAACGCTAGGTATGCAGACACGCTTTGAAAGCATGGACCTACCATTTAATCCCTCGTATTTAGCAGCCAGTTAGGAGAAAGTTGTTACAAATGTTATTTTAAAAAGCTGTATAAATATTTTGTATTTTTCATAATTAAGAGCATTGAAATTTTAATTGCACACTTCTAACCAAAAGTTGACTCAAAGTTAAATGGGTTCAGTAAAAAAAAAGTTTTTATCCCAACAAGCAAAGTAAGCGTAATGTAAGTTTTTAATAAGTTTTCTCAAAAAGACATTAAGCTTAGAAAACATGGTTGGGACCCCACATTCTCTTGTAAAAACATCAAAAAGTCTGAAGTAGCAAGGTTGTTTCATTTGAAGCGACGTGAAATCGTTTTCAAAATTCCTATAGAAGCCGTCTGAAAAACATTAGTGTTATGAACATAAGAAAGATGGAAAGATGCCTAACTCCACTGATCTCAACTCTGGTTATGTGGCAGCACACGATAGAACATATTAGCAGTTTGGAAACAATTGAAACTAATTAAGTGTATGCTTTGTTCTTTTCACAAACATATAAAGCTAACATAATAATAAAATTCCATAGAAATGTTATTTTAAAAAGCTGTTGTTGTTGTAGCAGTGCTTCGCCCCATCCAATAGGTGGACCAATCACAAATTGTCATCAATATCCTCTAACGGGAGTCCTAGGAAACTTGCAGCTTCAACAAGGGTGGACCATAATGAGAGGGGTGTTAGAGGCGTTGGTTCCACATTACAATTAAAGAGATGGTTGGTGTCATGTGGGGACACATTGCAAGCAGGGCATACATTTTGTATGTCGGGGTTGATTCTGGATAGGTAAGAGTTTAACCTGTTACAGTATACAGATCGAAGTTGAGCTGGAGTGACTCGCGTTTCCCTGGGGAGTGTGCGTTCCTCTTCCGCAAGTTTTGGGTACTGTTCTTTGAGTACTGGATTCACCGGGCAATTCCTGGCATAAAGGTCCGACGCCTGTTTGTGGAGTTCACTGAGGACCTGCTTGTGTTTTTTTTCATTCATACGGCTGAGTTCTCAGGTGCCGTATTTCCTCATAATACTTACGGAGATGACTCCTTAAGCCCCTAGGCGGTGTTGGCCCATCAATCAGATGTCTGTTGGGATGCCCAGGTTTCTGGGCCCGCTTGTGTATCCACAGGCATTCTGATGCGTTGGTGTATATCCCTTATTTGGGGGTCGCCGGGATCGAGCTGTCTTATAAGGTCACGTTCTCTCGCTAAGTTTGCGGCCTTAGCGGAAAATAAGGTCGAATTTCGGAAATTCTACCGGCGGGAATGAAGCGAGTCGAGGCGGATTCTATGACCTTGCGGAAGGCACGGTCCCCTTGGCGAGCATCAGTCGGGATAGGGAGGGCAGCAAAGCGGTTGTCTGTAAACGATTTGTTAGGTTAGGTTGAACTGGCCGTTCCATGAGGTCCTCACATAGACTGAATAAGTCCGTAGTGTTACCAGAAGTTTGTTTTAACGACCAAACTGAAAAATCCTATCAAAAAAATAATAAAATAACTCCGTCCTCTTGGCAAATACCAGAAGTTTCCTAGGATTTAAGCCACTTGCTGATTCTAGATCTGACAGCTGTATCACTCCTAATAGCTGGAGTCTTAGCCTGGCAAGTGCAGGGCACGAGCACAGAACGTGCTCGATCGTTTCCTCCTCCAACCCGCACTTGCTACATCTGCTATCACTGACCAAGCCTAATTTAAAGGCATGTGATGCCAGAAGGCAGTGTCCAGTCAAAATACCCGTCATGAGTCTACAGTCCTCTCTTTTCAATGATAGAAGCAACTTTGTTAGTCTAAGGTTGTAAGACCTGCACATAATATTCGACACTTTACAGCCCCGCGCTTGAACTCACGCCTTTCCTGCTTGGTAGTTCATCCGCTTTTTCATTCCCATCTATTCCCATATGCCCTGGGACCCAATATGGATGTAAAAACATAAAAGTTAACACGATTATTTTCTTCCAGGGTTTCTACTGCTTTGGTTCCGGCTACTATTTCCGCTTGGAAAACGCTACAGTAATCCGGCAGCCTGTAGGATCTGTTTATTTCCGGATCAGCACAGTATACCGCAGACCCCACTCCTTCCACTACCTTGGAATCATCTGTGTACACATGTATCGCCTCGTCCGTCATTTGAGCATCCTTGCGCCAACCGTCCACCTCTATTGTGGCCTTAAGATCGCCCTCGAAGCGCAGATAAGGAATCAGGTAGTATGTTCGTCTTGCGATTGATGACGCTATACTACTATGGCTGTATGGTCGGCGCTGAAGCTGCCCCGAGACACCGAGCCTGGTTGCAGTTGTTAAAGCTATGTTCTTTGCTACCAGGTCTACAGGTGTAATGTGCAGAATGGCATACAGTGCAGCTGTCGGGGTTCTTTTCAGGGCTCCCGTAATGCTAAGCAATGATATTCTGCATACCGCCCCCCCCCCCCTCCCTAATTTTGTGTGGCTTTCCGCCGAACAAGAACTCCATAGTATAGGATAGGGCTTACAATCGCTGTAAAACCCAATGAGAGAGAGAGGGCGATAAGCCCCACGCACACCCCAGCATTCTTTTACATGCATAAAGTGCCGTTGAAGCCTTCTTCATCCTCACCTCCACGTTGAACTTCCATGACAGCTTACTGTCTAGGATGATTCCTAGATACTTTGTGCAAGGTTTCTCCTGTAGGGTCAACCCTCCTAACTTAGGCCTGATCCAATTTGGGACCTTGTATCTCTTTGTAAACAAGACCATATCCGTCTTATCCGCGTCGACTTCCAACCCCACATTTGATGCCCGGGTATGAATATCCCGAAGCGCCCGAACCATCAAAGAGGATTTGTATTCGTCCCACTTTCCTTTTTTGAAGTTTATGAATGTGCGTTTTTCTGTGACGATGAAGTCGGCGGTAAGCTCGAGCGAAATAAGTACAGGCAGGTGGTCAGATGCCAATGTTACCATCGGCTGCTAGTTGACGCAGTTTACGAGTCCTGCGCTCACGATTGATATATCCGGCGAACTGTGAAAGCTTCCTACCATACGTGTGTGGGCGTCTCCGTTTATTGTGCAGAACGTCGTTTCTTCTATTTGATCAGCCAACATCTCACCCCTACCGTCTGCCTGCAGGTTTGAATGCCATAGATCGTGATGGCCATTGAAATCGCCCAAGATAATGCGATTATTGCCAGTGAGTAAGGCGCTGATATTAGGGCGGTATCCACTGGGGCAGCAGGTGGCAGGAGGGAAGTGGATGTTGATGATTTCTAGGTTTGCATCGCCCGACCGGACAGATAATCCTTGACGTTCTAAGACACTGTCCCTGCGGTCGATGTCGGGATCAAATATATGATATTGCACAGAGTGGTGTATGATAAACGCGAGGCCGCCTCCATTTCCGCTCTCGCGATATTTTCTGTGGACATTATGTTCAAATGCAACCCTGTTATCAACTTACATATTTTAGCTACCCTGAATTGTTGTTTTTGTATAGTAAAAGCAAAACCAAATTTTCTGTATCTACTTTACTTCCTTTTTTATAACATTGAATAAAAGCCACATTTTGTAACATTGAATAGTATATTCAATCGTGTTTTTCTACTTGGATCCGTCAAAGAAAAAGTAAGATATCCAACAGGTTATGGGCCCAGGTGCAAATCCCTGGGAACCAAGTAAAACGTATTAAGTGGCAAATGGGAAAAATGACTTCCTCGCTTTTCAACATAGAGAAGCTGAACGAGTCCAATTACGACTCATGGAACTTGCAACTGCAAAGTGTGCTCGTCCATCAAGATTTGTGGTCGGTTACATGCGGAGAATCACCTCAGCCAGGCGACGATGCAGCGGAAAAGACTATATAACTGTGGAAGGCTAAGGATGATAAGGCAAAAGCAACGATAATCCTCAGCATCACGCCTATGCAGATAGGCCATATCAAAAACTGCAAAACGGCGAATGAGGCTTGGAAAAGTTTACAGGAGGTGCATAGACCAAAAGGACCTGTAAGAAAGATAACCTTGTTTAAGCAGTTGCTTGGCATCCGAATGAATGACGGTGAGTGTGTACAGCAATACGTTTGCAAATTCACAACAGTTGCAAAGAAGTTGGCTGAAATCGGAGTGTGTCTCCAAGATGATTTGTTCGTCATTATGCTTCTTGCAAGTTTGCCGAAATCATTCGAAAATTTGTTGGTTGCCTTGGAATCTCGCGACGAACTACCAAATCTCAGTGCGGTGAAAATAAAATTAATTGAAGAAGAAGAGCGGCGTAAAACATGTCAGACAGAACAGACCGAAGGTAGCGTGCGAGCTTTTGTAGCACACGCAAACACAAACGTAAAGAAAAAATGTTATGAAAATGCAAAATCATACGATGGCGCAAGTAAGCGCACTGGTAGTAGCCAACGAACGAACCTAAAATGTTATTGCTGTGGAAAAAAAGGTCATTTCGCCGCACAATGCAAATCAAAAGAAAGAGATCAAACATCGCATCAAAATGTTAAACGAAATGGGCTGTTCGCTGCTGTTACTAACAGAATTTTTAATATCAATGCTTGGTGTATTGACAGCGGTGCTTCTTCGCATTTATGTTGCAATCGCAACATGTTTGAAGAGTTCGAACCATGCGAAGAGATAATTATGCTAGCAGCGGAACACAAAATATTAGCAAAAGGAAAAGGTGTTGTTCGATTAAGAACAAGCGAAATTGACATAACACTCGTAGATGTCTTATTTGTCCCTGGTTTACAGTGCAACTTTATGTCAGTTGCCAGAGTGGTTAACAGCGGCTACATTGTCGAATTTAAGGAAAACACGGCGAAGATCATTGCCAAGCACGGAGGAATAATTGTTTGTGCTAAGAAGGTCAGTGATTTGTACATATTTGAAGCAAATGAGAATAAATTATTTTTTTCGAGGAAAACCTCTGATGACGTGATGAAATGGCACAATAGGTTTGGCCACCTTAACTTCGCTAGTTTACGGGAACTAAGTAATAAAAATATGGTATTTGGACTTTCTCTCAACATCCCGTCTGATGTGAAGTGTGCTTTGTGCATGGCAAGTAAATGTAGTCAAAGACCATATGTTAGCTCACAAAATTTTGCAAAAGATGTATTAGGTGTGGTGCATACAGATGTATGCGGTCCGGTAAATGTTTCGTCAATCGGTGGAGCCCGATACTTCTTAACCTTTATGGATGATAAGACGCGGTACATTTTTGTTTATTTCTTACAGAATAAAAATGAAGTGTTTGACAAATTCAAAGAGTTTAAGGCAATGGCAGAGCGTCAAACGGGCAAAAAATTTAAAATATTAAGAAGTGACAATGGCACAGAGTTTGTCAACAATGAATTTAATGAATTTTTAAGAGAAAATGGAATTTTGAGGCAACTGTCGGTTCCGTATACGCCACAACAAAATGGCGCTGCAGAGAGATTAAATCGTACGCTTATTGAAATGGCAAGGTGCATGCTGTTAGATTCGGGTCTACCACAGTCATTGTGGGGTGAAGCAGTATACACAGCTGCATACTTGAGAAATCGATCTCCAACTAAAGCGTTAGATAGTGTAACGCCATATGAAGCATGGCATGGGTACAAGCCAACAGTATCGCATTTGAGGGCATTTGGATCATTTGCAGTAGCACTTGATAAACGCCAACGAGACAAATTCAAACCAAAGGGAAAGGAGTATGTAACGGTCGGATATTCCGACACGGCCAAGGCATATAGGTTGTTTGATAGAGAAACGAAACGTTTAATTGTTAGTCGGGATGTATACTTTATTGAGCAACTACAACACAAACAACAGTCTGAGGTAATTTTTGACGTTTTGAATCCAACACATATACATGTTTCCGAAAATGAGGAGGTAGCTCCTTTACCTTCCATTAAAGTCGATGAAGCTACGAAGAACGCGAACGAAGATGAGGTTGCCGTATGTGACGACATGACTCGTGTACAGCTAGAGAGAAGTGATGATGATTTCGAATCTGCTGAAGAAGACCGCCTCTCAGAAAACCAAACTGAGCTTAAACGTGAACCAGACAGACCTGAGGTAACTCGCACAGGCGTATGGCTTAGACCTAGAGGGAAGCAGAACTATTTAAGCTTGATGAAAACAGACGATATTAAAGTACCTGCGACAGTAGACGAGGCTTTATCCAGTGCAATGTCAGACAAGTGGTATGAAGCAATGAAGATTGAATACGAATCGCTATTGAAGAACAAGACATGGGAGCTTGTGGAGCGTCCTAAAACCAAAAGGTGGTGCGTAACAAGTGGGTGTTCGCTGTCAAGGGGGATGTGAATGGAAATGTATACCGCTATAAAGCTAGGTTAGTTGCGAAAGGGTGTTCGCAAACGTATGGCGCAAACTATACCGAGACGTTTTCACCCGTTGTAAGGTATAACACTATTAGAATGATTGTTGCTATAGCTGCGGAGTATCGTTTGCACTTGCACCAAATGGATGTTTCCGCCGCCTATTTGAACAGCGAATTGACAGAAGATGTTTATATGAGTCAACCTGAAATGTTTGTTGATAAACGTTATTCGGATTATTGCTTGAAGTTGAACAAAGCGCTATACGGACTTAAGCAATCCGGTCGACAGTGGAATATGACATTAGATTCCATATTGAAGCAGATAGGTTTCAAGCAGTGCAAATGTGAACCGTGCATATACATTATGCACAGAGACAAACAAATAAATATTACAGCCGTATACGTTGATGATCTTTTGATTGCTAGCTCAGAACTTAGTGATTTACAGCACATTAAGAATTTGATATCGCGTGAACTAGAAGTAGTGGACAAGGGTCAATTCCAACATTTTTTAAGCATGGAGGTCAAAAGAGATGGCGACACTGGAAGTATAGCTGTCAGTCAAAAGGGACATATTAAAAGGTTACTTCGTGAGTACCAAATGGAAAATTGTCGGCCGATCGCCACCCCTTTAGACCCAGGGCACCAAGTTAAGTGCGATGACCAAAATTGCAAAAGAAAAGTCCAAATGCAGTACCAATTTCTCATAGGGTCACTTATGTATTTGGCTGTGTGCACCAGGCCTGATATTTTGCACTCAGTTTTTAAGCTAGCGCAACGGAACAATGATCCACATGTAGAGCACTTATTGGCAGCAAAGCGTGTATTGAGATATTTATGCACAACTCAAAATAAAGAACTGAGGTACTACAAGACAGGCAAACCAATTGAGTGTTTTGTAGATTCCGACGGCGGTGACACAGGTGACCGTAAATCGTATACGGGGTATGCAGTTATGTTAGCCGGAGGTGTTTTTTTATACGA
Organism: Eurosta solidaginis; assembly: GCF_040869045.1. NCBI lineage: Eukaryota > Metazoa > Arthropoda > Insecta > Diptera > Tephritidae > Eurosta > Eurosta solidaginis. The sequence goes on from NC_090323.1 coordinate 208,816,264, forward strand.
ATGTAAGAAGCAAGCAACCGTAGCCCTTAGCAGTACCGAGGCCGAATACATGGCGCTAACTTGTGTTGCAAAAGAAGCCATTTATCTAAAACAGCTTTTAAATGAAATGGAACTAGAAAGCCCGGATGCGATGGTTTTGAACGGGGATAACTTAAGCGCGATGAATTTAGTTAAGAACCCCGTATACCACGCTCGAAGTAAGCAAATAGATATTAAATATCATTTTATAAGAGATGTTTATCGAAGAGGCGAAATCGAGCTCAATTATTGTAGCACTAACAATATGATTGCCGACATATTTACCAAGAACCTAGCCAAACCTTGTCATGAAAAGTTTTGTAAAATGTTGAACATATATTAACTTGTATGCTCAAATATGCTCGTTGAGGGGGCGTGTTGAAATGCAACCCTGTTATCAACTTACATATTTTAGCTACCCTGAATTGTTGTTTTTGTATAGTAAAAGCAAAACCAAATTTTCTGTATCTACTTTACTTTTTTTTTTATAACATTGAATAAAAGCCACATTTTGTAACATTGAATAGTATATTCAATCGTGTTTTTCTACTTGGATCCGTCAAAGAAAAAGTAAGATATCCAACACATTATACCCAGAACAGGTCTGCAGAGCAGATCTTTAGTCTCTTGAAACGCGGCAATGCGGATGTTGTGCCGCTGCATGAAATCGACTATCTCCGTGACTTCCCAGTTAATCCATTACAGCTTATCTACAGAATTCTGATGTGAAACGGATACGTCGTCACTCTGGGAGTAAGTGACGGGTGACTACGCCTGATTTGTGAAAGGCTAGGACGCAACTGCTGTTGTGGCCCTGGGACTGGACGTCCCTGGGTAAGCATTGGGGTACCCGGTGTATTTGGGTATGCGGCCTGGCAACATGGCGCAATGAAACCCGTCGGGGGGTTGCCATCACAGAGACCAGAACATCTAGGAAAGTGGTACCGTAGAAGGCAGGTGCTGCATTGGGCGGATGTTACAAACATATATATTCTGTGCTGGCAAACGGTGCACAAGGAGGTAGGGACTAAGAGTCTGTTTCCCTGACCTACACGATTGCTGCCGGAGAAGAGGGGGAGAGAAGACGGGGGCAGCGGCTGCTGCTCGGCATTTCTTCCGACTCTACTACAGAGATTGTAGGTGTGACTGGGAGCAGCCGTGTGATTGGTGGCGCCGTGGGGCGCGAGCAGAAGCGGGTACTTGTTGTGGCTTGCAGAGCAGCGGGGCTGCTGGATGGTAGTGAGGGCGCACTAAGGCGTAGACTACGGGACGCCCTTGGGCGTGAACAGCAAGGAGCCACAAAATATTTATAGAAGTTACGTGGACGTCTGGTTTTGGGATCTAGCCCAGAACAACCTGTCCGATGCAACCATTCTTACACGAGACACACTGACAAGTGTATGGCCGTCCTAAAAAGATTCTTTTCCGGCAGACGCAGCTGTATAAATATTTTGTATTTTTCATAATTTTGCAATTTTAATTACGCACTTCTAACCAAAAGTTTACTCAAGGTTAAATGGGTTCAGTGAAACAATTTTTTTATCCCAACAAGCAAAGTAAGTTTTTAAAGTTTTCTCAAAAAGACATTAAGCTTAGAAAACATGGTTGAGACCCCACATTCTCTTGTAAAAACATCAAAAGGTCTACAGTAACAACTCACTTTCGTAAACTCACTTTCAAAATTCCTATAGAAGCCGTCTGAAAAACATTAGTTTTACAATCATAAGAAAGAAGGAAAGATGCCTAAATCCACTGCTCTCAAGTCTGGTTATGTGGTAGTACACGATAGAACATACATGTTAGCACTTTGCAAACAATTCAAACTAATTAAGTGTATGCTTTGTTCTTTGCATAAAAATACAAAGCTAACATAATAAGAAACGTCTATAAAATAAAAAGCTGTATAAATATTTTGTATTTTTCATAATTAAGGGCATTGAAATTTTAATTACGCACGTCTAACCCAAAGTTTACTCAAGGTTAAATAGGCTCAGTGAAAAAAATTGTTTATCCCAACAAGCAAAGTAAAAAGACATTAAGCTTAGAAAACATGGTTGGGACCCCACATTCTCTTGCAAAAACATCAAAAAGTCTACAGTAACAACTCACTTTCGTAAACTCACTTTCAAAATTCCTATAGAAGCCGTCTGAAAAACATTAGTTTTACGAACATAAGAAAGATGGAAAGATTCGCTTCCCACGGCAGCCGGTTCTTCGTACCGGAGTGACTCTGGATTTTTTTCCCGACCAAGGGCTGTCATTTCAGTGTAACCCCGTTTAATTTGTTGCGTCCCTCTCACAAATTGTCATCCTCGGAGCAGCTCCTTGCAGCTGGACTGCTCCATACCCTCCTGCTCCGGGAAGGTATTGAACCTAACCCCGGTCCCAGGCTGTGGTTCTTCTGCATATGTCGGAAAATGTTTTATCTTAGACGGTCATACTCTTGTCAGTGTGTCTCGTGGAAAAGATGGTTGCATCGTTCGGGCTGTTCGGGATTAGAACCTAACGTTCACCGCCCCCGAAACTTCCATAAAACTGTTCTGGCTCCCTGCTGTTAACGTCCAAGGGCGCCCCGCGGTTCACTCTCAAACGTATCTCCGCCACCTTCTAGCAGCGCCGCTGCTCAGCAGTCCATATCAACCGTGCGCTGTGGCGTTTTCTTTTCTGAAAAAAATTGTTGCCTAAGTAAATGGTTAAGCCTTAATAGTGTTACTCCTAGCCCAGAAAATTGTCAACATTTATAGTGCATACAAAGAACATTTCATCTCACCATATTCACTCATATCACAAAACACACAAGAAGATTGCGCATTGCGCATGTAAACATTAGATCATCTCTTCTTTATGGGCAATTCTTACGTCATCTTCCTTTAGCTCTTGTTTTTTTCTCTCTTCCTTTCATTCACTCAAACAGTCAACTGTGACGTAGCTGCGCAGAACGAAGCCATAAGTATGTGATCTGCACTCATATTAACAGAGTATATGTGGAACTCAAGAGCGAATTGGGAGTTTCACAGAGTTGCACTGCCAAACCGCCATTTTATACAGGGTAAAAGTGTAACGCTTTTGCGTTGGGAGCAGGCAACAATTTTCACAAATAAAGTTTCTATAACTTTATCTGATTCGAAGAAATGCGCGAGTGGCTTTTGCTGACAATTTATAATGTATTCTTCTGTAGACAAAGCCAGACGTCGTGCTAACAGCCACCCATTACCATCACCCCCACAGAGGTTGAAGCGGCTTTCTGTAAGGCCAGGCCTTCCAGGTCAATAGGCCCAGACGGAATAGCCATGCCAATGCTTAAACACCCTGCGGATGAGGGAATAAAATACTTAACACATGTTTTCAACATGTCACTGGAATACTTCGTCATTCCCGAAAAATGGAAAATGACAAGGATAATCCCGATACTGAAGCCTGGCAAACCTGCCAATGAAGGGGAGTTTTATCGACCGATATCACCCCCTTCGCCAGTAGCAAAGATATTGGAAACCGTTTTTCTCCCTAATTTCACAGCAAATCTTCGCCTAGCTACGCACCTACAAGGCTTCCGTAAAATGCACAGCACCACCACCGCGCTCAATGCCATTAACACTCAGACCAATTACGGGTTAAATCAGCAAAAACCCCATCATAGGACGGTGCTCGTGGTACTTGACCTGTCCAAAATTTTTGAAACAGTCAACCACTGCACGCTACTTCAAAACATAGAAGGCTCACACCTTCCTGCTTGTCTAAAAAGATGCACCGCTAATTACCTGAGTGGTCGGCATGCGCCGGTTGAATTTAGGAACGATATTTCTAAACCTAGAACAATTAAGCAGGGCGTTCCACAGGGTGGTGTCCTATCCTCGCTTCTGTTTAATTTCTACATGTCAAAACACTCTTCCCCACCAGAAGGAGTCACAATTATTTCCTATGCTGATGACTGCGTGATTATGGCTACAGGATCTGGCCCTTCAGTTGATGAATGACTTTCTAAAATAAACAGCTATCTCCCCGATCTTTCCGGTTTCTTCGCCTCGCGCAACTTGGCATTATCACCGACAAAATCCACGGCCACCCTGTTTACGACGTGAAAGGAATAGAATATTGTACGTACGCATCGATGGTGTCACACTACCGACTGTCAGTCACCCAAAGATCTTAGAGTTAACGTTCGATAATACTCTAATCTTCAAGGCTCATGCCACCGGGATTGTTTCTAAAGTACAAAGTCGCACCAAAATCCTCAAGTCGCTTGCCGGCAGCACGTAGGGAAAAGATAAGGAAACGTTGCTAGCCACGTACAAAACAATTGGCCTGCCGCTCACGAGCTACGCGTCACCAGTCTGGTCGCCTGGTCTTAAAAATACACACTGGAAAAGGCTACAGGCCTGCCAAAATGCTGCAATCAGAACTGCCACCGGATGTCTCCTACATAGTGAGGCCAAGCAGTTCAACATTAAAGAGTACAACGAAATGCTGATGAAACAGTTCTTGCTTAATTGTCACAAACCAGGACATCTAGCAAACAACTGCTTGATTTAGCACCGCCTCCACGGAGACTAAAGGAACATCTCCTAAAGCACTATGACGAGATCCGGCACCTGCCACCACTGCCGTTTGATCCAGGCAAGCATAAGCAGGCCCATAGCCACACATAATCGGTAAACGCCTTTGTAAGAACGTGTCCGGTGAAACCCGTTATTAACATGCAATATCCCACCCTTGCAGAAGAAACACGAGTCACCCTGGCCCAACTTCGTTCCGGATACTGTAACAGGTTAAACTCTGACTTATCCTGAATCAACCCCGACATACGTAATGTATGTCCTGCATGTGATGTGTCTCCACATGACACCAACCATCTTTTCAATTGTAATGTGGAAGCTACGCCTCTAACAGCCATCTCCCTATGGTCCGCCCCTGCTGATACAACCAGTTTCCTTGGACTCCCATTAGAGGATTTTGATGACAATTTGTGAATGGTCGTTCCAATTGAATGGGGCGAAGCACTGTTAATACAACAACAACATGGAAAGATGCCTAAATCCACTGCTCTCAAGTCTGGTTATGTAGCAGTACACAATAGAACATACATATTAGCAATTTGGAAACAATTCAAACTAATTAAGTGTATGCTTTGTTCTTTTCACAAACATATAAAGCTAACATAATAAGAAATTTAAATATTATTTTAAAAAGCTGTATAAATATTTTGCATTTTTCACAAATAAGGGCATTGAAATTTTAATTACGCACTTCTAACCAAGAATTTACTCAAGGTTCTTGGAATCTAGAAGTTTTTGCTTATTTTTCATTCACACGACCCAGTTATGTATAAATAGCGTCTAAAAATTGATCTTGGTGTAGTTTATATTTAAACATCAGTGGAAATAGTCTTAAAAATGAGTATACGCAATTATTTAGCACTCTTGTTTGTCATTCTTGGATGCATTTTCACTCATTCCAATTCAGATTATCGCCTGATAGGTACCGTTGAATGGGGTATAGAGAGAACTCCACATTTGGTATCAATAGAATATCAATGGAAAGAGCCTTGCGCTGGTTCGTTAGTCACTTCGCAGAGGGTCGTTACATCTGCAGACTGCGTAATAAATTTAGATAAGAACTTCGTCACTGTTGTAGCTAGTGTAATGTCCGGCCAAAATCGCAAAGTGGAGCGTATAAATCATCCACCCGGATATGATACCAATAAAAAACATTTAAATATTGCTGTGGTGAAATTGTGCGAAGAGTTTCAACTGGGTCCAACAGTAGGAACAATTGATTTATGCAGATGCACATTTGACAAGCCTACAGAAATACAAGTTAGTGCATGGGGTTGGACAACTGCAGCAAATCGGAGGAATACAGAATTACCCCAACCCGTTGTCTTGAAATCAATTGAATATAATGTTTGTGAGGATATATTACGTAGGAGAGGAGACATGTTTATTACATTAACAAGAGCGATGATTTGTGCTCATCATGATCAAGCTAATATTTGCGAAGTAAATTCTGGGTCACCGGGAGTTATAGATGGAAAACTTTGTGCTGTGGCATCACATAATTTTAATTGTGCGAAACCCAAAATACCGACTGTTTTTACAGTTCTATCTAATAGTGAAGTTTCTCACTTTTTAGATAGAGAGCTTCGTCGGCCTTAATTGCAGGGTGTTGTTATAAATCGACTAATGAGTGGAAAATCACCCTAACTCGTCTGAACGCTCTATTTCAGAAATTTTTTCATACACTTTGCAGCTCATGTCAGAGCATATAGAAATTATTCTAAGATATAGCTTTTTCGGAATGGCAGCAGAGGTATGGTGATATTCCGATCGGCAGTCGAAATAGCGGAATTTATTTTATGCTATCTTCAAATAAATGTTTATAATTGCGATTTAAAAAAGTTGTTTTATTGTATGCGATGAAAGTGTGACACATGCAAATGCTTTAGGTTGTGAGATCAAACTTTTTTCTTCGCTTTAAAGTTCCCCTCTTTAATTAATAGAACATGAGATAAAAAGAAAATTGCTGAGTAAGTACTTTATGGCACTGGAAAACTCCGTATAAAACAGTTGATGCAACCAACCTTATGGAAATCAATGTATTCTGTTATTGTTGCCATGACATAACGCCTTAGTGATAACCATACCGTAGCTAAGCAATTTGCTTTTGGTTGAAGTACATAGCTGAGCTTAGCCTATCGGTTCACCAATAAATAATTAATTTCTTTCAAAACTCAATAAAACGCTTGAAATAGGGGCAAATATCAAAAGATGTTTGGAATATTTCTTACTTTTAAAATTTGTTTATGAAGAAAACAACTTTGAAAATCTGGAGCAGTATCAATACATTGATTTCCATAACAAATTATCACTGTACCAGATTTTATGTCCCCAAGCGACTCGGATTTTTTACAGATCCGGGGCTGCCATTTCAGTTTAACACGAAGCGAAAGTGATTTTGATTCACTCGATCAATAAAAGTATGTGAATCTATGGAATTGGTAGCAAATTGTTAATCGAATAAGTTATCGAATTGTGGTGACACGTTCACCGTTATTTGTTCGATTTAACATTTTTGAGCTATTGTTATTCAAAAAATGCTTTTCGATTCGGTGTAGAACATGATAGGGATCCTGATGTAATTTAAAGAATCCATACAAGTTTCAGAAAGAGATATAGGCAGTGGACGTCTTGGTTACAAGGAATAAATTTACTGCTATTTACGAAACTTCATTCCCTCACTATAGCAGGCACCTTGTCGATATGTGTGCGAGGGCTTCGCCGAGCTCCATAGCGCCCGGCGGGAAGTCAGAGACCAAGAACCTCCTAATCCATGGTGTCATGTTGGATGATTTAAAGCAAGGGCGTATTTTCGGCTGTATTTGAACGGAGCCTTCTCGGAAAGTAATGACGGTCTTATCACAGCAAGGGGCGCTGTTGTTTCCATTTTTAACATTCGCCTGTTATGTAAAAAAGTCACAATATATTTGAATATATGCAAATTATAATAAGTTTTATTGCTCTCACGGGTGGGACAAAAAATAAACGCAACCCATTATTGAAGCTATATATTAGAAAATCTCTGCGAATATATGAAAGTAGCTTATTTTGTTTAAATACCTTTAGAGAAACGAACATTTGGGAAACCAAATTATAAGTGTCACGGGTGGGACATGTTCAAATTAAAAGCATTAAATGAACATGGTTATAGAAAATAATGTATTCCAGAGGTTATAGAACCAGTTCATGGACTAAATAAATTTGAGTTATTGAAAATTCTAAAAAAAAACTTTAGATTCCAGGTCTTTGACTCAGACTCAAGGGTGTAGCGACAGCCTGTCTCTGTGTGTGTTGTGTCCAGGTTCGTGCCTCAGCCGCAATGTTAGCACTATGCTAACAACATCGCGTAATGACAACATTGAACACAATGTTGCAGCGGAAGTAAAAAGTCGCACGAACCGAATGTATCCGTGTAGGTGAAACTGAAAAACCCTATCAAAAACCAGGGCCTATGTTATAAAATAACTCCGTCCTCTTGGCAAATACTAGACACTTTCTAGGACTTCTACTTGCTGCTTCTATATCTGACAACTGAATCACTGCTAATAGCTGGAGTCTTAGCATGGCAAGCACAGGGAACGAGCATAAAACGTGCTCCTCCAACACGCACTTCCTACATCTGATATCACTAACCAAGCCTAATTTAAAGGCATGTGACGCCAGAAGGCAGTGTCCAGTCAGTACAACCGTCATGAGTCTACAGTCCTCCCTTTTTAATGATAGGTCTCACTTTGTTAGTCTAAGGTTGTGAGACCTACAGATAATCTTCGACACTTCACAGACCCGCTCTTGAACCCACGCCTTTCCCGCTTGGTCGATTATGTGCACCTCTCGCCTTCTCTTAATCTCACCCAAGCTAATTGGGACGTCTACATAGCAAGCTTCAATGGATGCGCCCTTTTTAGCAAGTTCATCGTTTTCATCCATTCATCAACCCTCCTCTAGGGTTAGGAGGAGTTTGCTCGACGCCACTTTACTGTGTTGGAGGTTTATCGGTATAACTCGCAGCACCGTTGTGCTGTTTGTCCCCCTTCAGCACCTTTGCCATGACGTCGTCATCCTCCCCTTGCTTTTTTGGTTTATAGTTTTCGAGGTCATCTTCAGCCTCTCTCACTTCTTGCAAATTGCGATTGGTATTGTCGGGACTTCTTTTCTCGGGTCGTAAATGCTGTGCCGGTTGTTCCTCTCTGCAACTCGTAGCACCATTTCGCTAATGCTCTACTTCTAACACCTTAGTGGTGCCGTCGACTTCCTCCACCTGTCCTTTTTCTCTTCGGCTTTTCAGGTCCTTTTCGCCTTCGCCTTCGCCCACTTCTAGCGTGTTAGAATTGTTATCCTCGGGACTTCTTTTCCTGAGTCGCATGTAAATTTTGCCTGTTTCCAGGATATTTTGCCAAGCTGCATATACAATATATCCTCCGCTTGCTTGTTTATTTGGAAAATGTAGAACCGAATTCCTCCGTAAGCCGAGATACAGTAAGTACCTTCCAATCCTGTGTCGGTATATTCGGGTCCTGAATCTGCAGAAGTCCCAGTGTATCCTCCCGCTTCATCACGCATGGTATCCATAATTTAACTTTTGGTACCGTGGGGATTTGCGCTTTATTCAAACCGCACGTTCGTGCCTTGCCTTTGGAGGTTTGGAACCACTTCCTCCAGCCACTGCAAACTCGCGATGTTATCGCACGCTATTATGTTCACCCCAATAACAACAACAACCACGACGATCTTTTATTCGACGGCAAAACGGCCCAACAACAACACCTGCGATACACAATTTTGGCAACAGCAATAACAGCTACAACATTTTTTTTTATTGGCGGGGTAAAACATCCCAACAACAACAACTACATTCGTCTCATTACTGGTGTTCTAGCGAGATGGTGCCCATTTGAGTTAGTTGCGATTTTAGTGTACAACAGAATGGTAGTAAAATGAAAGCGCACAATGCGTCAAGAAATGAAGTGAATTAGACCATAAGCGTATTGGGTCATTAGCTGTGTTTTTTTAATTAAACGGTTTTATTTAGCTTGACTTGTTAGGCCGTTGTGAACGAATTTTGTAATTAAAATTTAAGTAACTTCCCGATAAGCTACAAGCTCGAAACTTGGAAATTAGTTCCGAACCCGATGACAATGCAATAATAAGATTAAAAAAACTCCGATAGGAAATATTTCAAAAAATAGTATTTGTGGTCCGATTTGGCTCATATTTGGAACACATAATACGTACATGAATAGAAAGCGACCTGTGAACAAGTAAAGGTGTCTAAGTTCGGGTGTAACCGCACATTATATACTCAGCATGAGCTTCAATTGAACATTTCATTTCAGATAAATTACTTTTCTACATAACACGTGGCATGCCCACAGTGTTTCGTGTAGAACAAGCTAGCTGGACAAAAACAAAGTTCTTATTCCAAGAAAAGTGTAATGAGAAATGAAAGAAAACAAACAAAATAACGGGATTTTTGCTTTTTTTTTTGATATTTTTGCTCATATATATTGAGTAATTGAAGTAAGAAGGCAGGAGTGGCCGTAAAATGCATTGATTAATTTGCAAAATTCTTGTTGAATATTAAGATTCATATTTCTTTTAAGTGAACACTTTTACATAATTTTTTTGATGGATTCTAAGCTTCTAAGCGAAGGTAAGTAAAATTTTTTAATAGTAATTCTTTCCCAATTGGAGTATTTTCAATATATTTAACATTTCGTTATTAAGAAGAAAAGGTATTTTTTCCCTATATTTTTAACTTTAGGGACAAAAAAGTTACATACATCCGCGGACATCCGGGCTTAATTTTACATATGTTATATTCGCAAGTATTCTCTAATAGTCGAAAGAAAAAACCATTGCGAATTCTTTGCACATCTATTTTTAATTTTTTTTTTTTTTTTGTAGATTTAGTTATCTTTTTATATCAAATAGGATGTATGTACGTACCAGCTCCGACGAGATATTTGAACCTTTAAAGCTGATCTACAAACGGCAAAACCAATTCCCTGGTACAGGGAACAAACACGTAGCCATAAAACATACAAAAATAAACGCGCAAGGTCAACAAGAGCATACCAAAAGCAAAAAGGCGAAGATCATTGACTTCAACCTGCCACAACCTACCGCACAAGTCACCAAGGCATAAAAACAGATACATACAATGGATTGATGAAGATAAACCAAAACCAGGTTTCGGCAATACCAATGACGGCAACACCGCTCGTAGGTTTTTCGAAAATTCTGAGGCTAGTGCTGAGATTGCGGGATTGGATGTAACGCTCATCAAAAGATTCGACACTCTCCTTCGCGCATTAGCATCTGGGTACAATATAAATATCCAAAGATTTGAAAAATTTTCGGTCGAGACTAAAAAAACTATACATAGATCTCTATCCATGGTTTAATATACCTGCTACAGTTCATAAAATCTTAGTGCATAGTACTGATATTATAAAATCAGCAATTTTACCTATTGGTCAACTTTCTGAGGAAGCACAGGAAGCCCGTACAAAAGATTTGAGACGATTCAAGTATGATAGCACACAAAAGCAGTCGCGTGAAGCCACAAATAGAGATCTTATGAATATGTTGCTTATAACATCGGATCCTTTAGTTAACAGTTTTAGGGAGATATCTAAGAAAAAATTTAAAAGTCTGACTTCAGAAGTCTTAAATTTACTGTCCCCCGATAATGTTGAGGAGTCAATAAATACCCCAGTTGTTTCAAGCTTTCACAGTAGTGTTGCTGATGTTCATGACTATTCCACAAGTGACTCATCCAATGAAAGTGATGATAGCGAATAATAACATAATTATAAAAGATAACCTACCCTATAACTTTCTGTTGGATCAGGTTTTATTCAATTTAAACCTGTTGTCTTTTCTACTTTGTATGATACTTTACTTTTAAGTTTTTGTAATAAGTAATTTTCACATAATTAATTTAATTATTTACATTGTTATTATTATTATTATAATTCACTTTTACATTCCTAACTGGTACTATAAAATAATTCTGTAAAAATTGTAGTGCCAGGATAAATCCTCAAATAAATACAAAATATGTATGTACATATGTACAGTCACTCACATAAATAAGTAGACACCCCTATTTGGATAATTCTTACAATTTTCGCTTTCGCAAATTTATTTTAACTAATTTCCCATAAGGAAATTTGTCACGATCTATAACAAAAACTAAATTATATTTAAAAAATTCGACGAATTTTCATTAAAAATTTTAATTTTTTTTCCGAATTTTTAGAATTTTTTAGAGTATTGAGATTTGTATTCCATTCAATTTAAGTACAATAAAGTAATATTCTTAAGTCCTTTAAATTTTTTTGGATTTATGTCACTTATTCACATGAGTTAGTAAAATTTTGGAAAACATAAAAAAAGAACATATGGCTGAAAAAATGACGTACTTGTAATAAATGACTGCATATGAAACGGAAAATCTCATAAAATAATTTTGTCCAGCTAGCTTGTTCTACACGAAACACTGTGCGCCCGTTTGAAAAAATGTCTCCCCATTTCCTCTTACAATAAAACTTGATAAGTGAAATATAATGGATTCAAAACTATTTTTTGCTAAGTTAAAGCTTATTTTCTAGTCTACGACCCTTTTAAACTCGTTTTATATCTAAGTTGCCGTGGTCTTTAACCGATACCGTCCATTTTTACTAGAAATATTTTCTGCTATAAGGAAAGTATGTGTACACAATTTCATTACGATCCGTTAATTTTTCTTCGAGTTATGGCTCCCGAGACATAGAAAATGGCTTAGTCATAAAAGGGGCGGTCCACCCATTTTTTTAAATTTGAAGTTTTTCCTATTTATTGCTATAAATCCAATTGGAAAATGAAATACCATTGATATAAAGCTCTTTTTTGCAAAGATATAGCTTTACCCTTTTAAAAATCTTTTACATAAAAGTGGGCGTGGTCCTTTACCGATTTCGTTAATTTTTCTTCAAAGCATTCCTTATAGTAAAGACAACCTCTCTGCCGAATTTTGTTACGATAGGTTTAACGATTTTTGATTTATGATTAACAATATTTCTAAAACTGATTTTATCACAAGTGGGCGGTGCCACGCACATTTAAAAAAATTTTTTTTTTTTTCAAATTTTTATATCAGTCCACACGTCAAATTTCAAAATTCTAGGTGTATTATTTACTAAATAATCAGGTTTTTTGTGTTTTCCAAAATCTAATATATATGAAAAGTGGGAGGGGTTATCATCCGATTTCGCACATTTTCAATACCCATTCAGATAAGCTCGTGTACCAAATTTGGAGAAGATATCTCAATATTTACTCAAGTTATCGTGTATCAAAAATTCTCGTACCACCTACCAAGTTTATCGCTTTATCCGTCTTTGGTAATGAACTATCGCACTTTTTCGGTTTTTCGAAATTTTCGATATCGAAAAAGTGGGCGTGGTTATAGTCCGATTTCGTTCATTTTAAATAGAGATCTGAGATGAGTGCCCAGGAATATACATACCAAATTTTATTAAGATACCTCAAAATTTACTCAAGTTATCGTGTTTCTGGACAGACGGACGGAGGAACGGGCGGACATGGCTAAATGAATTTCTTTGTTCGCCCAGACCATTTCGATATATAGAAGTCTATATCTATCTCGATTAGTTTATGCCGTTACGGGGTACCATTATGCGAACAAAATTAATATACTCTGTGAGCTCTGCTCAGCTGAGTATAAATATAGATAGGTACTTTATGTGAGGATGCAAAGTTTCACGTTTTTTGTGGTCTGCATGAAATAGCTTTGACCATAAATCACTTATCTCAATAATATATGCCGCAAACGTAAGTATTTGATGAAATTTTAAGCTTCTAGCCGATAAAAAGGGGGCATAAATTACAGTTTATATGGGATATATATTATGTTTACCGCCGATGTCTATAACAACAACAATATGCGCAATATACGAAAGCATATGGTGAAGTTTGAAGCTTCAATCTGATGCATTGACAAAAATCATCTTTTCTAAGAAATCGATTGCGCAATAATACATACATATGTGGTTCTATGCTGAACTAGTTTTCGTTCAAATGAAGCAAAAAGGATACAGAGGCTACCACTAATGAACTTGAGCAGGTTAAAGTGCAATTTAACAATTGCAGCTATGAAAAAAATGTGTATGCCAAATTTCGTTCGGATTTGGAGATTTTTGTTCGACGTATGACATTAAGAGTATTTTGGAAAGAACAACAAAAAAGGGGCGGGTCACGTCAATTAAAAAAATTGTAAGTTTCGTTCTTAGCTCAACCATACCACTACTGAGATAGAATATCCGTCAAATGTAGTTAAATACCATAAAGTTAATGCAAACTTTGTCAAGGTCGGACCTTTAGGAAAAGTGGGCGTGGTATTTAACCGATTTTCAGATATAATTTGGCAAGGATAGTTCTGACAAATTTCAATATAATATCGTTAACGGCTTTGATTTAGTGTTTGTTAAACTTCCAAAATTTTCTTCTTCTAAATGTGGCACCACCATACTCCAAAGTTTTTTGGAATTTATGTATTGCGTCATAAAACCAATCCGCCTAGCAACTTTCATTAGCTTGGCGGTATTGGTTTTTGAATTATCCTATTTTTTCCATTTTTCTAAATTTACGATATCGAAAATGTGGGCGTGGTATCGTCCGATTTCGCTAGTTTTCAATACCAATATATTTTGGGTCCAGATTAGCTCGTATACCGAATTTGGTGAATATATATCAATATGTCCTCAAGTTATCGCGTTCACGGAGGGACAGACGGACGGACGGACATGGCTTAATCAAATTTTTCTTCGATGCTGATGATTTTGATATATGGAAGTCTATATCTATCTCGATTATACCTGTACAACCAACCGTTATACAATCAAAGTAATAATACCATGCGTAAAAGTGCGGTTGGGTATAAAAATGATAAAGAAAGGCGAATTTGAACACATGTATGTGGAAATTTTTTAAACGTAAACCATAGCGAAACAATTTGGTGAAATCAGTGTCGAATTCGAATGAATTAACTTTGTGGAGATTTGAAGATGGTTATGCAATAAATATTCGAGAAGTCGATCTCGTCACCGGAGATGAGACACCTAAAACTGTCTCAACTATGAACTATTACGCGTATCGTGTCATGGGAAGAGAACACTGGTTTAACTAATCAATACTTTGTTGAGATATGAGTCAGTGGCGTAGTGAGGTTTTCTTGCGTCCGGGGAAAAATATTTTTTTTTTTTTTGTATAGAACATTTTTCCAGAAATCAGTTATAATAAAAATACAAATTATCCAGGAAGTTCTGCTTTGCGGACCACTTGGCGTCCTGCTGTGAGTAGCGCCCGGGGCAAGATGTCCCTTGCCGCCCCCCCCTCACTAGGAAACTGATATGATTTTTAATGTTTCGCAATAACACCAAAGTAAACGACCCTTAGTAATTTCTGTACGTAAAAACGTGTGCATTAGGTCGAAGCCTCGAGCAACCATGGCTAGCTATTATGTGATGTTCTAGCAATTTCAAATATTAGGTGATCAACGACATGGGAAATTAACACATTTATTTGAATAGTAAAAGCTCATTTTAATTCTATACTAACACCGTATTTTTACTGCGAAAAGCTAATTTATGACTACATGGATGTATACACAGTAAATATTCACTAATGAAAATAAATAAGAGACAAGGGCAACAAATACTAATATTTATCCATATGTACCTGCATATGTGTATGTGTGAAAGATTTTAAGCACATGTAAAAACTAAAAACTAGAGATGAAATGAATTTTAGTCATTGATATTATAGAAAAATTACGAAGTATACAAGCGACGATGGTGGCTATGACATGTTTCTGAATTTCACTACTTCATCAGCTAGCTTCTCGGGAGCTGAGTATTGAACTCGAAATCCTAAACATTCGTACTTTATACTAGTATGATACAAAGCAGGCAAGTATAAAGCAATTTCAGCATGTCTCGCTAATTAAATACAGATAATAATATTGATATAATAGTGAGCAACGAAAGTACTGCTTATAATAGCAATGCTATAAACCCAATGTTACTAAGCTTTTAGAGCGCGCCTATAATTATTCCACACAATTAGGATTAAAAATTAGCATGTATCTAAATGGTGAATAAAGGAATAGCAACAAAAAGGCAACACTTAGAGACCAATTGCAAAGCTGGCAGCGGACATTCAGATGGCTGAGTGTATAAAGTATGAATGTTGGAGATTTCCAGTTCAATACTCAGCTCCCGAGAAGCTAACTGATGAAGAAGTGAAATTCAGAAACATGTCCTAGTAACCATCGCCGTTTGTGAACTTTGTAATTTTTCTCTAATATCAATGACAAAAAAAAAAACAATTCTATAAAGTAATTTGAGCATGTCTCGCTAATTAAAAACTTAATTTTAGTCAGTTTGTATACGATTATATTAAAATAGTAGATACACCTAAAGGGTGAGGTCAGACTGTGCAGATTGCAAACTCAACAATATAGATACCTTTATTCACGTTTAGATAGAACACATTTTTATGTAAGTCCATGAATAGTTTTTAGCCAACAAAACAGTACCAAGTAATAAGCGCCACAAGTTTTTCCAACCTCATAACCTTTTGATATGCAACTGCCAATTTTTGACAATGAAGACAAGCAGCTGGTTTGTTGAGTGCTATATGCTCGATCAGTCGTATAGTCGGTTCGACAGCTACACGTGAACATTCAATTACTTGGCGGTACGATAAAAGTGTCAGCTGCAATTTTGTAGGCATAAAAGCTGGCAGGCGAATTTAGGCCAAATATTATTGAGTTGGACCAAAAAGGGGGAGATAGGAAACGTCTTTGGATTTGCAAAATTTATTTTTTAAATCATTTGCTTATATGGCATGAAGAAAATGGAAAGATGCATTCAGAACGATTTGCATATGAAATCAATATTTCATATTTAATAATAAAAGTAAAGACTAATAGAATAATTTAAAAAAATGTTTAAGGTAAACAGTTTTAATGAAAACAATACTTAAATTAAGTAATAATAATACTAAAAGCGAGCAAATAATTAGGTACAGCTGTTAGGACATTTCTCTAATAAGGTGAACGAAAGTCAAGGTAGAAACCATCATGGTTTGAAAATTATCTTTCAATGAGGAAATACACAGTAAATATACATAACACTTATAGCGAGTGATTAAAAATTGAATGCGGAGTTCCCCAAGGTTCAAAGCTAGGCCCGCTTTTATACATTCTATACACTAACAGCATGCTTCAACTGCTAAGGAATTGTGAAGTGTTTGCCTATGCTGATGATACAGCTGTATCATTTCCCCACATAGACCTTAACCAAGCAATAAAAATCATGCATAGAAAGCTTAACATAATTACCAAGTGGTCCCATGACACCGGTTTGAGAATAAACGCATCTAAAACTAAAATTATGCATATGAGACCTCCGCATATTCCATCCTCAGAGATAAATATCCTGTTTCATAGCTTCAATTGCATACATAGTAACGCCACAGCGTGCAACTGCGCCGAGGTTCAGTGAACACATACAAATATCTGGGTGTGCATCTGGACGACCACTTCAAATGGAATACGCATATCATCCATCTGCAAAAAAAGCTTAGGTCGACATCCCACTTTCTGAAACATCTTAGTTTTTGCAGCTCGTATGATGTATTAAAACAAGCCTATTTGGCACTGTCAGGGTCGTACCTGAGACATGGAATTACCGCATGGGGTTCATCCACATATTGCAACTACTTACAAGATAGTCAGAACCAGATCCTTAAAATTCTAGGCAGAAAGAAAAATATACCTGATTCGGTAATATCCCTCAATAAAGAGCTAGGCATACCAAATGTCAAATCTATATATACAGTTACAGTTCTAAATGAATTTTACGATGAAGGTAAGTGGTGAATACCCTTTGATCATCACATTGGTACCGGTAGGCGTAACGAAAACAGGTTGAGAATCCCAAAATTCTCGAACAACTACACAAAAAAACTCTTACCGTACAATTTCCTACAATTTTAAATAACCTTCCGGTCAATCCCACTAACTTGCCTAATACTCCTGCCAGAAAACCAGTTTTGGTAAACTTTGTTAAGAGCATAACATAATGATTGTCCAATCACCATACATAAATTCTGATCTTTCTTCCCACTCTTTCCCTTCTTCCTGCACTACCAACTCTTATCTATTCTTCCTTTAACTAATGTCTAGACATATCTATAGAATTTGTGAATTTAGTCTTAAGACTCAATGTATTAATTTTAAGATTTATTGTTGTTATATCTGAACAACCGCAGATAAACGCCAAGCTTCGCTGGAACTGTTTCCATTGTAAACGAATTGTAAAAAATTTATTTGAAATAAATACAATACAATACAATACAAATACAGGTCCTAGGTACTATTCATCACACTCCCCATCAATCTAGGGCGTTGATCAGACAAATAAAAGCGTTATGCGCGTGAAATTTCTAAAAATGTGAGGCGTAGCATAACCTGATTAAGGTTCAGTTGGGCTTACTTATGACTATCAATAGAAATTTTACGCGTCCAATGCTTTTATTTAATTGTCTGATCAACGCCCTAGATTGATGAGGAGTGTGATAAATAGTACATAGGACCTACCTAATTATTTGCTAGCGTTTAGTATTATTATTACTTAATGTAAGTATTGTTTTCAATAAAACCGTTTACCTTAAACATTTTATTTTAATTATTTTATTTTCAAGTTTTTAGTCTTTATTTAATTCTCTATTGATTCTCATGCTATTTAGTTCATTTAGTGACTCATTACTACAAGGAATCTTTCCTGACAATTTGTTATAATCTTAGTCGTCAATAGATAGTCCTTCGAAAGACCTTACTCGACTCAGCGCCACGTATGCTTGTCCCCCCGCGAACTCCAAAGTATTTTGATGTCACTTCTACCGGACTGTATGTAAAATTTGTTCCAAATATGAACCAAATCGGACCACAAATAGGATCTTTTTTTAATATATCGATCCGCGCGCCACCTGGCGGCGATTTTTTTCATAGGTCGCTTTATATTTCATGTACGTATTATGTGTTCATGTGTTTCAAATATGAGCCAAATCGGACCACACATGCGATTTTTTTGAATATCTAGATCTTTGCGCCACCTGGCGGAGATTTTTTTGATAGGTCGCTTTCTATTCATGTATTGTGTTCCAAATGTGAACCAAATCGGAAAACAAACACAATTTTTTTAAGTATTTCGATCTATGCGCCACCTATCGGATTTGTTTCTTATTATTGTATTGTCATCGATTTCTGAACTATATTCCAAGTTTCAAGCTTGTAGCTTATCGGCAAGTTACTTAAATTTTAATTACAAAATTCGTAAACAACACACACAGAGTCAAGCTAAATAAAACCGTTTAAAAAACTAAATAAGCATGCATTAAAGCACATCGAACAAAAAGTTCAAAATAGTTTTCAAAAATCAGCCTAAAACAGTAATGACGCTAAATAATGGTATTATTATTCTAAAAATACAAAACGTAGGCGCCATGCCCAATTTTTGCTTTAGAACCTAGTACTTTTTTGAACCTGTTACTTTTTAAGAGCCAGGTAATTCTTTTCGAACCAAGTACTTTGTTGGATGGCGTACTTTTTCAGAACAAGCCGCTTGTAAGAACCTTTTCACAACCGGTTTCTTTTTTACAACCGCCTACATTTTAGAACCAGGTACTCTTTAAGAACCGGGTACTTTTTCTTAACCGAGTACTTTTTTCAATCACGTACTTTCATAATCGAATACCTTTTAGAACACAGTATTTTTTTGAACCGACTACTTTGATAACCGGATACTTTTTTATAACCGGGTCAATTTTTGATCCGGCTAATTTTTTAGTGTTGTGTAATTTTTAAACCGAGTACTTCTTTAAAACCGAGGGCTTTTTCATAACGGAGTATTTTTTAGAACAAGGTACAGATACTTTGTAAAAACCCGTATTTTTTAAAACCTGGCACTTTTTCAGAACAGTGTACTTTTTTAGAAACGAGGAACACTTTTTGGAGCGGGGTAAACAACTCGGTTAATGAATGCACTAAAAGTGGTGAGACGTACTATCTGTAATAAACCTGGATAGAAATTGGCATATAGTTGGAGCACTAATGGTTTAATGAATACATTCGAACTGGCTCGTTCAAATCGGGGTGCAGAGCGAGACGGATGGATCGCCAAACATTTACCAACAACGCTGAAATCTGAGTCAATTAATAAATCAAAGGCTGCCACTTTTTCAAAACCACCTAAGTAGTGCTGACTTAGTTAAAAACAAGTTAAATAAGTATGTAAAGGGGAACAATTGCCACTTCGTAGGTCATGGCAATGATAAAAGTGTGAGCTGAAAGCACTGCGTGGGGACAGAATAGGAACTAGTACCGCCTCTAAATGCGATAGATCTGCGCTAGCTCTGAGCTAGTGCGATTTGCTGCAGCGAAGCCACATGCTATTGGCCAAAAAAAAGTTACATACTCACAACAAGTGAAGCTAATATAAGCGTGTTAAAAATCTATGCTCTCGTATTGGACAATAAATAGACTCCCTGAGGGAAATTCAACAATGTACCAAAACGCGTCGAAGCGTGATAATTTTCGAAAGTCTTACTTCTCAATTGCTTTCTTAATTGAAAGTATCACTTGCCAATATCATTTCATCATCGGATTTCTTCTATGGCATCAATTAGTTCTCAGTACAAATGTCGTCACCTGCAGATTCAAATGTGTAATTGTTTGTAAAGACGTCCAGACGAAAATGTGTTCGCACAGGGCTGGACATTTCCGCCTTTTTATTCAAGCTACAGAGGACCGAAGAGCAGCTAAAGCCATTTGTTACAATGGAGCGCCTATGGAATTAGTCGAATTAAATTTTTTGACCTTCCAAAAGTGAAATTTTGTATGCAAAATTCCCATATGAAACAGCTTTGCGGAGTTTCGTCTTTATTTGATTCCTCCCGGTCGATACTAACAGCGCGGCGTCACCAGCAACTTTGCTCGCGGTTCCCCATGTAAAGTTGGAAATAAACGAAAGCAGACAAACAAATCGATTATATAGAAAGAGAAACGACAAAGAAGAAAATAAAGGTAAGAAAAGAAAACGAAAGTAGAAGAGAGGAAAGTCATGGAAAGGAAAAGAACGGAAAACAGGGGAAAGGAAAGAAAAAGAATGGAAAGGAGTTAAAGATATTTAATATGAAAGCTATGGATTTGTTTACGAAAAGTTATCGATTTGCTAACGAAAAGTGATTGATGCATAAACAAAAATTTTTGAATATTTAATAAAAAACATTATCGATTTGTTATCGAAATGTTATAAAATTCGTATAGATCTGTTACAGATTTCTTAACGGCGTAATTGTTATCGAAGACTCATCGGTTTGTTATAAAACGGACAACGATAAGACATCAATATAAAATGACACACAACTAACCCGTCCATAACAAGCCCAACCAATTACATGCCGTAGACTCAGCTATTACAAGACGATAACAAACCGATAGGTCGAAAATGATATGTCGCTAATAAAATTAAACAAATAATAAAACAATAACTTGTTAGTATCGATTGTTACCGATAAGAAACCGATAAGAAACCGACGAAGCTCTTCTCTAAACGCTTCAAAAGAACTTCCTTCTGGTAATGTTACCTCTGTTGCAGTTTGTCTTTAACCAATGGGCGAACATTGAAAACATCAGTTTTTTAACAGGTTCGTTTTCGGTATTGAAAATTAAATACATAGCTAACTTGAGCTGTTATGTAACTCAAGCATGAATGTTTATGGCGTATTCAGACAAAGTTCGATATCGGCTCATGCAGAGAACAGAGAACACTTACAGCAAGCAAACAAAAACAAAAAGCAACACAATTTCCCTAACATGGTAGGCATATCGCAAAATTTCTGACTAAGCATACGCCATGCAACACGATATTTGATCAAATATAACTAGAAGCAAGTAAGAAAGTCTAAGTTCGGGTGAAACCAAATATTACATACCCAGATGTGCCCTTGAAACGCTATTGTTGTTTGCTTTGTGTAGTTAATAGTGTTATAAGGCTGCTCAATAATACATATGTATATGGTTCTACTCTAAGCTCATCTTCGTTCAACAGAAGCAAAGAGGATACAGAGGCTACTACCAATGAACTTGAGCAGGTTAAAATGCAGTTCAAAAGTTGTAGCAATAAAAAAAAGTGTATGCCAAATTTCGTTCGGCTTGGGAGATTAAAAGTATTTTGGCATTAAAGGTGTTTTGGAAAGAGTAACAAAAAAGGGGCGGGTCACGCCCATTTTAAAATATTGTTTAAGTTTCGTTCTTAGCTCAACCACACCACTACTGAGGTAGAAAATCAGTCAAATGTAGTTAAATACCATAGAGTTATTGCAAACTTTGTTAAGGTTAGACCTTTAGGAAAAGTGGGCGTGGTTTTTAACCGATTTCGGTTATCTTCACTCAGTATATATACAAATTTCAATGTAGTGTCTACGGCTTTTGACCTACGGCTTGTTGAACTTCCAAATTTTCTTCCTCTAAATGTGGGTTGTGCCACGCTCATATTTCAAAAATTTTTTAGAATTCATGGTGCAAACATAAAACCAATCCACCTACCAAATTTCATTAGCTTAGCGGTATTCGTTTTTAGAATTATCTCATTTTTTCCCTTTTTCTAAGTTTTCGATATCGAAAAAGTGGGCGTGGTTATAGTCCCATTTCGCTCATTTTCAATACGAATCTATTCAGGATCCAGATAAGCACGTATACCGAATTTGGTAAAGATTTTATTATTATTTTTATATTTGCTCAAGTTATCGTGTTAACGGACGTACAGACGGTCGGACGGATATGGCTTAATCAATTTTTTTCGATGCTGATGATTTTGATATATGGACATCTTTATCTATCTCGATTCATTTATACCTGTACAACCAACCGTCATCCAATAAAAGTTATTTATAAGCTTTACAAGTACAGCTGGGTATCTATAAGAATGATGTTAGAAAAAAACTTAAACAAAACAAGTAAGGACGGGACTGTCTTCGGCTGTGCCGAAGACTTCATACCTGTCATGAATGGGGCTGAACAATAATCTTATCCCATTCGTAATCTCAAAATAATGCGCTGTATAAGATAAGAAATATATAGTGAACAGATGTACATACCTAAACCATTTTTAAGATAAATATAAAATAAAAATGGCAAAAAACCCCCTTATCTGAACGATCGGTTGTATGGGATAGGTATATACTATATACATATAGCTCCAATCAAAGTGATTTTTTCAGAAAATCTTCTATGATATATTAAAATATATATCACCAAGTTTCACGTTTATACTTTCTAAATTGCGGCAGGAATGACCAAAATCGTCTTATCTGAACGATCGGTTGTATGAGAGATGTATGTTATAGTGGTCCGATCCTACCGGATCCGACAAATGTCTAATGTAATACAAAAATACATCCTTGTGCCAAATTTCATTGAGATATCTCAAAACTTGAGGGACTAGTTTGCGTTCAAACAGACAGACGAATGGACGGGCAGACGGACATGGCTATGTCAACTCAGTTCGTCGCCCTGATCAATTCGGTATACTTAATGGTGAGTCTATCTTCTATATTTCTCAACGTTACAAACATCGGACCAAAGTTAATATACCATTTCATGTTCATGAAAGGTATAATTATAATATATCAACCACTCGCCTGGCGTACGCTTCAATCATGCGAATAAACGAAATAAACGATTTAACTTTGAGTGAAATAATGTAATTCCGCCAAAACAATTGCCTATACACATTTATTTTTGTTGATAAATTGTTTTTCTGGTGTAGCATTTGTTTTCGGCCACAGCTAAAGCCATGTTAATTACTGATTCTGTAAATGCCACCTACACCTAAACACGCACACACACGCACACGTTTAATTATGTAAATGTTGACTAGCCAAAGCTATTTGCCAAAAACGTAATCGATTACGTGATTTACATCATGATAGCATGAAATGGACAGTAAACAAGAACAAAAAAACAAAAAAAAAAAAAAAAACAAACAAAAAAAAAAAAACAAAAAAAACAAAAAAAAACAAAAAAAAAACCAAAAAAAAACAAAAACAAAAAAAATAATAATAACAACTAGAACAAATACGGCCACATCAATATAAATTATACAACCATACATATAATATTTATTTATTTTCTATATACAAAATAAAATTTCTTCGAATACATGGAAATTCACCAAATGCCAGAAATTTAATGGCGTTAGAAGTTTCGAGTGAAACGTAAATTGATCAATGAAATTTTGTTTTTTCTATAAGCTATGTGTGTACAGCGGTGAACACGAAAATAGCAGTAGAATTTGGAGGGGGGTGACATAAGGTCAACGGCCATAATGCCAATTGGCCTAAAGACCACCTCAAAAGTGGTCAAATTAAGAATTCTTGAATCTTAAGAATTCGAACACCTAAATAAGTTCAGAATAAATCGACCCTGACTCGGAGGTCGGGTTCAGGGATACATCAAAACTTGGTGACGGAAAAACGAGAGCTGGCATCGATGGGGCAAACTTTAAGAAATCGATATCAATGGGATGTTATCCCAGTATTATTTAGGCAGAAATCCCTGCAATAGAAGTTTGCTGTATCTAATATCTACGCAGAGGCTTACACATTCTCATTGCTTCGAAGGTAGTGGATGAATGCATCGGAGGTCTTAATGATTGCAAGCCAACAAACAATATTTTGTTAGGATATGCTCCCGACCATCAGGGACATGAAGCTGATGAACAGACAGACTAGCAGAGCTCTATGGTACAGAGCCTTGCTGTGGACTCACAACGGCAAACAGTAGGACAACTATGAGTAAATGAGAAACAAACAAATAACGGGATACTGGAGACACGAGAGTATCAACCAAACTCATAAATCTAAGAGGGGTTCTATACGGGACACTGTAGTCTACGATATCACCTAAGCGATATCATTCCGATGCACAAATCTGTCTCTTTTGTGAGCTGGAAGACGAAACGTTGGTTTACATTCTCTGCGAATGCGTCGCTCTGGCAGGACAACATAGTTCTGCTCGCTTAATTGGTTTTTGTTTTCCAATAGAAATTGTTTTCTAAGCGGTAAATTTTTAGAAGCGATAGAAAAAAAACCAAGTATTAGTCTAAAATAACTTAAAATTCACGATAAATTTCAAAAAATAAAATCGGAGGAGTTTTTAGATTGTCTTTCAACGTGAATAACTTTATTCAGAGAGCCTAAATTGCTCTGTGAAAAAAATGTGTGAATCAATGGAATTATGAGAGACCTGAAACTTATGCGCTTATGCTAAATTTGACTGGAATATAAAACAGCCCACACGGTGTGGGAAATTCTAAGAAAAAATTTCGAAATGTTCATGGCACATTTTCGAATTTTCTCGAAAGTATTTGAATTTGGTTTGCTTAATTTTTGTTTTACAATTCGTTTAAGATTTAAAAATTGAACAAAAATGTATATAAGAAAAACTTCCAGCTGTAGCTATTCTGTAATGCATAACGCGTGCCATTTCAGTGGCAACATTTTTACATGGAAATAAACATAGAACTTAATTCGAAATGAAAAGTTAAAACACTGTTTATATATTAGTAGGCATATATAGCGATTAGCATGAAAACAGCAGTGTCAAATTGGCAAATTTTATCAAATTTCGTCTATAAATTTTTTTTTTAATTTTCGTTAATTTAAGAAACAACTTTTATGAAACTTTAGCCAAAACAATACAAACCAGAATCTTTCCATCAAAAATAGAAGGCCCAAATTTCGAACTTTTTATTACAGTCTTCTGAAAATTCTTGAGTATGCAGTTTCGTAGCCCAATAAATCTTAGTCAAGTGCAAGTTATAGATCTCTTAAAATTCGCATTAATTTTTGACAATTTTTTCCCCTGAATGTTCTGAGTTAAAGTTCCTGGTTTCATATCTCATCATATATTTTAAATTTTTTTTTTAAGTTTTATGGAATTATTGGTCACCAAGCTATAATTAACTTGTAATTGGCTTCTTTAACGGCAGAAAAGTTAAACTTAGATATGTTTGGGATAAAAGCGCGCTTCCTTAAATATTTTGAAATTTTTAGAAAGATAAGCTCGAATTAAGATCAGTTTGATGATGCCCTTAACATACTTAAAAAAGTGCTTAAAAAAATGTACTACATTTCTAAAACACATCTTATGACTACGGCTCTTAAAAATATTCGAAAAATTCGATTATTCGATTTTTGTACGTCTATAATCGAATTTCGCGATTCGAATAGTTTATTTATTTAGATTATGTGCAACTCAACGATTATTTAATTTTCAAAATCGAGCGTCGAATTTGTATGAGTGTTCCTACAAAAAAATTACGTATACGCCATATATGTGCGTACCAAATATATATTCTTTGTTGAATCCAGACATGTTATATTTGAATTAGCATTAGTAATCAATTAAATAGATGCCTATTTTAATGGCCAATGCTTATTTCAATTGTTTTACGAAAAGTGCATTTACTAGTTGATTACCATAAGAAATAATAAAAACAAATTATGATTTTTTACGATTATTGGAAAAAATCAAAAATAATCAAAAGTAATCAAAAAGGGCAAAATCAAACTCAGGAAAAATGTTAAAGCCGTTTGGCATAGCAGCTGCTGTATTATGTGGGAATGAATGACCCTGGAAGTATGGTGAAATAGTCCCCAAGATTAGTACGAAATTACCACATGTTGGTCCCGAGTTGACCACGGAAGGGCCGCGAAATAATCTTCAAGACCATTACAAAATTATGGGGAAACTGACCCTGTAAGTGCCCTGAAATGGTATTCAAGAGCATTACGCAATGATCACAAATTGATCCCGAAATTTTCGAAACAGCCCCAAAATAGCCTCCAGAACCATCTCGAAATTACCCCCAAGTAATTTTTAACTGACCACAGGAGAATCCTGAAATATTCCCTAAAATTATCAGAAATAGATCACAAACTGGCCTTGAAATGAGCCGGGGAGAACCGCGAACTAGTCGCCAACTGAACTGCAAATAGTCTCCAAAACCATACCGAAATATTCCCAAAGTGATCATTAAATGACACCGGAAAAGCCCCGAAATAGTTGGCAAGATCATCAGAAAAAGACCGCAAATTTAACTCGAAATAGGCCCGAAGAACCACGAAATAGTTCCCAAATGATCTCGACAGTCCCTACAACTATCCCGAGATGGCTTCCAAAACCATCCTGAAATGACAACGAAATAATCACGTAAACCTTTTGGGAGTGACCGAAATGATCTCCAAAATAACTGCGAAAGACAATACCCTACTTCTCTGATACAAAAAGCGTATCGTTCGTTGTTATTATTTTGCTTTTTTTTTTTGCGTTCTAAAACACGGCGTAGCCTATATACGGCCCCAGATTATTACCATCACATTTTATGCAATCGCTCGACTTAACAATTATAATCTTTCATGGCAACTGCTGCTCTGGAGTAGCAAATATCACCATTAGTGTAAAAGCAAATTATTGCTATAGTTTGTATGGTTAAAGTTTACCACCTATTGTTATATTCCAACATTCGAATAACAAATTAGCAGCGATTATTCGAATAATTGTTCCTTGTCGATTATTCGAATAATCGAGGATGCATGATAATTCGATTCTAACTAATCGAAATCCGAAAATCGAATACTAAAGCATTCGAATTATTCGATTAATCAAATATCATGAGCTCTGATGACTACGCAATACTCAATAACCTCATCGCTCATAAACCAAAAAAAAAGTTTAGGACATTTGAAACGATAGCTTAGTTTTTTCGTTAAGCAAAACGTTCTTTCCGCTGCTTGCTGAAGATAACAAGTATATAATCTTTCTTTTTTGTGTTTTTGTTTTCTTCTTAACGTATTTTCGGTTGTTGCTGATGAAAGTTTTTAGCACAGCTGTGATGATGATTTGTAGCAGATGATGACTATTTTGCACTTGTTCGCTCACCCACACACTCGGTCAGCCACGAAATAGTCCCACAAGCCCAGTGGTGGGCGCCAAACACACAATCGTCTCGACGTAAATTATATATTTCAAGCATAATTTACAATATAAACAAAACTGAATTAAGTAGCTCCAGCAGCACATATCGTTTATGCAGCAATTTTTGTAAGGCAAATTGTGTGCAACAAGCGACAAACTATATTTCTCAACGATGAGTAGGTTAAAATTGTTCATAATTGGCAATGGCTCGGTATGTGAGTAAGTGTGCAATGAGAGACAGAAGAAGTACAGCGACATAAAATGAAATGTTCGGTAGTTAAGTGGCTAAATTAATACTTAAATAACTGTATAAACTTCACTTAACTTTGATTTGCTATAGGAAATTTCAATTTCAAGGCAACCGGCCATGATTTTAGATTCCGATAAAGAACGACAAGAGAAATTTATAGTCTTTTATTGGATCAGAATAATTATTTAGCTTTCTTTTCATTTTAGGGTTTTTTCAATTTAAATGTTTTTTTTTTTATTCTACTATAACTTTTTTCTACAAATGAGAGAACAAAAAAGGGTGGATTATCCTGCGTTAACCTTGTGCAAACAAATCACAGTAAGTAAATATTGTAACGAATTTGTTTGCAAATCCTCTTATTTGCCCTTCTGCTAAGTTCGAATCACTAAACTGTTGAATAAATAACTCCAATTTGTAATAATGCAAAATGGCCTTTATTAAAGTACTTCACAATAACACTCAAACTGTGCAATGAATAGCTTGCTTAATAACCAAACTGATTGATAGTTCAAATGAAACTCTACTATTCAAAATAATACTGCTCTTGTTCGCTAGATAGCGTCTTAGTCGAAACTGCTTGACAACTCAAATCAAACTGAATTCCAGCATTCCTCTACAATTGCCGCCTTTTATACTCTTTGATTTCAACCTTCGCATCTTCTAGGCGCTTCCAGAATCTACTAGTCCAGCAGCTCTCAAACTTCTCAGCTGTAACTACAATTGCACAATTTTATTGTTTTTCTCATTGCATACTTATAGGAGTATCTCAGATATATGCATGTGTTTGTGCATTGACTCTCCGCTGCTCGTATACGTACATGGTACATATGTGTAGACGCACTTATT
This sequence comes from Eurosta solidaginis, assembly GCF_040869045.1. Classification (NCBI taxonomy): domain Eukaryota; kingdom Metazoa; phylum Arthropoda; class Insecta; order Diptera; family Tephritidae; genus Eurosta; species Eurosta solidaginis. Next base: position 208,845,041 of record NC_090323.1, read on the forward strand.
GTTTCGTTTATGTAGATACATACTGATTGAATTATTGATGTGAATTCGCGTCACTGCATCGGCTCAGAGATAGCAGCACCCCTTAGTTTTGCTAATATTCGTAACAATATTAATTTAGCATTTTTTTTTTTTGTTTCGAGTATATTAACTTTGTTCGCATAACGGTAATCCAACTGAGCAGAGCTCACAGAGTATATTAACTTTGTTCGCATAACGGTAATCCGTAACGGCATAAACTAATCGAGATAGATATAGACTTCTATACATCAAAATGATCTGGGCGAAAAAAGAAATTTATTTAGCCATGTCCGTCCGTCCGTCCGTAAACACGATAACTTGAGTAAATTTTGAGGTATCTTGATGAAATTTGGTATGTAGGTTTCTGGGCACTCATCTCAGATCGCTATTTAAAATGAACAAAATCGGACTATAACAACACCCACTTTTTCGATATCGAAAATTTCGAAAAACCTTAAAAGCGCGATAATTCATTACCAAAGACGGATAAAGCGATGAAACTTGGTAGGCCGGTTGACCTTATGACGTAGAATAGAAAATTAGTAAAATTTTGGACAATGTGCGTGCACCGCCCCCTTTTGAAAGAAGGTAATTTGGAAGTTTTGCAAGCCGTAATTTGGCAGTCGTTCAAGATATCATGATGAAATTTGGCAAGAGCGTTACTCCTATCCCTATATGTGTGCTAAATAAAAATTAGCAAAATCGGATTTTTTTTTAATTTTTTTAAAGTCAAGTTACAACAAAAAATTGAATATATTTACAGTATATAAGTAAATAATGACAACATTCAACTCCAGTAATGATATCGTGCAACAAAATACAAAAACAAAAGAAAATTTTAATTTTAAATGGGCGTGGCAACAACTAAGGCATGACGTAGCTGAATGCGTTTGTACCCATTTCAACTATCGTAGGAGTGCGGGTTCGACTCCCACTCCCGGGAGAAAAGGCTTTGAAGAGATTTACAAGGTATAATCGAAACATCTGTCGCCTTGTCCGTCCTGATGTCACGTTGTTTGAATTGTTCCCAAATTATTAAATAAATTATAAAATGAAAAATTGCTTGAAATAAATGTTCATGCATTTAAAGCAATACGGGCAATACCCCATTAATTCATAAAAAGAGACAACATTTGGCTAATTCGTTGTAGTTCTATAAATAGAACAAAAACAGCAAAATACCAAGTTTCTATGAAACCACCTTACAAACATGCATAACTTCAACACATAACTACATACGAAGTATGTGATGTATGGAAGATAATATATGCGAAAGAAGGCAATTGGGAAAAAATTTACAACAACTAAGGCATGACGTAGCTGAATGCGTTTGTAACCATTTCAGCTATCGTAGGAGTGCGGGTTCGACTCCCACTCCCGGGAGAAAATACTTTGAAGAGATTTACAAGGTATAATCGAAACAGCTGTCGCCTTGTTCGTCGTGATGTCACGTTGTTTAAATTTTTCCCAGATTATTAAATAAATTATAATTTTTTTACATGAATTGGATATCAAAAAATTGTGGCTATTATGGCTTAATCTTGAGCCAACGAACCACGTTAAGAAAACTATTATTTTGAATTTTTTTATGCAGGGGGCTTTCTTTCAGAGTGGGCTATCTTGGCAAACGAACCACTGACTTTGCGAGTTTTTAACTAAATCTTTTGTTTATGATATTTTTTTTTTGAGGATGGTTTAGCGAAAAAAGGTGGGCTATCCTGGACTAGGCATGGACAAACAAACCACTATGAGAAAGCGGGTTTTGCGTTTTCTTGTATTTTTTCTTGTTTTTGAGGGTTTTTCAACTTGAAATTTATTTACTATATTTTTTTTCTTTGGGTGGGCTTACGAAAAAGAAGAGTGGGCTATCCTTACCTAACCATGTACCAACGAACAACATAGTTTTTATTGAAAAAATCGCATTTCGTGGTGGTAGCATCAGACAGCTTACAACTTTTTCTTCGATGACTGTTTTCCAACTGTGGGCTAACGAAAAACATAGTGGGATATTCTGGGCTAACATTGAGCAAAAGACCAACAAGATTTTATAAAAGAATCGCTTTTCGTGGAGCCATCTTAACGCAGCCAAAGTGGAGCAGCTTAGCTATTATCACTCTTGCTGGCGCGATATGGTGTTATTGCTTGCTGTGAGTTGCCGTTATTCTAACGAGTGTTCTTTTAGAGCTCGGTTACTAAGCAACTTTTCATGGGAGGAGTCCACCACTTGAAAAAGTTATCGCGGTTTATAGGCTCTCTACGTCACATCACATTATCTTACTGTCTTTTTTAATGAATGCAGTACAAAAATGGACAGTAAGAGTACAGAAAATGAAAATCTACAGTTCAAGTTTGTATCCATTTTTATGTTTTTGTTTTTTTTTTTTTTTTTTTTGTGCAGAGGTTGCTACACCACTTTATTCCCCAAGCTTTGACCCTAGCGAAACGTTTTTTCGTCTGTGTTATGCGGCCACTAAATTTCAAATCACTAATTCAACGGGAAGTAATCTGAAAACCGACCTCAAGCCTACAAATCTCTCGCACCTAGCGGTTGCGATGTTTCGCTGCCCTGAAACGATTCCATGATGTCAAACCTCAAACGGTTTTTTTAATTGTCTCTTTACGCTAGCCACCTAGCGGTTATTTTCTCTTGTTGCACTATCGCTATGCCATGATCTAACTGTAGGGTTTCGACTTTTAAGTTTTAGAGGTTACTTAAAACTCGATTCCAAGATTCCACATGCTCGATGTGGATTTTCCAAGCATTTTTTAAGTTCACAGTCCGTGATCATAAGGAAGAAAATTGTATCTTAGATATGGAATTTTAATATAGATATAATGTGTTCAGAGTTTCAGAGCCCTAGGCTATCGGCAACCTACTTAAACTCGACCGAAGAACTTCCAAGCTCGGATGACCTTTAAAGTGTTGTGTTACCAGAGCCATTTAGCGACAGTTTTTCCTTCATGTGGCATCGTCAGCGTACTGACGTATGTTTCAAGTTTTACTTGATTCCTTACAAGAATACAGCCCAGTTGTTGTTTTATTCGCTCGCTTTGGTACAATGTTATTCAAGAGTAGCTTTTTGCCCACACTGAGTCCCAATTACCTTACTTTGTGATTGAACCCTTGTATTCATACCTTCAAAATTTGCTATTTTCAATTGTATAATTTCACACAACAAAGCTACAAAGAATTGCTGTTTTCAACTTTAAATCTTAAATGTACCGTTATGCAAAAAAAAAATATAGCAAAATCATCATCCCATTTCCCTCTGTTACAAGTAAATATGCTCTGGTATGTATTCGATAATCACATTCACTACTCACATTCTTTATTTTTATCCATTGCCGGTTGCAGTGGACTGGAATCAACGATCGCCTTTGGCGGTGATTGTCGTGGATCATAGCCATCAGAATTTGTGCCATCATCGCTGCTAATACCGGCACCGACAAGGAATGATGCTGCCGTTGCATTTAAACGCTGTTCACCTGTAAAACAAACAAAAAAGAAACGAGAAAGAAAATGAAAATGAATGTAGTGGAAATAGTACAAATTTTCCTTAAAAGTCAATAGCATCAATCACATCTACAGCAGCGAGCACAAAAATAGCAATGGCAGTTATTTTTAAATTTCGTCAATTGAATTTTTCTTTTTACTATATTTGACAATTTAAGAAAAAACTTCTTTGATTTTTGTAAATGAAGCTATGCTAATCAATCTTAAACACATTTTCGGAAAAGTTCGAAATTTTGAAAAAAATGTTACGAATATTTCGAACTTTTTATTTCGAGTTTTCTGAATTTTTTTTACAGTTCACAATTTTACAGTTCAATTTCACAAAAACGGATTAATTTTTAACATTTTTATTTCCGAAGGGTGTTTTATATTTTCGTCCATATTATTTTTTTTTTGTCGAAGGTAATTTTAGTCACCCTTTTAAAAAAAAAAATAATCAGATCCTAATCCGCATTTTGAAAGATTCATGAGGTATAGTTTATTAGACTAAAATCCATTGAGCAACAAAATTCTATGCTCAAAAAAGTTTAGCGAAATCCAATTAGAATGTTCGAAATATTGGCAAAATTTTTCGAATTTTCGAATTTGTTCGAAAACGTTTTTTGGGATTGGTTTGCATAGTTTCAATTACGAAACTAATGGAAGTTTTCGCGTGAATTACCGAAACTAACGAAAAGAAAAATTTAATTGATGACATTTAATAAAAAATCTCTGCTATTTTCGTATTCGCAACTGTGCATCTATGTATGTAACATATGTACTAACCTTCTGACATATCGTCGTAGATTTCCTCCACGAGTATAACGTCTTGAAATGTAGTATGCTCAAAGCCTACTTTAGCACTCAACTGTGATGCTGTCAAAAGTGCGTTACACGATGTATCCGAGATAATCTCTACGGTAGTGGGTGTGGAGCCAGGCGATGAGAATGTTGCAAGTATTGAGCCGGAACCACCTGAGCAGCTACTAAGCGAATGCAATGAAGCTGATTTTGCGATTGTCTTCGACACCGTTACCGGTGCTCGCTGTGTAACAGTTGCTGTTGTTGTGGATGTTGCCTTTTCACGCGCTTTCACCACTGATTTGACGGCCGATTTTAATATTTCCTTTGTCGTCGCGCACTTTTTCGCCACTTCCACTGTTAACGTGTTCGTAGAGGATTTATTATGTTGCTGTAAGCCGTTGGTAGTTGTTGTGGATTGTACAACCGTTGCTTTTTTCGTCGATTCTGACACTTTAGGTACCGATGCGGAATCCTTCGAAGACGTAGTCGATATGCTGGCTAAGCTAGGGACGGATGAAGCTGATGACTTCGAGGAATTTGAAGACGTTGAATAGTTTTTACTACTATTACTGCAACTACTCTTACTGCTATTACTGCTTTTACTGCTGTTGCTACTACTGCTGCTGCTGCTCTTATGGCTCGATATGGACTTCTTTGATGAGGCCACCGAACAACTGGAAGCAATTGATGAGGCAGGCGATGCTGATGCGGCTGAGGATAAACTTGTTGCGTAACCGTGACCGTTGAGTGTAGGTGAAATAATATTTTTACTTAATATATCGCTACTATGGCGCTTTAGGAAATTACCGTTACTGTGGTGATGTTGCTGCGTATGATGAATCAGATGATGATGCAAATATGGCAGTTGTTGATTCAAATGATTTGTGGTATCAACTGTTATGGGTGTTGTGCAATTATTGGCACTTTTTGCTATGCTTATGATGGTGTTGTAATTGTTGTTGCTTATGCTACATTCGCTGCTGTTGATGTTGACGCAGTTATTGCCGTTTTTACATAAATTTATTTCTTCAATCTTTATTTTAACTGGCTCTTCGTTTTCTGAGCCTTCTTTAACTGCTGTACTCGGACCAGCTATGTTTGTTGTTGTTAATGTGCTTGTGCTTATAGTGGTGCCGTTATTGCTAGCGGACGCTTGAAACCAAGTTGGAAAACTACGTTTTAGCGTGTCAATAAGATCCTGATCGAGCGTTAAACGCCACGATACAGGGCCGCCGTCCACGCCGCGCTGCGTAGACTCTGAAAAGAAACAAAAAATAGGAAATTTAGTAAATGGTGAATACATCAGCGAACAGAAAAATATCTGTAGAATTTTTTGGTGCGGCAGTCGTGGTGTTATGGTAGCGTTCTCCGCCTACCACACCGAAGACTGGATTCACGGCTCGGTCAAAGCAACATCAAAATGTAAGAAACAAGTTTTTTGCGGCAGTGTTTGGCAAGCACTCCGAGTATATTTCTGTCATGGAAAGCTTCTCAATGAAAACTCACCTGCCTTGCAGATGCCGTTCGGAATCATCATTAAACAAGTAGGTCCTGTCCCGCCAATCTGTAGGAAAAACTAAAAGAAGCACGACGCAAATCGGAAGAGAAACTCGGCATATTAATTTCTGTTGTTTTCATTTTCGTTATTTTAAAAAACTTCTATGCATTTTTTAACTGAAACTAAGCAAATCAATATTAAAAGATTTTCAACAATTTTCGAATATAGGACAAAATTGTACGAAATATTCAATATCCAATTCAATCACTAGTTTAGCATTTTCTTCCCTCCCCGCTTTTTCCCCACTTTTTGTCTTTCTTCATGTCTCTATCTTCTCCCCCCCCCCCCCCCCCCCCCCCCTGTATCTACTTATCTTTTTTGATTCTTCCTTTTAAGTTTCCACTCACATCCTTATTTCCATTTACCCCTATTCAGATGTATATGAGGACCCTGATACTCAAATATCATAAATCTTTTCCGGCCACTTTTCCATGAAACTACCTTGGAAATTTCAGAGATGTACTTCGGACGCCCAACTCGCATAAACTAAGTAATAGTTTTGAGTCTACGGAATAAAACTATCAAATTTTGCGTTAACGTAACAATAAATCAGGACACAGCATCATCTATTGGCACCTTTTCGATTGCTAGCTCTATTTCCCTGATTTTAGCCGAATCCATATCTGTTGGATAATTGACGAAACTTTGGTTAAGGTATTGATAACATGTCTTTGTCTGGGAAGAAAAACTAACAAGCGAAGTGTTTTTTACTCCTTATCATTTATAGGGAGGACCATATGCTCTACATGTCGGTATCTACAGCTGAGAGTTGTTGTTGCTGTTGTATTAGCGATAATGACACTCCCCGAAGGTTTTGCGGAGTGTTATCGTTGTTGATAGTCCTTTGGTGGATGCCAATCTGGTAAGTTGCGGTAACAAAGCACCATTAAGGCACCAGCCCGACCATCTCGGGAACGATTAATATGACCACATTAAACATTCTAGGCCATAACCACCCCCCCCCACTCCCACACCCCCTAGTTATGAGGAACTTGGGGTCGCCAGAGCCTCGCCTGCTATTTATGTATATACATTCATATTTGTAACAGGATTCCCCTCGCGTAGGTGAGGTTGACAATTGGGTTGCGGAAGCTTTGAAGCTATAAAGCTTTTTATTGCGCTTATCAACCCCAGCTGAGAGTGAACAATTATTGTTGTAACGGTATTTGGACCCACTTAATCGGCGCACCCACTTATGGAATCGTCCTCAACAACGTATCAGCACGACTGAATCATAAAGACGTGTGTCAAAAAATTTGCTACTAAAGCAGATGTTGGTGGTAATTTAGCATAAAAGCACATCCCGTGGCAGGCCTGATTGGGGTATTCAGTCAGATTTGCAGCTTCTTGCAATTGGAATGTTTTTAACGAGTCGGCCAAATGGCGAGGCGTATCTCACTTACTGTCTTGTATATTTCTAGAAACGCTCTTTGCAGCCTTGTATTTAGGTAGTAGGCAAGGTTACATCTAGGAATGAAATTGCTATCAAACGTCACAAACAACATTTCAGGATGCCTAAGATTCAGTATTATTATTTGCGACTTCATCGTATCTGCTTCAAGTCCAAAGCGCATCGACATTGAAGCCGTTGCCATTATCCAACAATCAACTGGGTTTGAAAAAAAGGAGCTCCTCTTGGAAGGGAAGGAGTTCCCTCGAATCTTGTGGAGAGTCTATTTTGCATTTGCCTGTTTATTTAACTTCAGCCTCATAGTACTTATTATATGTTACTAGCAGAGTGCCCGACGTCATTCGGGTATAAATAAAAGCAGTACTATATAGACTAATATATTAGACTAATCCCAACCCCCATTTGTATGAGATATGCCACGTCCTTTTTCGCTACCCCAATTTTTCCCGAGGGGGTAGGGATTAGTCTTATATACCTCCTCACCTAATTTCAGTGGTCAAGCTTTAATACTTTCAGATATATTGACAACGCCCCCTTTTTCGTTATACCCAGTTTTTCTGGATGGGGTAGGGATTGGTCTCATATAACCACTCACCTAATTTCAGTCGTCTAGCCTTAATACTTTCAGATATATTGAATACGAAAAATTCCAGTTGTATGGGAGGTGCCACGCCCCCTTGTCGAAAACTTTTTTATATAGCCTACCATAGATTGACACACTCAGGGTATGTCATGGCAAAATTTCGTTCGATTCCATTCTGCGGTTTAGGCTGCAATTCCAAACATACATACAGAAATACTTTCACAAATATATAGTAGGTTAATTCAAAGACTATCTTAGGGAAGATGGCATTTCTCTCTAGAGATATGATAGGTTTTGGCTGTGAATTTATTTCATGATGACTTCTAGAGGGATTTAGTGAGGAGTGTAACTGTTATGAATAGCACTTTGTCGGACATGAATCATGAATTTGTTTGAGCTCTCACACCTTATTAACAGTTGACAGTTTCAAGCCGCAGATATCAGTGAAACTAGTGGTAATTTGCTTGAAGTTCTTCAATTCTTTCCTCTCTAGTACTTTGTTAGAGACTGTTTTTATGCTCAGAGTGCTTTGCACACTTTGGTAACATAACGGTTGATCGTAAGGTCATAACCGAATCGAGATAAATATATAAATACATGTAGCAAAAATACTCAGGATGAAAAAAGGCCCTGTCCGACCGTCCATATGTCCGTTCGTCTGTCTGTACACACGATAACTTGAGTAAATATTGAGATATCTTATTGAAAATTGGTATATGGGTTCCTTGGCACTCATATCCATCGCTATTTAAAATGGGCGAAATCGAATGAAAACCACGCCCACTTTTTACTTATATAAAATTTTGGAAGATACATAAAACCAGATTATTTAGTAAATAATACACCTAAAATAAAAAAAAAAATACATAAATGTAAGGCGCGATAACCTCCGAAGAGATCTAAGACCAAGCTTCTCTTCCAATTTGCGTCGTGGGCCTATTTTTTTCCTACAAATTGGCGGGATGGGACCTACTTGTTCAATGCCGACTCTGAACGGCATCTGCAAGGCAGCTGAGTTATAACTGAGAGCTTTTCATGGCAGAAATACACTCGGAGTGCTTGCCAAACACTGCCGAGCGCCGACCCCGCTTAGAAATAGTTTCTTCTAATTGAAAAAACTTGTTTCTAACGTTTTTGATGTTGCCGGGGCGTGAACCCAGGATCATCGGTGTGGTAGGCGGAGTACGCCACCATCACACCACGGCGGCCGCCCTAGAATGGTGAAATTGGATATGTGGACTGATATTAAGACTTTTGATAAACAATTTTTTTAAATGGGCGTGGCACCGCCCACTTGTGATGAAAACAATTTTACAAATATTATTAATCATAAATCAAAAATCGTTAAACCTATCGTAACAAAATTCGGCAGAGAGGTTGCCTTTGCTATAAGGACTGCTTTGAAGAAAAATTAACGAAATCGGTTAGGGGCCACGCACACTTTTATAACAATGTTGTTTCATTTCCTAATTGTAATTATAACATAAAAAAGGAAAAAAAATAAAATTTTGAAAATGGTCGTGGCAGCGCCCCATTTATGACCCAGCAATTTTCTATGTTTTGGTAGCAATAACAACAAGAACAAGTAAAGGTGTCTAAGTTGGGGTGTAACCGAACATTTTATACTCAGCGTCAGTTTCAATTGCACATTTCATTTCAGATAAATTACTTTTCTACATAACACGTGGCACCGCCCCCATTTCCTCTTACAAATAAAACTTGATAAGTGAAATATCATTGATTCAAAACTATTTTTGCTAAGTTATAGCATATTATTTTCGTCTACGACCCTTTTAAACCTTTTAAACTTGTTTATATCTAAGTTTCCGTGGTCTTTAACCGATCCCGTCCATTTTGACTAGAATTTTTTCTACTATATGGAAAATCTGTGTACCCAATTTTATTACGATCCGTTAATTTTTCTTCGAGTTATTGCTCCTGAAACATAGAAATTTGCTTAGTCATAAAAGGGGCGGTGCCACACCCATTTTCAAAAATGTTAGTGTTTTCCAATTTAGTGTTATAATTCAATTTAAAAAGTAAAATTCTATTGACAGAAAGCTCTTTTTCGATAAGATATAGCTTATTATTTTTGTCTACGATCCTTTTAAAATCTTTTACATAAAAGTGGGCGTGGTCCGGTTTTTTGCGTTTTCCAAAATGTTATATATATTAAAAGTGGGCGTGGTTATCATCCGATTTCGCTCATTTTCAATACCAATCTATTCTGGGTCCAGATAAGATCGTGTACCAAAGATATCTCAATATTTACTCAAGTTATCGTGTTAACGGACAGACGGACGGACGGACATGGCTCAATCAAATTTGTTTTCAACACTGATGATTTTGATATATGGAAGTCTATATCTATCTCGATTCCTTTATACCTGTACAACCAACAGTTATCCCATCAAAGTTAATAAACCCGTGTGCAAAGCACGCTGAGTATAAAAATTAACGGATCGTAATAAGATTGAGTGCACCTATTTTCCTTATAGCACGAAATATTTCTAGAAAAATTCGACGAGATTGGTTAAGGACCACGCCCACATTTATATAAAAACATCTAAAAGGGTTGTAGATGAATAGATGAGCTAATATTAAGCCCTTTTGTTGTTGTTATAAAAATTTTTTAAAATGGGCGTAGCACTGCCTCGTTTTTGACAAATCAATTTTCTATGTTTCGGAAGCCATAGCTCGAAGAAAAATTAAGATATCGTAATAAAACTGGGAATACATACTTTCCTTATAGCAAAAAATAGTTTAGTAAAATTTGACAGGATCCGTTAAAGACCACGCCTACTTTTATAAAAAAGATGTTCAAAAGAGTCGTAGACTAGAATATAAGCTATATCTTAGCGAAAAATAGTTTTGTATCAAAGATTTTTCACTTATCAAGTTTTGTTGTAAAAGGAAATTGGAAGACATTTTTTTAATGGGCGCTACCACGCCCTGGTAACAAAATTCGAAAAATTAATTTATCTGAAATGAACTGCATAATAGACACTAAGGCTGAGTATATATCACACCCGAACTTAGACACCCTTACTTGTAATACATGATATCGGTACGTTCATGCCTTATAATGCGGTCAACATATTTCAGCTACAGCAGATTACATTGGACCATTTTTCTCTCTACATATTATTTGTAGTGCTGGACTAGCCTGCCTTCAGGAAAAGCATACTGAGAACTCATTTGCCATTCGATAACTGATATTATGAATTGATTTGGCATATAGAATTGCAATAGTACTTAGGACGACAGACATGAAATAATACGTTTCAACACTGTCCTCGAAAACCCAATCACAGTTCTCTTGTACATATCTACATTATGACACAAGTTCAGAGCACCAAAAAAATGCAATTCTTGGTCCTTCCTAACTCAGTGGAGGCCTTCCCTTGTCTTTTCAGTTTTCTACAATTTAAAAGCTTAACACTTCTTTGTCAACCCAATATGCAATATGCTGGGCGCCTCTTTGTGTTTCGAAGGCATGCAAAAAATGTCAATGAACGCACAAAGCAATGCCTATTATCACTGCATCGATTTTTCGAATAACTTAGATAAACAAAGCATTCCAAATTCCAAATATGCGAACTGTGACTTAATGAATAATTGCACAAAAAAACTTTAGATTTTTATTTTTTATGTTGGCAAAAAAAGTCAGCAAAATAAATTTACAAACAAATAAATAAAATATTGAGCAAACATTTCATTATACGCTTAAATTATATACGGAATACATAAGAATATATACGTCGTTACGTGCACATCATTTGTAGTGTCTCTCATACTTTTTTAGACAGCAAAAGCATTTTTTAATTGGTAAAGCTAAAATATTTATAGTTTTTTAGTAGTGCACGTAAGTGAAAAAGAACTAGAACAAAAAGGATTGAAAAAAACCTTGTTATGTAATGCAAAATTGATATTATGCATATTAAATCGTTTTATCAAAAACCAACCAATTGTAAGCAAACATAGTAATATCTACTGTAAACACGGGTACCTGTGTGTATAAGTAACGTTTTTTCACAATTTGGTTTAAGAGAGAGTTACATACAAACACCCAGCGAAGTTAATATAAACGTATCTGAAAGCCGCACTGTTGTGGTCGTATCGAGCTCCGCGTAGCATAATGAAAGTCCTGGGTTCAATTCCCGAGTAAAGCAACATTGAAAAATTAGAAAAAAGTTATTCAATTGAAAAAAGTTTTCTCGCCCTCTGCAGGGCTTTGGTAAATACTTGACGTGTTTTTCCGCCATGAAAATTTTCTCAGCGAAAGTACATCTGCCGTGCGGATTCGGGCAGACATGGGACCTACATTCCGCCAATTTGTAGGATAAGTTAGAAAGTAGAACAATGCCAATTAGAAAAAAATTTTCTCAAGTATTTCGACTGTTGAGCAGAATATCACCTTGACTGGGTTAGCATTTCTGAAACGCCTCACTTCATAAAACTTATGAAAAACGGCCTATCTTAGAATGTTCTTGAAAACATTCTATCTCATGGTTTGCTTCAAAACCCTACTGAGCACAAATTCATTAGATTTTGATATTAGATAGAACATATATGAAAAGAAAAATTCTGAGATAGGTCGTTCGTCAACTGAACTCTGAGATACAGCTTTTTGAAGCAATTCCTTAAATAGGGTGTTTTTGGGAAATATTCTGAGATATGGCGTTTTCGAACTGGCAGCCAAGGCAAGGTTATATTCCACTTAGTCGTCGTTTTGATGTTGGTTTTCCCAGCACTTGTATCCAGAGCTTTCGGTGTGATAGAATAGCACGCTATCACCACACTACGACAGTCATTAATGCAATCAATTATCTATGTAAAATGTAGGGTGGGGTGACATAAGGTCAACAGCCATGAAATCAATTCAACTTATGACCATTTTAAATTTGACTCTCGAGAAAATGCCATAGCCATTATTTTACTACATGAAACAAAGAAGCTGACGGATTAGATATTTAGTTGAAAACGTTCTTCTTGTTTCAAATGAATTCTCGCCGGAAAACCTTTTATTTCGATTTTTTACCACCGCAGGCGGAAATTTGACATAAAAAATAGCTATAATTTTGAATTCCAAGTTTTCTTTAACCCTTTCAATACGGATTTTTTTTTTAAGGATAAAAAATATTTAACTATGAAGACTTATTACAAGTGATCTTAGCAGTATATCCTCTTGTATAATTAAGGAAATTATTTCTAGGAATTGAGAAAATGTCCTGGGACACATTGTCCCCACCCGTATTAAACTCTGGGACACACGTGTCCCACTAGTAACGTTGAAAGAAAGTTGAAATTTGTAATGATACTGATATGATACTGTTGGGACACATGCGTCCCAGTGGCAAGCACTACTGGGACACATATATCCCAGATTTAGATTATGATCTATATCATATACAGTTTTAACACTATCAATTTCACATATGTTTATTATTATTCGCATGATATTACCTGCCCATGTTTCCACCAATTTCACAATAAATAACACACAGTAGATCTATAATTGCCGTTTTTCCACTTACTGACCTAGCACGTGCTACGATTTAACTACGACTGCAAAACATGTGTACACAAAAATACAAAATATAACGGTTCATACGAAGCATAATTGATTGTATAGCATGCAAAAAACTGATGGGAAGAAAACACAGAGCGATGCAAAGAAATATTTGACATTTAGTAAAACGAAAGCACTCATTGGGGCGTATGTGTCCCGTTAGTATTGAAAGGGTTAAACTTTTAGCCAGGGACCCAAACTGTTATTCCTTTCATAATAAAAGTCCTTCATAAAAAATGTTTCTGAGCTTATATTTTTTTAGTCCGATATGAACTATTAAATTCTGGCCTTTATTTTATGAGACCGATAATAAATGTAAAATCCGGACTTTTATTTTTTAAGGACAAATTAAAGTCCGGCCTTCTAACTATGCAACGACTCCTCCGAACGAGACGAATTTTTTACCAATTTATTCTTCTAAATTTAGAGATTTTAAACCTTTATGGTCCAAGCAAATTTGGATTTGTTTGTTTGTTGAAACAAGGAGGATTCTATATGAAAACGGCCATAATCAGTCAGTATCCACGCCCAATTTTTGCATATAGAACATTCCATATAACACAAAACATGCGCTATTTTACTATCTAAAGAATCTATGCCACTAAGATTTAGTATGTTGATTACATTTTGGAATGGGCGCAGCACTGCTCACTTATAAAGTGATGATTGTGGCTAAAGTTATGGGTTTCCTTCCTTCCTTTGTTACGGGGCTGGACCTAAAATCAGTCCTTAAAAAATATAAGTTCGGATTTACTTTTATTTGCGGACTTTAGTGAAAAAGACCGAAAAATAAAAAGGATACATAATTCGGCATGAAAATGCTTTGAGGATCCCCGCGATCCCATAAACTTTCACCTAGAACAATTTTTTGATGCTGACTTGTTCAACTCAACAACTCAAAAAAAAAAAAACTACTATTAAAATGTATACCTACTTTTAGCTGAATAAGTTATTTTTCCAAGAATTTCCCCCTGGATCAATTAAAAAAAAAATACTTAGTGCAATTTAGCTCTGAGCAGATTTTCAGGTGGGCATAAGTTCAATCAATGTCATGGCCATGTGTCACATCTCCAAAAGCTCCAGTCACTAGCAAGCACCAACATTGATCTACCTATTTAATTTTGAAAAAGTATAAAGAAGTTTTTGCCATGCACACTTCCCTTCGTTTCTCTGCTACACATTTTCCACTATTTCGAACATTACTTCTTTTTATGTAATTTTGCTTCCAACACCTCTCTCTACCTTTCCCTCCTTCAAAATTTAAGCCCCGCTTTCTTCCGACAACTCCTGTTTCCGAAATTTTCCCCTCACGCTCAAAATTTGTCTTCCTCTCAAAACAAATATTTCATCCAATCTAATTGAATGTTTCTCACTCCGGAAAAGAGATATCCTTTAGCACGCCCAAAGTGATAAGCTACCTACTAATCAAGTTTCAGGCCTTCGAAGTTTATCTAAAAAATATATACACATAATATATAGAATTGCAGTAGAAAAGTACCTTGTAGTATATTAGTAGTGATAATAAATAATTCATTTCCTAACAAATCTTTCGTTAATTGATAAAACGTTATGTGGGTTTGGTCATTCTTTCAGAATTTGTTTGAAGAATGCCATTTGTTAGACTTTTATTCAAAAATACACTATCTCAAAATTTTGTTTTAAAAACTCCCTATCTGAGCATAAGTTCAATGCATTTTGACATAAGAGGGAGTTAATGAAAAGCATTCTGAGATAAGGCGTTCTTCAATCTTATTCTAATATAGGGCGTTTTTGTGATAAATACTCAAACGATTTCCAACTGGCAGCCGATATGGGGTGATACTCTACTCAGCAGCCGCATTGAGCTGACAAAAAAAAAATAAAAGAATATGGCTTATTGTCTTAGAATTTTATTTTCCGGCCTTGACTTTGACAGAAGAGTTAAGCTTTTGTGCGGTCCTGCTCTTTTCCGTTAAGTATTTATGGAAGTGTCTCGGATAAACCGTTAAATACAAATAATGGTTGGCTGGTTGGCTGGCTGGCACGAATTTTGTAATTGAAATTTAAGTAACTTCCCGATAAGATACAAGCTTGAAACTTGGAATATAGTTCAGAACCCGATCACAATGCAATAATAAGAAAAAAACTCCGATGTGTGGCGCATGGATCGCAATATTTCAAAAAATCCGATTTTTTCACATTTGGAACACATAATACATGCATGAATATAAGGCGACCTATGGAAAAAATCACCGCTAGGTGGCGCAAGAATCGAGATATTCAAAAAAATCGTATTTGTAGTCCGATTTGGCTCATATTTGGAACACATAATACATACAAGAACAGAAAGAGACCTATGGAAAAAATCGCCGCTAGGTGGCGCAAGGATCGAGATATTAAAAAAACTCGTATTTGTAGTCCGATTTGGCTCATATTTGGAACACATAATACATACAGGCCGGTCGAAGTGACATCAAAATATTTTGGAGTTCGAAGAGGGACAAGCATACGTGGCGCAGAGTCGAGTGTAGTCTTTGGAAGGATTATGTATTGAGGACTTAGATTGTAACAAATTGTCAGGAAAGAGTCTTTGTAATAATGAGTCACTAAATGAACTAAATAAAATGAGAAATAATAGGCATTTTTTGAAAACAATACTTACATGAAGTAATAATAATACTATAAGCTAGAAAATAATTAGGTAGGTCTTAGGTACTAGTCATCACACTCCTCATCAATCTAGGGCGTTGATCAGACAATTAAATAAAAGCGTTGGACGCGTTAAATTTCTATTGATAGTCATAAGTAAAACCAACTGAACCTTAATCAGGTTATGCTACGCCTTACATTTTTAGAAATTTCACGCGCCCAACGCTTTTATTTAATTGTCTGATCAACGCCCTAGATTGAGATTGATGAGGAGTGTGATGACTAGTACCTAGAACCTACCTAATTATTTTCTAGCTTTTAGTATTATTATTACTTCATGTAAGTATTGTTTTCAAAAAACCGTTTAACTTAAACATTTTTTTTAAATTATTTTATATAGAATATTCGGAACAAGTTCGTTTGATACTATAGTTTAAATTTAACTATATACTTTTAAAATTTTATTTATTATTTATTTACATTTTTATATTATTATTGATATTTAAAATTTATAAATTCACTGACACTGAAATTTTCTTTTTTGAAATCATACATTTCGTTATGGCATCTCCATTATTTACTAATGACATACTATAGAATTACTAGTCGATTTTTTGACGTTGAGCAATGAATTTTGAATTGGCTTAGGTTTCGTATATTCATAGGTTTACAAAAGTGCACGATTCCTTGGTGTCCAATAGATCATTGCATAGCTAATAAATTCATCATAAAATTAAAATAAATTTTTTGAGGAATTATGCAGTTCAGTACTTATCGGGTATTTGTAAACTGATTGCTTCCTATTTCTTCAACTAATATCTTTCGAAAAAATCGCAAAGATGTCAATTCGATCTGGGAGCAAAATGGCTGCAATTTTCAAAAAATTTGGCAGCCGAGCAAATCGCTTGTGGTTGAATCACGGCATGCTTCGTGAAAAACGTTTTATATCGAAATTGGGTTTATAAAAATAATATTGAATTAAAATATTGCTATGATGCTTCTTTTTCAAGTTAGAGTTTCTTCGAGACGCTCCTTATTTTGATTCTTTTTGTTTTGTTGATTTTCCGGCAGGATGGATAATTGATGTATATTGGAACGAATTTTCCTTAACTATCGTCATAATAGGTTCGGACACAAACCGGTTTCGGTTTTATGCTGTGTAAGTTTCGTTCTTATTTCTTGTTGCCTTGTATATATACATAGTTCGTAGGCACATGAGCAGATATTGTTAAAATCCTATTCTCTATTATTCATTATCGTTTCCCTTACCTTTTATTCAGGTTCTACCTTTTTTATTCTCGTATGTTTATTCCGAAATATTATCTGTTTACTACATTACATTATTGATATACTATTTGTTACCTATTATAGATTACCTCCTACTTAAAAAGTACTTTCAACTGAATGATATTTTTGACCCGCTTTTGTTTACTATATTACACTTCTTTGTAAACATTAACTCCAATACAAAAATCCCTTTGCCTCTTGCATTTATTCATTGCTATCATTACCATTTCATTAGTTAACTGCACTCTGCAATTGTCTCGACAAAAGAAATATTTGAACGCTTTTACGATAGCTATCAATGTCCATAAAACGTGATTATAGTCTTTTGTTCATTAAGCAGCGATGAAATGAGTTTATTGCATTTTGAATAGGCAACAACAAATGCATGCTCGCATGTATGTACGTAATTAAATAACACTTTCCGCCCTATCATCAGGTCATCAAATGCATAATTTGCAATTAAAGTTCATTATAATCAGCTGAGACTAATGGAAATATTGAGAACGAAATGTGTATTTATGTTATTAAGTTGTTATTTTTTTATGAACCTCGGGGGAATACTCTTTGCTAAAGTAACTTAAAGCTAAAAACAAAACAAAAACGTTAACTTTTTTAGCATTAATTTTGAAATGAAATAAAAAAAAAGAAATTGTGTGTGTTCGCTGTGAATCAAACGTTCACACACGCGCTTGGCGAGAATATTACACCATAACACATTCTTTGGAAAATTTTAACATCAATGTCTCGAAATCTGCAGGTCATCTCTGGCCTAAACGGCGAAACCCGCAGAAAAGTGTTCTCTTCATAATTTGAATTGTGGTGTCTGGGCATCCTTATTTAGTAATAATCTTTTATTTGATTTTTCCGATTTTATATAAGCCAGTTACAATACGTCGTACGTTGCCTATTTAAGAACCATATCTCAACTCTATATCACGGAAAACAAAATCACTAGAAGGCGCTGGAATATTAAAACAAAGTTAAATGCAGAAAAAACGAGGACTCTTGGGGATGGCCGCCAGGTGTCGCTTGTGTTCAAATAATAAGAAAAATTATTGTTTTTTTTTATATGTTCATATTTGGAATACTCTTGGAGCTGGCCGCCAGGTGTCGCTTGTGTTCAAATAATAAGAAAAATTATTGTTTTTTTTTTATGATTCATGTTTGGAATACTCATGATCCATGTATGTAGAAAGTAAATCTACGCATTTACGAGTATAGTTCGATTTAACTCAAATTTGCAGGCCAACTAAAGCTATAGAAAGCAAAGTACCAAAAAACATCAACGATAGGTGGAGCTGAGATCACACAATTTTTGAAATTCGTGCGGACGGTCCTCACTAGGTTTGGGCATCTGGTCACTGATACAAGGGCGAGCTCATATTTGGTACATAGCAAAGCCAAACCCCTAATCCATGGTGATATGCGAATTAACAGTGTCCTTAACTGTCAAAGGGGCGATACTGTGGCGAATTTTTCTTATTCCCCATATTTGATAATTGACTGCTGAGGATGTCCTGTTGGGAAGATGCGACGTACGGCCAAGTCGGATCACACAAAAGCTAACGAGAATAAGGAGAGGGAGATAAGGAAAATAGGCTGACAAGTCGGGGAAGTTGATATCGCTATAAACGATGGGTAAGATATCGTGTGATACTAAGTTAAAGAATTTGCATATAGCCAGCAGCGGCAGTATACATCTCTGTATTAGTCCAAAATGCAGTAATGTTCTCGATATGACGTGGACTTCTGAGCGTAGTTTACCTTGCTATGACTAAAGGGTATTGGACTATGCAGATATCAACCTCAGTATCCCACTTAAGATGATTTAAAAGGGCAAAACCTTTAGGAACGCTAGTGCAACGGACTGCACTACATTCCCGCATCTTTAGATTGGTAACTGGGACAGTGCAAGTAGATTGCTATCGTTGAAGAATTGGAGGAGTGCAATAACAGGGGAGTAAATGCGGACAATAAAGTCATCCTTTAGCGACGTGGAGGTAGATGAAAGCCGCCACCCAAGGATTCTTTGGAAGCAGGTGAGAGATATTGTTTAGCTAGCCAATGTCGTAGAATGCGAAGGCAGAGCGAAGAAAATGTCAAGGAGAGAATTATACGGCTAGCTTAAGAAAAGCCCTATACAGGGGAAGGAGAAGCTGGAACAAGCAAGTAGTCGTAAATAGTACCTTTAACACACATTTTTCAACAGGAAATCAAAAGAAAGAGCTGGAAGACAGTACTTGCATTCCGACCTCGCAGCGAGTGGGCCCGGTTGGACGCCAAAACCGTTTTTCAGGTTTATATCGCGAAGTACAGGTAGAATAAGAACATTATCGTTGTAAATATGCCTGTCGTTAGAACTGACTATGAGCAAGAGGTTCGAGAAATCAATCAGGAAGGTGTTAGTACCAGAGTGTAGTGTTTTTGCGATTAAAATTACAACAAGAACGTAATCTTTGATGGGTGCATTCTCTTATTTCTAAACTGGTCGGAATCGAAATTCAGAGCAGGCCTAAACATCATAAATTTTATGACAGCAATAAGTGTACGGCATTTTTATGCGCTACGATAGCTTTTGAATCTCATAAATGACGCATGTCTACATCCTGCACAGTGTGACTACTTCATCGGATTAGCACACCTCACTAAGTTTTTACGGGTATCATAAGGCATAGCAGATTCAAAGAGTTAGCAGACTCTAACTGGCACTTAGCGGACACCTGCAAGATAACCAAGAAATATGACCGATTACGAACTACGATAGTAGAAGAACAGAGAACCTACTAAATAGGTCAAGGAATATTTTTTTGTAGGATCATTGCCATAATCAAGCGAGACTGGTCGCCTTTTAACCCCTTTGCCCTTTTAACAGCAATTTCAGGAGCGAGGACGGCATTACCTGCGTCAACGCCCAGCACACATTAGTTTTCTACCTATGAGCAGTTATATTCTGCCTGAACTTAAGAAAGTACCTAAATAATAAGGATATCAGCAGGGTCGTTGTCCGCAAAAAATGGATCGTACGGAGCGCCGACTAAAACATCAGCAATTGGTTTCAGGAGAAATATGCATCGTGCTCTACTTGGGCTCAGATCTTTAATGTCCGGACGGCACAGCAACCACCCGACCAACCCATATGTTCCATTCTAACGTACATTTTTTGTATCATTCAAGCTCCTCGTCACCTTGCGGTAACATTGCCGTTCTTGATCACCACCTCAATATTCGACATCAATCGATCGCGTCATCGTTGTCAGTTGCTCATAATTATGTAGGGTCATTTTCGTTTAGTATATTTTCTTAATTGGCCACCTGTACCCTTTTTTTCTTTATTTGATTTGTTTTTAGTGTGATTCAATTGAAACTGATTAATTTTAAATAGCAACTCGCTTTGAAGTAGGCGCTGATGGCATCGGCGTCGTGCCGCAACCCAAAATCATTTAGTAATCAGTGAAAAAGCAAATATTTTGAATTGCAATGAACATCGCACAGCACCATTACACCGCATCGCAAATTTAGTTCGACACAAATACATATTTTTTTCTTCACAAATTCATTCACTATTTCGGCATCTGCTTGCTGACGACTCTTACTATCTCAGCCCCTTAATGACTTAATACAATCAGGAATCTATTTATTTTTATAGAAGAAAGCAATTTTCTCAACCGAAAACGAACTATTTTTGATTTGTTGAATTTTTGATTAAATAGGTCAATTAAATGTTATATCACTTTTACAAATATAAAGAGAACTGGAGTTACCTTTCTTAATCAACAGGGCAATAATCGAACTTCAGTACAATACTAAAATACGAAACACTGGACAAACTGGGGTATTTGAAACCAATTTATTGCTTTGTTATTTTCACTTAAATTGGTTTTGAGAATCAAAGTAAAAGTTAGAGTTACTTAAATTAAAAAATTTGACAAACTTAACATTGTAAATAATCAGCGAATAAATGGCCACTAACCACAACAAGTGGAAGTTCCTTTTTTCTTGTTCTCTGAGTTCTTATTCTTGGATTTCTTTACATTGCGCTCTGTTACTTGCATTTGTTATTTGTTGTTGCAAACTTGCTTATTGCAATTTAAATGTATTAAATTAATTTGAAGATTGTGGTTTTGCTTGACTACATAAAATACACTTGGTTAGTTAGCTTGTTGCAAGCAGACATCTTGAAATGCAGCGAGAAGGAACTGCGTACGTATTGACACTAGACTGGTTTAAAAACGAAAATATAATAACCGGGCAAATTTTTGAAAGAAAACATATTGTGGCGAATATTAGCAGTTGCACTATGCTACTAGTAAACAAATGCACAACAACAGAAAAGTAAGGAGCCACAAATACTTATAAACAGCGAAGGTAACAGCAAAGAGAATATTTCACATGCATATACGTAGTCGGCAGCTAAGAGCAGAAGTTGTCACTCACACATACACACGCATATAACTAGAAGAGAGACGTAAATATCAGATACAGAAATGAGTGAACGAGGTAAACGAGTGTATAAAAGCAGCGCAAGCTGAGGAATAGTGGATCAGTATGATTTGAATACGATTTTAGTGAAGTATGCGAGTATTGTAATTGTGAAGTACTACTACTACAGTAGAGTTGTAAATCAATAAGATATTGCTATGCTGAATACTGAGTTATTTATTCGACAGTTCAGCGATTCGAACGTTAGCAGAAGCTGCAAAATAATCGG
Source organism: Eurosta solidaginis (assembly GCF_040869045.1). NCBI lineage: Eukaryota > Metazoa > Arthropoda > Insecta > Diptera > Tephritidae > Eurosta > Eurosta solidaginis. The sequence goes on from NC_090323.1 coordinate 208,867,103, forward strand.
AATTTCCTCAAATTCGTTACAATATGGATATCAGGAATCAGTGCAGGTCATATAAATTTTAAAGACAAAATTTAATGCAAATCTACTGAATCGTTTTTGCATAATAGAGTAACGAACATCAAAACACACAAATTTACAGCAGCTAACGGAAAAATAGCAATGGCAATTTTTTTCAAATTTCGTCTTTTAAATAAACTCTTCTTTTCTTATTTTCACTATTTTAAGAAAAAAACGTCTATGATCTTTAACAAAAACTCAATAAAGCAATCTCATAAGCGTTTTCGAAAAAGTTCGAAAATGTCGAAATTTTCATTTGGAGTTCTCTGATTTATTTTTTTTTATACACAGTAGAAGCCCAATTTTAGGCCAGCAATGTACCTCTCAAAATTCGCATTTATTTTTAGAATATGTATCTCCGAAGCGTGTTTGATAAAATATTTATAGTACTCCAAAGAACCAAGATCGAAAATAGTATTTTTTTTTGCAATAACTTTCATGAGCTGTGTTACTGAAACTATGGAAACCAGTTTTAAAAAAAGTTTTCAATAAAGTTAGAAATTTCGAAAATTTTCCGAAAATCTCGAAATTTTTATTTCAAGTTTTCGGAATTTTCTGAGTAAGTAGCGTTGTAGCTAAACTCAATTTTAGTGGAATAAAGTACCAATTGATTTTTCCGAACCGTTTTATATTTTCTTCATTACGAAACGCACAGCTATATATTTTATATGGATGTGAATCTAAACCGCGATCGGAAAAAATTTTCTAAACAATGTTAGTTTTGGGAGACCTAAAACTTGTACTTTGCCTACAATTGATTGGTTTGAGATTGGTTTTCATAGTTTCAAGTACAAAATTCATAGAATTTTTATGATTGATACAAAATTCCACAGCAATTTTCATGTTGTTATTGTTATTGTTTTTTTTTTTTTTTTTTTTTTTTTTTTAAGCGATAAAGACACTCTTTTGTCGGAAATACATCCACCCGGTACGTTTCGAACCATTAACGTACTACCCCGTCAACTTCGGAACGATTTAACCAACGATATGACCACAGTGAACCTTCTAGGCCATCCCGCCCTCACTTCCTAATTCCATGAGGAACTTTGGGTGCCAGAGAGTCGCCTGTTTAATAGTGAATTGTGCTTATCTACCACTTGAGTCGCCTATTTTCGTGGTCGCTGTTTCGGTGCTGCCATTTGTGTTGTTTGTGCAAGATTTCCACATATTTAAATTAAATTGAATGATTTATGCCAATTTGGCCGTGAGGACGTCACATAGACTAAAAAGTCCGTAGTGTTACCACCCAACTTTATTAATACATTATTCCTTTGTTTATCTACTAAGATATAGAGATGGGTACTCGTTCGTTGCTCACCTATTCAAATGTTTGCTCTAAATTTAAGAGCTTTTGAGAAATTCGAAATTTCGTCTTAATTAAATTAAGCAAACAATCTTAATTAAGTGTTGTCACGAGGGTCGATTATCGCATACAAGCGGTTTCGGCGCGGTGCCATCTTGTGTAAGAATATGAGCATGTATTGTCCAAACAGGTATTTTTGTATGTGTGTGTGTATTATGATATTATCTAGCAGGCAATCAATAAAATTGCTGACTTCTACCTGCCTCAATCTATAGTAAAACCCAATTGATGAATGCAGATACCTGCAGGCTAGACACTACAAATTTAATTTTTTATTTACACATTGTCCAAGAAGTACTCATGGTTTTTGATGGTCCCAAAAAACAATATTTGCGTCAATTTATATAACTTGTATAATAAATAAAAACTATTCAAAGTCCTGACACCAGGTGAAATGTTATTACTCGTGCTGACAAGGCCAAGCTTTAAAACTTTCAGAAAAAGTTTTGTTTGCGTGTTTTCGGCGAAAATCAAAAAGTAACCAAGAATACGCAAACCTCTCCTATTTGCGACACATGTGCAATCAAGGGATCTTTGCATAGGTTTGAGACCCAATTTTAATCAAACAATGAATGTGAAAAACAAAGCGTCTAAAGAAAGGATACAAATTTCCGGGTTTTATCAAATGCAGATAAAACCGATCTAATGTAGAACTGTATAAACAGAACGCAACCACTTAACAATTTCTGAGAATGTTTTAATAGGAATTTTCCTTTTGCTTTGTGCATAGTATTTTCAAGCAGAATACAAATATTTTATCACTTTTCTTATACAGCAAACGAAGATTGCAATGAATACATAAAAAAAGGAGGGTTGAAATAATTACTAATTTTTTATGCTAGTCTGCTTTGAATGGAACAATTTTATGCACTGCTGACTGGAAAAGTAGCTGTGGAGTGATTAACTTAATTGACTTTCGCGAATTTAAAAAAAAAAATAATACTAGGAAAAGTTGGAAACACAATTATATTCAGCAGCGCTAAACTTTCGCAATCGAGCATGAGATACTTTGAATCAAGATCCCTGAGTTGTTTTTTGCATATTTCTAGCTTTAAATTCCGTTTTGTTAATCATTGTCGAATTCCAGCATAATCTATAAATGTTTAGACTTTTGGTATCAATTTGCTTGTAATTTTGCATCGAGATAATCCATAGCTTGAAGATACAAATCCAACCATACTGTCATACAATGTAGCTATGAAGAGCCTAAAAATAAGTTATAATTTTTTTATGCACCTTTCTTCGGATGTCTAAAGCATAAAGTTACTAGTACTTATGGTAATTAGGTCTCCTGCCGAACCCAAAATGGGTCATAGCCTTAATTAAAAATGGTTTTCGTGACACATGCATAATCGTGTATAAAAGTTGTGCAGCTTAAAAAAAACTTTTGAGTATATCCCTTAAATGTATATTTTCCTAAAAAAATATGACATCGTGCTGGAAGTCGGCGTGAAATTGGCACAAGGTGGGTAGCCAGGATCGGAAATCTTAGCCGAAGTATGCTTGTTAGCCGTTCACTAGTGCAAGAAATTTTGCGTATAGAGAGCTTTAAAAATTACAAAATCGAATAAACTTTACGTACTTTAGATCGAATTTTCTCAAGAATTGGGATATTACTAAAACTTGTCTAATCAAGATGCGAATCGTTCGGAAAAGTCCTATAACAATCAGTTATATCAGTTTGTCCTCAGAAACGGCAACACACCTTGAGTTATTTGGAAACGATGACACACAAAATTGAAAAAGGCTGACAGAAAGTGCTTCCAAAATAGTTCTTCTTTTTAAGTTTATCGGTCGCCCAAAGAAGACTTTGTGATAGCCGCTTATGAAGCACATTTTCCCATTGCTACAACAACAATAAGCATATTTTCTCCTAGCTTTAGGATAATTCCTCCGCTGTTAACTGTAGATAGTATGCGATGGAATGGACAGCGGAGGGGTTTCATTATTAACTGCGAAGACAGGGTTCTAAGTAAAGACTAAAGGAAGATATTTCCTGAATACCATGGATGATCCTTTTAACTTGAAAGTTTTCTATTAAAAAATAAATGTAAGGCGCGATAACCTCCGAAGAGATCTAAGGCCGAGCTTCTCTTCCAATTTGCGTCGTGCTCCTCTTGATTTTTCCCTACAAATTGGCCGGACGGGACCTACATGTGTTATGCCGACTCCGAACGGCATCTGCAAGGCAGATGAGTTTTCACTGAGAGCTTTTCATGGCAGAAATACAATCGGAGCGCTTGCCAGACACTGCCGAGGGGCGACCCCGCTTAGAAAAATTTTCTTCTAATTGAAAAATGTTATTTCTAAAATTTTGATGTTGCTTTGCCCGAGAGTTGAACCCAGGGCATACGGTGTGATAGGCGGAGCACGCTACCATCACACCACGGTGGCCGCCGAAAGTTTTCTATTGCTGTAAATATATATAAAGGTCTAAACAACAAAGTCATCCCTTCACCGGTTATATTCTGTTAGACAAGTGCGATGTAGCACGTCTGTGTCTGCCATTTAGCTAGTCGATAGGCCCTGTTTGCAGACAACCTAGAAATTATTCTACAAGTTTGTATATGCAAACTGGAAATATCAGATTTAATCAGGTTACAAAATAATCAGATTAAGCCTGTGCTTACTACTTAGGTGATATCGAATTTAAGTCCCATTGCTGATGTCGGAATGCACGAGATTTCGCGCAGCTCTGCGCACGTCCAGAGGTTGGAAAGGACTAGCTATTTGTTGTTGAAAATTTTAGATCTTCACTCCTTCAGACTAGATAGGTGATCTATTATTGCATCGTTTCGTATATTATTGAATATGTTTTGGAATGGCACGGCATCGCACTAGTAAGGCCAGTAAACATTAAAAATTCACTGGGGTTGGAGAGCACTCGTTTCTATTCCTATCCGTTCGTCATTTTTTACAAAAGGTATTTTATGTGCTAAAACCCGCATTTTATGCATATGCAAAGATTTTAAAACTTGGGGCCAGATGAGAATCCGAGCAAACATAGTACAATCAGAAAAAATTTGGACCACGCTGTTAAGAAGGTTGAAAAGAACGCGATTCAAAGCTACCATCTTGAATTACTTTTTCTAATTGTGTAAGAAAAAAAGTATTTACATTTAATTTATGAAGAATGCGGCAGAGGTATCAAAATGGTTGCAAGCGAGAGCCGCACACAAACAGCGGATGTTTTCGGACTGCGAAAAATGCAATTATTCCAGAATAAATGCAGTATGAGTCGAAAAGGAGCAGGCGAAGATAGTCAGATATGACTTCTTTATATGGCGTAAGTTGATCTAATTTGTTTGAGCATATTCAATGGAGGGACTAGTTGTACTTGTTTATGCCGAACGCACTGGTCCTCTTTATACATATACGGGGCATGTCCTATTTCTACGGTTTTTTGTACTAGAGCTTCCTATTTCTTTTCAAATTAGAACGGAGATAGTAGTTTTACGTCTTTATGACTGAACCAGCTTTGTCGGAGAGATCCTCGTTATAACTTTTCGTGCGTTGTCGGATATGCTTCTGTTCGATACGATCGGACAGATCCTTACGGATATACTTTGTTTTATTTAAGACAGGGTTATCACAACTATACCCTAGTAGGACCTAGTGTGAATCACTGGCGCCACAATCTCTTTGGGGATTAGCCACTTGATTTCTTTCAGGGAATTTACTAGCGGATTGGGCGAGGCTTCTGAGAAAGTTCGTAATAAAAAGTGTATATGTAGAATTAATTATCTCGCGTTTTTTTTAATTTGATAATTAAATACAAATAAGTATGGGCAGCTAATATATGCATTATATGTGACAATTTTTGTAATTTGACCTTACCCGAACTCTGTTCCACAAATCTGTCTAGCTTTCGAGGAAGTTGTCTAATGTAATTAGTAAAAATCACTTGACTTTGCGAAATTTTATGAGATGTCAATACCACGACAACACAAAAAAAGTCTAAAAGCTGTTGACAGTTTTGTAAGAATGCCCAAAATTAATTAGATTTACACAAAGAAGACTATGCGTTCATGCATCATTAAGCATTTTTAATTATTTTCACACCCTTTCAAAGCAAAGGATTATAAAAAAATTACAATTTACATAACTGCAAAGAGAATATTTCTCTTATTTAGTTTTTCTTTTTTCAGTTTTTAGTCTTTTATTATTTATCTTATATAGAAATTATTGGCAAGAGAAATGAAATTGAATTGAAATGCGTAAAACCGGGCAGCTAAATAACAAGCAAAGGTGTCGAAACAAAATTAATAAAAACGAAATTGGATTCGACATTTGTGAACGATAAGTTGCAATGTGCTTGTTCGGTTGTGTATGACAGCGTGTCGTGCCACAATGCCGCAGCTATGAATGTCACACGTTCTATGGCATACCGCAAAATATCAGCAACATCGATGCAGAAACAAATTTATGTACGCCAATGTATACAAATTTGTATGGCAATTGGCTCTTTGCATCGTCAAGCCTTACAAGTCGCGCAAATATACATAAAATTACCAAAAAGGCTGAATTGTTTTAGATGCATTGCAGTCGAATAGTGAGTTAGTTGAAACTGCTCAGCTGACGTTGCAAATAGCACAAGTGGAAAGTGCCTTCCAACGATTAGCTCTTTGATGGGTCGAGCGCTTCGAGATACACATACCTAGGCATCTAATGTCGAGTTTACAGCCAACGCAGAGAAAACGTATATGGTTTTGTTAACATGAAGGTACAAGGACCCAAAGTGGACTAGGCTTAAGCTAGAACGGGTGAAACTGCAGGAGAAACCTTGCACAAAATATCTAGGAATCATTCTAGACAGTAAGTTGTGACTGAAGAAGGCATCACCGGCACTTTATGCATATTAAAGAATGCTGGGGTGTACGTGGGCTTTATCGCCCTCTCTCTCATTGGGTATTTACAACGATTGTAAAGCCTATATTATACTATGGAGTCCTTGTTTGGTGGACAGCCCCACAAAAAAAACCTATCTCAAAAAATTAGAGGGGATATACAGGGTATAAATGCTTTGCATGACAAGAGCACTGAAAACAACCCCGACAGCTGCACTGTATGCCATTCTGTGCAATTCACCTGTGGACCTCGCGGCAAAGAGCAAAACGTTAACAACTGCAACCAGGCTCGGTGCCTCGGGGCAGCTTGAGCGCCGACCATACGGCCATAGTAGTATAGCGTCATCAATTACAGGACGAACAGACTACCTGATTCCACATCCGCGTTCGATGGGGCTCTTAAAGCCACAATAGAGTTCGATGGTTGGCTAAAGGGTGTTCAAATAGCGGACGAGACGATACATGTGTACATAGATGGTTCCAAAGCAGTGGATGTCTGAGGTACACTGTTCTGTTCCGGAAACAAACACATCCTACAAGCTGCCAAAACACCGTAGTGTTTTTCAAGCGGAAGTATTAGCCGTAACCAAAGCAGTAGAAACACTGGTAGAGAATATAAACTGCAGCCGTGTTAACTTTTATATTGACAGTCAAACAGCAGTTAAGGCAATAATCTCGCATAGCACAGCATCTAAATGCGTGTTGGAGTGTAAGCAGTCTCTGGAAAGATTCGATTCAGGGAGAAGCATATATGTATATTGGGTGCCAGGGCATATGGGAATAGATGGAAATGAAAAAGCAGATGAACTAGCTAAAAAGGGCGCATCCCGTGAAGCTTGCTCCATAGAAGTCCCAATTAAATTGGGTGAGATTAAGAGAACGCGAAAGGTGCACATGATCGACCAAGGCGTGGACTCGAGCATAGGAGTGTCAAATGTTGAAGATTATGTGTAGGTCTTACAAACTCAGACTAACAAAGTTGCTTCTGTAATTGATAAGAGAGGACTGTAGACCCGTGACGGGTATTCTGACTGGCAACTGCCTTCTGGCTTCACATGCCTTTAAACTAGGCTTTGTCAGTGATAGCAGATGTAGGAAGTCCAGGTCGGAGGAGGAAACGATCGAGCACGTTTGTGCTCGTGCCATGCGTTTGCCAGGCTAAGACTCCAGCTATAAAATCTAGAAGCAGCAAGTGGCATAGGTTCTAAAAAGCTTATTGTATTTATTTGAGTAGTTTCCATTACAATGGTCTTGTAGGTTTTTTCTTAAATTATCGAAGAGAAAAAAAGAATTAAATTAACAAAATTTGATAAAAATTGCCACTGCTGTTTTCATGAACGCTGTGTTATATAATTTGGAGAAAATAAATAAATTAAAATAAAAACAAAATATAAATGTGTGTCACAAAACTATAAAACTATAAACTATAAGTTAAAGTCAAATGTAAAAATAAAAGCAAATAAAAAAGTCAGACATAACAAAATTAATATACTCGTGAGCTCTGCTCAACTGAATAAAGTTACTCATACGCACTGTAGTACTATGACGCATTAGTGGACTAGCAACTGTCCGGCTATGCATCCGATAAGCACCAGTTCGGAACTAGTCACTAAGCCTCGTGGTGCATGTCCTTCCTGAGGAGTCTCCAATTATCCGAACACTTCGCTGGCAGTTAGTTCTGTCACTATTGACCTTCTCGACTGCAAGAAAATTAGACGGCTTAGCATTTTTATGCATCTGTCTCGCAATTGATAGTATGAGACTTTTCGTCACATGTGTAAGTGAGGATGATTTCACTGTTTTCACAGCCGTAATGAGGATAAGTGGGCGAAACAATTTCTATGCATCTTCACACTTTTTTTAACTGATCTATATTAGCCTTTTTTTGGCGGCCACCGTGGTGTGATGGTAGCGTGCTCCGCCTACCACGCCGAATGCGCTGGGTTCACGCCACGGGCAAAGCAACATCAAAATTTTAGAAATTAGGTTTTTCAATTAGAAGAAACTTTTTGTCAGCGGGGTCGCCCCTCGGCAGTGTTTGGCAAGTACTCCGAGTGTATTTCTGCCATGAAAAGCTCTCAGTGAAAACTCATCTGCCTTGCAGATGCCGTTCGGAGTCGGCATAAAACAAGTAGGTCCCTTGACACCAATTTATAGGAAAAATTAAAAAAAGGAGCACCACGCAAATTGGAAGAGAAGCGTTCGGAGTCGGCATAAAATAAGTCGGTCCCGTCCCGCCAATTTGTAGGTAAAAATAAAAAGGAGCCCGACGCAAATTGGAAGAGATCTCTTCCGAGGTTATCGCGCCTTACATTTATTTATATTAGGCTTTTTGACTCATGCCATTAGGAGAATGAGAAGACGGGTAAATTCTACGCATTCGCGTCGCCTTTGCTAGGATTAGGATTGAAGGTATAGGTCTGCAGTGTAACTTCTGGCTGCATTGCAATCTTTTTTGCCTTGGTAATTAGACGACATAGCACTTTTGGTTAATTTTTCCCGTCTTCACTAAGTTGTGGGACTTTAAAACAGCAATGTGCAACTGGCTTATCTTGTTTCCTACTTAGACGAGGATAAGACAGCTGCGTATTTTGTGTGTGTCTGTTCTGCGGTTTTTGGAATCAGGTATGAGGCTTTAGGTCAGCAGTGCAACTTTTGATTTTGATTTTGAAATGGATGCGAAAACTGTACGATTAGTAAAACTAAGTAGATTAGCTAAGGTATACCAATTTCGTATAGCATTTTGTGATAACAGAAAAAGGCGCCATTATTCTCCTCCTCGCACTATTTCAAGATTTGATAAAGGCTACCAAGTCCTTAATGCCGTACCCTACAAACTGGCGTAGATTACCCAGAAAGGGGACTTCCAATTAGCGCTTTCTGGCTCCATTTAGCGTTGGGCAGTTGCAAATGAGGAAATGCACAGATAGGGAGCCCCTTCTGCATATATGCCAATAAGGCAATGTCCAGTTAGTACTCCTACAAGTGTGGAAATTATAGCGCAATCGTGACTTAATTCCTTAAGATCCCATTTGGACCGGTTTCCTTAGTTTTCCAACACCCTGGTGTTTGTAGGCATTTGTTATTGGCTTGACGGTAGATTGTTGTTGTTGTATTAACGATAAATATGCTTCCCGAAGATTTTGGAGAGTGTTATCGATGTGGATGGTTCTTCGATTCGTTCTGCACTGTCGTGACTTGCTAAGAAAGTTCGTTTACAAAAGTTTCCTTTAATAACCCTGTGTTCTCGGATCCATGTGTAGTGTACTCGGTTCTGTTGGGTGATCTCCTTACTCTATTTTTAGCCTTTAAGCGAGCTTAAGAGTTCTCCAACAGTTTAATATTTGTCCAGAATTGAATGAGTAAGGTATCTGATATTCTTTAGGCCGTCGTTTAAAATAAATATTTATTGGTCTTTTGAACATATTGTTTCTCCACCCCTAATCTTTGAAATGAATTGAAATGATCGACGATTTCTTATAGGCAAAATTAATAAATGGGCGTGAGGCATTTACATTGAAAGAGTTTCCCTTCAAAATAGATAGGAAGAGAACAGAAGAGTACGCAACAAAGTCGAGTTCGTTGCTTAAGCCAACAGATTCTTTAGCAAAGGTACCTAGAGGGGATGCATAGGTTCGAAATGGCAAGTTCTGCGCCAAGTTGGCTTAGTATCTCTATTACCTACCGAATACTTCACAAATTACTGATGTCTTCTTTATTGCATAATCTTTCACAACAGACGGCACATAGAATAAGTATTTAAGACCATAAAGAACCCAACAAAAATTATCATAATAATAATAATAATAAGCAGACAATGAATATTTATGCATTGACGTTCACATTTAGCTATTTATTACTTTTTTAATTTAGAATTAATTTAAATGCATTTTTGGCTAAACCGATGTCGCCCCGAGAGGCGTATCCTCAAAGCAAAAACCGAAACGTCAATTGACGTGCATTTTTAGTATATTTTGTTGCCATGTGGGGTATAAGCACCCGCACATTACAATCACCACTACAACAACAGCAAAAAACTCATTGGTATGCCAAACAGCTAATGGTGACAGCGCCGCCAAGAATGCACAAACAGAGTGAGTCTCACCAAACGATTGTAGAAAAATATATTTACGTATGTATGTATGGCGAGGCGGACATACAACCAAAAGCAAAACCAACAAAAATTGTAGAGGGCTAACCCCTGGCTACCTGACTGTATGCTTACGCCGCTACCTGCTACCAACTGCTGTATGGCATTGATTATTTTTAGCCTTTAAGCTGCGCTCGTGTCGCCAGTGTGGCAGCTAAAAATAAGAAAACGTCAAATAATTTTTTTGGGTGTCTCATTTTTGTTATTGATTCTCTTTTTTTTATTGTGGGGTAATCATTTATTTTAATGCTATATATTTTTTTAGCACAGCGTATTGCTATTGATACAGTGCTTGTTAAATAAAGTCGTTCCATGCCAAAACAATAAAATGAAAGAAATAATGAAATTGTATTAATACCTGTATTCAAGAAATCCCGCTTCGACCAGACTTGGGTATTTGAACTGGCTTTGAAGTTTTGCAGTTTCATATGCTGCAGAGATCTGATGAATATAATATGGCATATGATTTATAAGCAGAAATATCTACCTTGGTGCACTGAAAGAAATGGTGCTAGTAAAATCAACACATCGGTTCTGTTGTTTTTGACTCAACGGAGATTCGGTAAAATTGATAGAATTATGGTTAATTCGACCGAGTTCTTTGTCAAGCGAACAAATTAGTTTAGTGATTTCAATAGAAGAGAAATTGACGCTCTTAAGTTAACAAAATTCTGTAAAATTGACAGATTCCTAATCAATCTAATTGATTTTTTTGTTAACACAACTGATCTCACTGGTCATTTCAACAGCGATCAACAGTCAATACATGAGCAAATTTCAAAGAGAATTTTACGCTCACTGCGCTCTCTACTGTGTACTTATGTATGCTCTGTACTATATGTATGCACATATTTACGTATGTATATGGCAGCCGCCGTGCTGTGATGGTAGCGGCTCCGCCTACCACACCGAAGACCATGGGTTCACACCCCGGGCAAAGCAACATAAAAATTTTAGAAATAAGGTTTTTCGATTAGAAGAAAATTTTCCTAAGCAGGGTCGCCCCTCGGCACTGTTCGGCAAGCACTCCGAGTGTATTTCTGCCATGAAAAGATCTCGGTGAAAACTCATCTGCCTTGCAAATGCCGCAACATAGGTACTTTCGTAAAAAGCTGTAGCAACAACTTTTTTTGTTCATTTGACTACTAAAACGGTCAATTACGAATCAACGATTTGTGCGCAGTTGAACTACAAAAAGGCCCTAAATAAGGCAATTACTGAATTCTGGAGTGCGTTTAATCCATAAAAGAAAAATCTGAGTTCTAAACACTAAGAAAGATTCGGTCCAGATGACGCAACAATGACTACATACTTTGTTGGAAGATAAAGGAAAGCTGAAATTGGCTCAGAAGTACCTTGACATTCCTACGAATACTTACATTTGCGATCGCTTACATGAAAATATATGGTTTTGTTTATATCCACTCTCAGCCCTTGGAGTCACTAAATGCATGCAACAATATATCCGAGTAGTCTTGTTGGAACGCAATTTTTAAAACCTTTCAAAAAATATGATTCACGCTATATAAGCCCACATAGACTCGGTGATAACGATGTATATTCTAAGAAGCTTGCTAAGTCCTTGGTCACCTAATGGTGGTCTTCACAAAAACGTTTCCTACATCAATGCATGAAAGGAATATTGCCTTATACTGTAGATAGAAATGTAGGAATGGCATAAAGTCAACAGCCATAAGGTCAATTTACTAAATAATAGTCACACCGGCAAATTTCATATGGCTAAAATTTCAACGATATTGACATTATGACTTTTCTGCTTTTCTGAAATGGCCATAAAGTCGACTCATACTTATTAACATAAAACCAACACGTAAAAATAAAAAAAATTTGTCACAACTCACGAAGAACGGGTTTGCGCTTGAAGGAAGGTGGCTTCTCTAAGCCAAGAAGTGACCACTTAATGTCAGTATATGTCCATTTGGAGAATAATATTTTATCTATAATTAGAGAAAACCCGATCCATTCAAACAAGAAATGTTGGCAAAATAGACAAAACCACGCGAGCGCAAGTCACACGTATTAAGGATAGAAATGGTAATAAAACGCAGAAAAAGAAAAACTATCCAAAATGAGATTAAAAATCAACGTCAAAAAGAATTTCCCTTGCACGTACTCTATGAGACCAAATTGGCGAGCAAAAAACATTTTTAAGTGATTATGAGTAAGAGTAGACTGCTAGTACGGTAAAAGTCATCCATTTAGAAAAGTTTGGTAGAAAGGTTCTGGTTTGGCAGGCTAATTGTGAATGTTGGCATAAATCGATGTCCTTTTTTACAATGGGAACCTTCAATGCAGAAGCTTACGAGAAATAGTGTCTTCAAAAACGTATTCTGCTCTTCCTACGTGGTCGTAATTGCCCAACTAAATATTGACCGGAATTTGCAGATTACGCTCGTGCCATCCTTAAGTGGTTTGATGATAAAAATGTAAATTATGTTAGTAAAATCTTAAATCCAACTAACGTGCCCGAGCTGCGGTAAATTGAGCGGCATTGGGCTTTGAGGAAAGCCAAACTTTTGAAAACCGTTACAGAAGTAAAAAGAATGTGGGGCGTAATATCGCTAAAGGGGCAATAAACCGTTGTAGAAAACTTGATGTAGGGTCACTCCAGAAAAGTTCGGTCATACTGACAGTTACGAATAATTTGATAACATTTCTTTACCAGCTGTTCGAAAAGGCTGTTCGTGAAAAGGCCCTAGGAGTAAGAGGCGAACGAGGTAACTGAGAGTATAAAAGCAGCGCAGGCTGAGAGATAATGAATTAGTTTGATTTTAACACGCTATAAGTGAAGTTCACGAGTAATTTAATTGTCGAAGTACTACTGCAGTAGAATTGTAAATAGTTCAGCGATTCGAACTATAACAGAAGGTGCAAAATAATAAAGAATTCCTAAAATTCGCTATAATATATTCTGGTTGCACGCCAATAAGAAATCGAAAAAAAGTGTTTTAACATAATGTCTAGTTCATCGCGCGGAGCTTTTTTGGTTTTGTACTGGTCAATACAAATACGGTTATGGCCTTTTTCCCGAAATGGTTTCGTTAATAGATATTAAGTCAAGTTTTAAAAGGTCATAACGCCAGTTACCTTAAAGGCCATTTTATGTGGTCACAATGTCAATATAACAATATACTTCAGATCCCAATGAAAATGATGGTAGCGCTGGGAACATGAAATTTTAAAAACTCATCCGATTAAGGAAATTTTTTCGGTCGAATTCTAAGCATTTTACCGAAATGAAATATTTAGTGTAAAATATTCATATAGATTAGGCAGGGATAGATATTTAGAGATCATTAAAAAACTCATAGACAACAAAAACAAAACGATAAAAAAAGGCAGCGCGCGTCTTATTATATATTTGGAAAATTTGTACAAGATAAGGAATATTGGCATTGGTTTTTAAGTTACTTCCCGATAACTCGATGGAACTTAAAAAATACACTATTTTTGATTAAAAAAAACCTTCTACTTCGATGGGGAAGGTATCGAAATATTTCGAGATCTTTAAACAACATGTGGATTCTTTCGTTTGATTTTCAAGTAATTTTCTACCCAAGTTCAGGTAATAACGTTCTATCTTGATAGATTTGGTTCTCATAAGCTGTTTACAATAGCTATTGCTAGAATTTCAAAATCAAAATTCATCAAAATTATGTCGGTGTTTGTGGACACAGTTTTTGCTGCATTTTGTTCCATTTATATAAGAAAGGAAGTGTATAAAATAGTTTTCTCATCTTTTAAGATGAAGTTTACAGTTGGGAAAATCTTATGATTGAAGATTCACAAATAAGTCAAAATCTGCTAAATTTTCAAATTTTGAAAATCGAACAGTTCTATAATTTTTCCCGACTATAAATGTAAATTTCTATCACTGACCGGTTGAGAAAGGAATAACCCATATATTTATATACACACTTTTGCATGTACGTATATCTTGTTATAGTGGTCATGGACATTTATTTTAGTTTATTTATTAATTTTTTGTTTTTTAGTTTAGTTTTTTTTACGATTACTTGGCAAATATATTCGATAAGAATGACAGACAAGCAGCCGGCACCAAATGAAGTCATTGCATAATTTACACAAGTGATCTCTATTTATATATAAATATATATTATTAATGTATTTATATTTATATATTTACACTTGTTCTTTAAATATAGTCCTGAAGCCAGGTGGAGGTTTCGGAAAAATATGATAATACTATTAAGCGAACCTTCTGGGTACTGAAATACAAACTGCAGTACCTGACGTCATGGTGTTGTAACAGCCAGGTCCTTCTAGGCTTTCAACCACACGAGGGTGTGCTTTATAATGTGTTTTTTTTTCGCCAATCAAATGTAACAATAAAAAGGAGTTAAAACAATTTTAAGTATAGCATGATTAAGCAAGAAGTTTCGTTGAACGTTTCAGGTTTCTGGGTTAATGGTAAGTTCCCGAAAGGAAATTTTCCAAGCTTTGATGCAAAAGTTTTTTTAGGTTCAGGTCTCTGGGTTATCGGAAATTTCCTTAAAACTCGAAAGAAAAATTTCCAAGCTCCGATTATTTTTGGAATTTTCACGATTTCTGAACCATTTACATTCCTAGTTTCAAAGAACATAGTCTACGGTAAGTTACTGAAATAGCGGTCAAAATATTCCGCATGACCTTATTTCTTTCTAAATATCTCGATCCCTGTTCCATCTAGAAAACTCTTTTATACTGACTATTTCAACTTAATAGAACCCAAATCTTTATACAAACTTTTAGATCTCTGAGTTATTGAAAACTTCCTTATAACTGGAAAGCATAATTTCCAAGTTCGGACGTTTTTTGAAATTCTCACTATCCCTAGACCAACTGCCAAAGTTTTTTGCCTCACGTTAAATTGTCACCGGGCTCCGATGTTTTTTTCAAGGTTCAAGACTCTAACTCTCCGGGAAGTAACTCCAAAATGGATTGCAAGAGTCTCAATTTTTGTATGGAAGTTGGCGAAAAAATATCAAACAAAGCTAATTAGTATAAAGGAAGTAAAAAGAGTTCGTGTTATAGCGGATTGGATATATCCGCCTGGTTTATGCAGAAGGTCTGTAGTTACTTAGATTTGCAAACGGTTACGAAAAGGTGGCTGATGTGGAATTGATAAAACAGAAACATATCTGATATTAGTAAAAGTATAGCTAGAGAAAAATTATTTTGGTTTGTTCTTTTTAAATGTTTTTACGCATATTTTTTTTTTTACATTTTCAGTGTTAATTTTATTTTGTTTACAAAAAGCACGTATATTAAATTTAGCTGGCACAGAAATTGCACACGTTTATATTCATCTATTTACAAGTACATACTCAGGCACGCGGCAAAAATGTGTACGTGCCGGACGTGAGTGGTGGTGCGTCCGCCAAAAAAACATCAAGGTCTTTATTTTAGTCTGACAAGGGAGTGTCAATAATGAAATGATAATGCCACACAAGTCCTGTGCTCCTAATTGTTTTACAGATTAATGTTGGCAAATATGCCAAAAAGTATATAATTCATGAAAACACGCAAATGCCTCGCAAGGGTTCGAAAATCGTGCAAACCCTGCAAACGCATATCAAATATTTTTTTATATACGAGGTTTCCATGGTTACAAAACATTTGCGTGCTTGAGTGACTTTATTTAATTAACACTCACACAACTTTTTCCCAGAATGACAAGCGCAATGCACGAGAACAAAACTTACCCGATCGTCTCATCCCCAAACCCGCACTTCCTGCATCTACTTTCACTCACTGTGATATGCTTTGTTTCTATTATGGAAGAAATCTGAAGGATCCTTCGGAAAAGTTGTCAAAAATCATTGCAAATGTTGGAAGACCGATAATATGTACTTTCTGAGACTACAATTGATTGGGCTAAAAAACTGCATACTCAAAAAAAATATTGAAATAAAAAGTTCGAAATTCATGTAAAACTTTCTGGTTTTTTATTTTTTTTTTTTTTTACACGTTTTTGAGTCTGAGGGTAAAAATAAAATGTGAAAAATAAAACATATTAGCAAAAAAATTCCACTTAAAAAGCGTAGTCTTGAATGACATACTAATTGTGGTATCCTGCTGTTTGTTGGTTGCCAAAAAAAACACACACACGCTACAGTTGTTGCAAATAATTACACTTTTTCAACTACAGTCGCTCGTAGATGAAATTATATGACTTTTTTTTAAGAATTCATGAGCTTAACACCGGTTTATAATAATTGAATTTCAATTATTATGTTTTCTAAGAGAAACTGAAAAGAAAGAAACATTTACTAGCATATTGCGATGGAACCATTTCAAAAACCGCCAACGTAATCATCATCAGGTAATTTTGTAATGTTATCAAAGGTTTCACCGGGATTCGAACCGTGAATCACATGGTGAAACTGCAGTTTCCTTTCACGGTTGAATCCCGGTGAAACCTTTGATAACATTACAAAATTGCCTGATGATGATTACGTTGGCGGTTTTCGAAATGGTTCAATCGCAATATGCCAGTAAATGTTTCTTTCTTTTCAGTTTCTCTTAGAAAACATAATAATTGAAATTCAATTATTATAAGCCGGTGTTAAGCTCATGAATTCTTAAATATAAGTATAAACTGAACACACCATTAAACAAACATATATGACTTTTTATTTTCATTTATTTATTATCAATAAGATAAAGAGATTACTTGTTTTACTTATTTTTAAAAATTACTGTTTTGGCCATAAGACTTTACAGCCACAGATACATGGTCAGACTTATCTCTGGACTTGTTGTGTGGCTGTCGACGTGCTGTGCGCAGACGTCTCGGTTGCCAAGAGTTCACAGCTGTTCGTATGATTGTGATTTTTTACAGCGTCTGATAGGTCATAGTAAATCGGAGCGGCAGTTCATAAAAATCGTTGTGGCTGATTGAGAGAACTTTTATGCCTCGTTCTAAATCACGCTGTTTAATTGTGGCAATCAAATATACAATCACTGCCCTCCTGTGACGAGTGCAACAATTAGCTGCGATGATATGTATAAAAAAAGGGACCTGTTCTTTGTGCTGTGATAGACGAAGTAAATTATGAGTGCGACATCTAGTAATAGATAGCATATTGTATTGTTGTAGCCTTCGGGAAGTAACCTTATCGCTATACCAACAACAACAACAAATTTTAAGACTCTAGCTCTTAAAATGGGACAGAAAATACGAAAAGCTTATCTGAGTAAACGATTGTATAGAATACATGCTATATGTACGGCCGATCTGCACAATTTCTTCAGACAACAATATGTGACATATACCCAAGCATTTGCTAAAATTGGAAGCTTCTGTCTGATTAATGAGGAAGATATAACAAAAAAAAAGGTTTTCTGGTTGTATGGTGTATATATGTACGCTTTAGTGGACCGATCTGGTCGGTTCCGAAAAAGTCTGATATGCGTGCGTATCAAATTTCGCTATCTCAATACTTGTGGAACTAGTTTGCGTTCGAACAGATAGACGAACATGGCTAAATCAATTCAGATCGTCATCCTAATCATTTCGGTATGCTTATCCTCTCCTCTAAGGACTTTGCAAATTTTTAGTTTCGTGACAAAATTAATAAATCATTTAATTTTCATGTTGTTATAAAAATGGTTAATCATAATTACTAATTTTGTTAAGTTACTCATACATACATAGGTAAAGTTGGCTTTTAAAAACTGTCAAACTCTTCTTTTTTCTGTTTTCGATAAATTGAGAAAAACCTTCATATATTTTGTAATTGAAAATGTACAATGCAATCTTAAAACCGTTTTCGAAAAAAATTCGAGAAATTTTTATGAAAATTTCGAACTTTTTATTTGGTGTTCTTTGAAATTTTTTTTGTTTTTTTGTAGCCCCATCAATTTAAATCCAACAAAGAAGAAGTAAAAGGTCTATCAAAATTCGCACTGGTTTTTAATATTTTTCTTTGAAGGGTGTTTCAGATTTTCTTGCATAGAAAAAATAAAGCTATGAACCTTTCGTATGGCAGAAAATCTGGAACACCCTTAAGAGAAAAAAATCAATACGGATTTTGAGAGGATATGTTAGAATAAAATTGATCCGGCTATAAAACTGCATATACAAAAATTTTCACGAATTTTCGTATTTTTTTGAAAACGTTTTAAAGATTTGTTTGCACAGCTTAAGATACAAAATTAATGGAGGTTTTTTCTAATATTGACAAAAATTTAACAAAAAGAAGAGTTTAATTGACGAAATTTGATAAAAATTGTCACTGCTATTTTCGTGTACGCTCCTGTAGGTAGAGTATGAAAAGTGCTAAATATGTGTTTAGTAATTTCATTCAACTGTAATT
Organism: Eurosta solidaginis; assembly: GCF_040869045.1. Classification (NCBI taxonomy): domain Eukaryota; kingdom Metazoa; phylum Arthropoda; class Insecta; order Diptera; family Tephritidae; genus Eurosta; species Eurosta solidaginis. Next base: position 208,885,862 of record NC_090323.1, read on the forward strand.
AATCAAAAAGGCGATTACTTAATTGATTAATAGAGGAAATTTCCAATAAGAGCACTAAATTAATTATTTAATTAATTAATCGGCTATTTAAGTAATCTTAAGTATGGCTAATCAAAATTATGAGTAATTAATTAATCGCGATATCTTAAATATTTTATGGCAGTAGTTTTCTAAAATTCAAGATCAACACGAATATTTCCGCATTCCGCACTGTGTTGCCTTATTTACATTTTGCACACCCAAGTCTTAAAGCAACTAACTTGGAAATCTAAAATTTTCAACTTTTGTGTACCACTCGAGTTCTTAGTTCACCGCTCACCGTTAAATATAATCGATAAAATAATAGGTACTTTACTCATGAAATTTTTTAGGCAATCGCTACATTTATATCTAACTATGCGCTTATTTTAAGCAATATATATTTATTAGTGCTGGGCCCGTATTACGTGTTACGATCAGTGACCGAAAACCATTTTAACTCTAGCGATAACTATGCAACTGTCAAACTATTTCTTAAAATTCAAATAAGTTATGGATCTAACGATTACTATTTGGCGCTAGTTCGCATATGCTATTAATCCGATCCACCATTCCATAGCTATTGTGATTTAAAAAATGAGTTTCGACCACGGATCGTAACACGTAATACGGGCCCAGGTCAAAATTTTTTCCATCAGGAGTATAGCCATATGAAGGGTTTGGCAAAAAAATCTTCATAGCTTCTCATAGAATTATACGAAAAATATCATATTGGGCTTACTTTAAAAGTACTTTACGTACATTTCAGAATCTGTATTAATATCTATAGTTTTTTTTGAATTTTACTAGAGATACCAGGCTTAAATTATGAGAAATTAGCCTAAAATGAACTTTTAACTACTATATTATCATTTTTAACAAATTTCTTATGGAACATTTTTTTCTTTACAGGTTTTTGTATTTAAATTGAAAATGGATGAACCAAATCCTTCTACATCATCTGAATACACTTTATCACATATACTTGAACACGGTATTGTTGCATTTGGTTTGTCAATTGAATTAAATAATCTGAATTTACCGTCGAGTCGTGACATTTTAAGATTTTATTTTTTTAAGTGATCATCCTAAAATTCAAAGCAAAATATTTTCGCATAAAAATATAACTCCTTATGTATATGAGGTTAGGTTAGGATGAACTGGCCGGTCCATGAGGACCTCACATAGACTGAATAAGTCCGCAGTGTTACCAGAAGTTTGTTTTAACGACCAAACTGAAAAACCCTATCAAAAACTAGGACCTATGTTATAAAATAACTCCGTCCTCTTGGCAAATACTAGAATCTTCCTAGGATTTAAGCCACTTGCTGCTTCTAGATCTGACAGCTGTATCACTCCTAATAGCTGGAGTCTTAATCTGGCAAGCGCAGGGCAAGAGCACAGAACGTGCTCGATCGTTTCCTCCTCCAGCCCGCACTTCCTACATCTGCTATCACTGACCAAACCTAATTTAAAGGCATGTGACACCAGAAGGCAGTGTCCAGTCAAAGTACCCGTCATGAGTCTACAGTCCTCTCTTTTTAATGATAGAAGCAACTTAGTCTAAGGTTGTAAGACCTGCACATAATCATCGACCCTTTACAGCCCCGCGCTCGAACCCACGCCTTTCCTGCTTGGTCGATCATGTGCACCTCTCGCCTTCGCTTAATTTCGTCCAAACTAATTGGGACGTCTGCGGAGCAAGCTTCAAGGGATGCGCGCTTTTTAGCTAATTCATCCGCTTTTTCATTCCCATCTATTCCCATATGCCCTGGTACCCAATATAGATGTATGCTTCTCCCTGTCGCGATTCTCTCCAGGGACTGCTTACACTCTAACACGCATTTAGATGCTGTGCTATGCGAGATTATTGTCTTAATTGCTGCTTGACTGTCAATATAAAAGTTAACACGATTGCAGCTTGGGCTATTTTCTTCCAGGGTTTCTACTGCTTTGGTTACGGCTACTATTACCGCTTGGATAACGCTACAGGAATCCGGCAGCTTGTAGGATCTGTTTGTTTCCGGATCAGCACAGTATACCGCAAACCCTACTCCTTCCACTACTTTGGAACCATCTGTGTACACATGTATCGCCTCGTCCGCCATTTGAGCACCCTTGCGCCAACCGTATGATAAATTGATTGAAATTTGGAATAAATTGAATATTCATCTAATTGATAGACGTAGTATTCTAAGGAAACTTAATATTTAAATTGAAAAATATCACGAAACCATTAAACACAGAAAAAAATTTCAGGAATTTACAGCATTCGTACAATCAACAAGTGAATTATTTTACATTGGAAAATGTAAATGCAAGTTAAAAACAACAGAATGCTCATGTGGTTTAATACCAAACCATTTAAAAGAATCTATGATGGACCAACATAATGATAGAAAAGTCACAATCCCTGAATATATGGATGACATTGCAACAAATTGTTTTCCTAAGATGGCATAGGTGACTCAATATGTGATTCGAATTATTGTGAACTGTGATTCGTCGATAGCCGTAAAGACACTTCCCGAAGATTTAGGGAAGTGTTCTCGATGGTGATGGTCCTTTGTAGGAGATAGATCCGATATGTTCCGGTCACAAGCACCATTAAGGTTTAAGTCCGACCATCCCGAGAACGATTTAATATGAACACATTCTAGGCCATCCCACACTTCACCCCCTAGTTTCATGAGGAATTTGGGGTCGCCAGCGTCTTGGTTGCTGAAGAAACAGCATTCGCCATGAGCAGGTGAGGTTCACAATCGGGTTGTAAAAGTTAGTTTAGCAGGCATCTCCATAAAAAGGTTGCGCTACTCATCGTCTCTGACGACAGGCATACCTGCTGCGGATACATTCTAAGACCGCGAATCCGCTGAGGGCGAACATATTGGTCTTCTGCCACTGTTTCGTCCCCGTCACGGACAAGAATCTATTTCACAAAAGTTATGGGATCTGACAACTCTAGGTGCTACTAACAATTGCTTAATGCTAAATGTAGAAATTGCTTAAGTTCATTTACTTGGTGTTGAAATTTCTGAAAATTTACAAACGATAACGATGACAGCGTGAAAACAAAACAAACAAAATATTCAAGATGTGTAAAACGAACCAAAATAAATATCAAATGCATTTGCATAGTACAAAAGCGAATTCAAATGAACTCGCCGCTGAGTTCATCTCACCATACCTATGTAAGTGATAGCCCTAAATCGCCCTTTCTTCTTAATATGTTATTTAGCTTGTACATACTCAGTATATGGTTACATCATCAGCATGCACGACGAACCATTTCGTTAGCCCCCTTAAAGGAAGGCAGTTTATTTACGGTTCACACAATCACGCTTCTTTCCGATACTAAATTTGTTCTCGTTTTATCATTTTATCAATACACCGCAGTCACCAAAAAAAAAAAAAAAAAACATATCCAAAGCCGTTACAAAGGAAATTGCAAAATTGTGTAATAGCTCCAATATTGCGGTTTTTATTTGATTTTGTTTTTTGGCATATTTTTCCCAGCCTCAAAGCGTCTTCTATACTTATACGAGTATTGTATTTGAATTGCGCTGAACACCAGAACAGTAAACGAAATTTGATTAAAACTTTTGACATGCTTTTATAACAAAACCATATTTGTATCTTCTTCATGTTGAAAATTCTTTTTAGTGCCTGTCAATTTTGACTTTTATATAACTCGATATTATTGATGAATATGCTGCATTGACTTGGCTTCCAATTCTCTCTCCTATTCCCCGGGTTATAAAATTTTTAAATAAATAAAAATAGCAGTTCAATATGAATGATGTTCAACGGGTTATGTATTTGACTAAAATGTGAGGGGTAAGAAGCAGATGAAAATTGTGAGAGATATTTTATGTTGTATGTAGTGATATACCTTTACATTGAGAAAAACGAAATTTATAAATGTACAAAAAAATTCAGTTCCATTTTATTTTGATATAAAGGATATTAAATTTCATATTCTCTTCAATCACATTACTCGCATGTTTTTTGTATGTCACATAAAAATAGCCAATGAATAAATTGCCAATTTGATCTCACAGGAAATAAAAAAAATTTGCAGTGACTATTTCTGGAAAGAATCTAATATCAGCGCATTACATATGATTCCAAGCATGGATGCAATCATATAACTTGAATTTTCATGCTCCAAATGAGCAATAAAATACCAAGATTTCTTTTTTATTATCAAACCACATTGCGAGTGCATTTTAAGATATTAATGTACACTGGCGAACATAAAAATAAGTACAGTGCGGAACATGCAGGCGGTTGAAGGTTATGGTGAAATTCGTAGTTTCGTATATTGGATGTTTTATACCGACTCCGAACACTAACTACAAGGTAGATGCTTTTTCACTGTGAAGCTTTTTTATGGCAGAAATACACACCGAGTGCTTGCCAAATCACTGCCGAGGGGCGACCTCGCTTATAAAAAACTTGTTTCTAATTGAAAGACTTGTTTCTAAACTCCTTATGTTTCCCGTGGCTTGAAACCAGGATCTTCGGTATGATAGGCGGGGCACGCTACCATCACACCACGGATAATAACTAAGAACAAATTGCTAAATATTCTTCGTTCGCTGCATGCGAATAAGACAGAAGTATAATAAATATTTCATATGATTTTGCTATAGAGAAAACTTCTTAATTCAGCAGCAAAGGCTTAGCTCGTCTTCATTGTTTTTTTATGAATGATTGCTTGAGGCAGAATTAGACAAAAACATGCTTCTTGTTTTTCATCTTTTTCGATTTTTTTACCTTTTTTATTTGTTCCTTTTCTCTTTTGCTTTCGTCTTATTCTTCTTTTGCTTCGGTCTGTTTCTTTTCTTATTCTGTTATTTGCAACATTTCCCTATCCCCTCTTTTTCTTCTTTCCACTATTCTTTTAATTTTCTTATTCCACATCTTCTTGCTCCTCTTCGTTATCCTCTTCTTCATTCTTCCCTTTTTTATTCTTCTTATTCCACGTCTTATTATGCTTTATCATCCTTTTCCTTTAAATTATTCTTATTTCTTACATTTTTACTCTCCAACTTCTTTATCCTTTTTTCCATCAAAATTCTTTTTCAAAATTTTTTTTTCTCCTAAACTTCATTTTTAACCGTTTCTTTTTATCGCTTCCTTTTCCGTCTTCTTCTTCTGCATCCTAATTCCACACAAAATTGGTTTATTTTTTTTTTATAATTACCATTCTGTTTTTTACTTTCTAAAAACATTTTTCGTTTTCGTCGGTATCTTTTCCTTTCTTTATTTTGGGTTTATATATAACTCTTACTTCTTCTTTTTTCCCGTTCTCTTCCCTCATATCCGCTGTCTTCCTTCTTCCCTTTTTTCAACTATATCTGCTATTTTTCTGGGTAATAATTATTGTACTACTTTTTCGGTCGATTTTTCCATTTATTTCTTATTTTTCATCGTCTTTCATCGAATACGAATATTGATATGCAATAAGAAAAGGGATATGAATCGAAATAATACCAATAGCAATACGGATAGGAATAGGAATATAAATAGGAAAACGAATAGGAACATGAATAGGAAGAATAATAGGAATAGGAATAAGATTGGGAATAGGAATAGGATTACGAATAGGAATAGAAATGAAATGTGAATAGAAATATGAATAGGAATAGAAATATGAATAGGAATGGAAATAGAAATATGAATAGGAATATAAATAGAAATAGAAATATGAATAGGAATAGAAATACGAATAGGAATAGGAAGAGTAATAGGAAGATACAAAAGTAATACAGCAGCGAACACGAAAATAACAATGGCAATTTCTATAAAACTTCATTGAATAAATAATTTTTATACTCAGAGTGGTTTGCACACAGAGTATATTAACTTCGATTGGGTAACGGTTGGTTATACAGGTATAAAGGAGTCGAGATAGATACAGACTTCCATCAGTATCGAAAAAAAATTTGATTGAGCCATGTCCGTCCGTCCGTCCGTATGTCCGTTAACACCATAACTTGAGTAAATATTGAGATATCGTCACAAAATTTGGTACACGAGCTTATCTGGACCCAAAACAGATCGGTATTGAAAATGAGCGAAATCGGATGATAACCACGCCCACTTTTTATATATATAACATTTTAGAAAACGCAAAAAACCTGATTATTTAGTAAATAATACACCTAGAGTGTTAAATTTGACGTGTGGACTGATACTGCGACTCTTGATAAAAATTTGAAAAAAACTTTTTAAAATGGGCGTCGCACCGCCCACTTGTGATATAATAAATTTTACAAATATTATTAACCATAAATCAAAAATCTTTAAACCTATCATAACAAAATTCGGTAGTGAGGTTGCCTTTACTATAAGGAATGCTTTGAAGAAAAATTAACGAAATCGGTTAAGGACCACGCCCACTTTTATATAAAATATTTTTAAAAGGGTAGGGGACGAATAAAATAAGCTATATCTTTGCAAAAAAGAGCTTTATATCAATGGTATTTCATTTCCCAAGTGTATTTATGACAATAAAGAGGAAAAACTTCAAATTTAAAAATGGGCGTGGCACCGCCCTTTTTATGACTAAGCAATTTTCTATGTTTCGGGAACCATAACTCGAAGAAAAATTAACGGATCGTAATAAAATTTGGTACACAAATTTTCCCTATAGCAGGAAATATTTCTAGAAACAATGGACGATATCGGTTAAAGACCACGCCCACTTTTATATAAAAGATTTCTAAAAGGGTCGTAGACGAAAATAATATGCTACAACTTAGCAAAAATAGTTTTGAATCAATGATATTTCACTTATCAAGTTTTATTGTAAGAGGAAATGGGGAGACATTTTTTTTCAAACGGGCGGTGCCACGTGTTATGTAGAAAAGTAATTTATCTGAAATGAAATGTACAATTGAAGCTCACGCTGAGTATATAATGTTCGGTTACACCCGAACTTCGACACCTTTACTTTTTTTTCTATCTTTGATAACTTAAAAAAACTGCTATAAATTTGGAACTGAAACATTGCAAACGAGTTTCAAAAAAGTTTCGAAAACTCGAGAAGAACTTACGAAAATTTATGTCTTTTAATTTGGAGTTCGCTGAACAAATGCGAATTTTGATAGATCTAACTTGTACTTTGTTAGACTAAAATTGATTTGACTACACTGCATACTCAAAAAATTCAGAAATTTTATATAAAAAGTTTGAAATTTTCGAAAAAAAATGTCTCGAGTTTCCGAATTTGTTTACAAAATGTATGTATTTGGTTTGCATGGTTTCGGTTACGAAATTCCAAGAAGCTTTTTCTTAAAATATGGAAAAAGGAGATGACTTTTATTGAGGAAATTTGATGAAAATTGCCATTTCTAATTTTCTGTTCACTGCTGTATTAATACATATTAGCTACATTTAAAAAGATGTTTGATCTAAGTAGGTATTGCGTGTATTTATATAATTTATAACCTAACCGGTAGCAAATTATAAATGCCTTAACGCCCTAAAGAACTGTTTATAAGATGCAAAGAAGAAAGTGAGAAACTAACCACATAACCGGAAATTTAAACACAAGCAGTAGGCTGATAAACGGTTTCATAATAAGCCATCCGGACACATTTATAAATGTTAACTGCCTAATATCCAAACAGCTGCCGCCAGCCACCAGCGACAGACTTACATACAACACGCTTAAGGCGGCGAAAAGCTTCCTAGTACAAAATGCGCTTACAACAAGGATGCAAAAACTACATACAAACACATACTTGTATATGGGGTATTCCATTCCATTTCGACCAATTTTGAACCCGACCCCTTTAGAATTGGCTGAAAGTTTTTCTTCTTTTTCTAGCTTGCGAAAGACGATTTTCAGAAGTTTTTCAATTTTTTTCATCCAACTCAAAAAAAGTAATGAATTTTTAAAAAAACACCGTTTTTGTTTTCAAAATGCTACAACTTTTTTAAAAATTGACCGTTTTGGATTTTTTTTTTTTTTAATATGTTTTTAAATGTACTTTTCGGAAAAAATTCCAAAAAAATTTTAAAGTTTTTTTTTTGTAATTTTTCAGTTTTTCGAGATTTTTCGAATTCGCCCGTTTTTTTTCCTCATAAAAAACTTCAATCAATTCTGCAATTATCCCCACTAATCCCGGCGTGGGCCGAGAATTTTTTTTTTTATGTAATTGAAAAAAAAACTTTAAAATTTTTTTTGTATTTTTTCCGAAAGGTACATTTAAAAATATATTTAAAAAAAAATGATCCCAAACGGTCAATTTTTGAAAAAGTTATAGCATTTTGAAAAAAATACCGTTTTCCAGCTTTTCAAAATGCTATAACTTTTTCAAAAATTGACCGTTTGGGATCATTTTTTTTTTTTAAATATGTTTTTAAATGTACTTTTCGGAAAAAATACAAACAAAATTTTAAAGTTTTTTTTTCAACTAAATAAAAAAAAAATTTTCGACCCACTCCGGGATTAGTGGGGATGATTGCAGAATTGATTGAAGTTTTTTATGAAGAAAAAAAAAAAACGGGCGAAATTCGAAAAATCTCGAAAATCTGAAAAATTACAAAAAAAAAGAAAACTTTCAAAATTTTTTTTGAATTTTTTCCGAAAAGTACATTTAAAAATATATTAAAAAAAAAAAAATCCCAAACGGTAAATTTTTGAAAAAGTTATAGCATTTTGAAAACAAAAACGGTGTTTTTTTTTAAATTCATAACTTTTTTTGAGTTGGATGAAAAAATTTGAAAAACTTCTGAAAAACGTCTTTCGTAAGCTAGAAAAAGAAGAAAAACTTTCAGCCAATTCTAAAGGGGTCGGGTTCAAAATTGGTCGAAATGGGATGGAATACCCCATATATATTTTGCACTGGCATTAGCATGTACATATATATTTCAATATATATTTTGGTACAGGTAATTGCAAAGATTGTTGATATCGCCGAGCTTTGCATTAGCTGCTTATTATGCCAAAAGGCTTTTAAACTTATGAGAAAGTTTTCACGGGAGGCATGAATTGCTGCTCTTTACCATTTATTTAGCATTCGATATTTTGTATTTTTACGATTTTGATTACGGCGCTAGTTACCATAACTTGTTTTTGCGATTTTCTTCAAAACGTGAGTTGGAGTTCCTTTTGGCGATTATTTTTGTTTTCCTTGAGGCATTTAGCGTTTGAGGTTACGTAATAAAAATGCGAAAAGCGATAAAACATTTCAGCTATAATAATTTGCTTTTAGTGGCTTAGTTAGATGAGTTTTGTGTACATTTAAATCGACTCATAAAGCGAGGAAAATGTGTTGTTAATAAAGTACCGGAAAGAAAGAAAATAGTAGCCAGGCTCAGTGCCGGAGTCAAATAAATTAGCTTACCTTCTAGGGGCATCTAAAATTCTGCATGGAGTGTGAAAAGCATCGATTTCGAGTTGTAAGAGTATCAATGTGGTATCGTAACGTATGGAAATTTGTGCTCCTCTATACGCACCACGGCGGCCTCGAAGCACTGCCGAAAGAACTTAGAAAATTTAGAATTATGAAACGTCATTCATAACGTTTAAAAGTGGGCAATGTTCTAACATTTGAAGAGAGTTTTTAGTCGATAATGGAGTTGTACAAATTAACAATTATTTTTACTTACATTCAATGCATGCAATCATATGTAATTGTTGTTATTATGATCGCAAAATATAAAATCTACAATGCAAATACAATTTTCGATTGTAGTTGACTCAAGTGAAGCACTATTTAGCACTGCAGATGTTACGAAAAATGGCAAGTTATTGTATTTTCATATAGATTGCAATCACTATCTTTATAAAATTAACGATTTCAATCAAAAATAAATTGCGAACAAAAATTGCAGAAATTCTATACGATTGTAGATTGCGACCTTTATGCAAACATTGATTTTACAATCACAGCAAATCAAATCACATTTGTTTCAAATTTAATGTCATTATATTACTTGATATATTTTATTATTGCAATCATTGCATGCAATCGACTTCATTGTAGGTATTTATCGTTTTATGTGATTGTTTCAATTGTGATTGTAAAATATGAAATCTAAAATTCAAACAGAATCATCGATTACAATATATTTAATTGCGGCATTAGCCTATCGTGGTGTGATGGTAGCGTGCTCCGCCTATCACACCGTATGCCCTGGGTTCGCACCCCGGCCAAAGCAACATCAAAATTTTAGAAATAAGGTTTTTCAATTAGAAGAAAATTTTTCTAAGCGGGGTCGCCCCTCGGCAGTGTTTGGCAAGCGCTACGGGTGTATTTCTGCCATGAAAAGCTCTCAGTGAAAACTCATCTGCCTCGCAGATGCCGTTCGGAGTCGGCATAAAACATGTAGGTCCCGTCCGGCCAATTTGTAGGGAAAATCAAGAGGAGCACGACGCAAATTGGAAGAGAAGCTCGGCCTTAGATCTCTTCGGAGGTTATCGCGCCTTACATTTATTTTTTATTTATTAGCCTATGAAGAGATTATTGTGTAATACAAGTTGAAATTAAGTTTATTTTTGCACTGTCGAAAAGAGGTTGCAATCAAACATTGTAGGGATTCCATATAATTTTAGATTTCAGCTTTTCTGTAAACTGTAATACAATCTATAAATTTAAGCAAAACGTCATTGTAATCAAATAAAATCAATTACTTGTATTTCAATTTACAATCATAGATTGCAATCGCTTTCATTGTAAGCGCTGTTTATTGGCCATCAATTGGATTGGAATCAATTCAAATATGTACTCGGATAAATGAATTAAAACACAAACATCATTTTTCTCAAACGAAACATCTGCATTTTTCATGGTTTGTTTTCTATGAAAAACTGTTTTTGTTACAAGAAAAACATCAGAAGGACGTGAAAACATATTGTCCGCTTATTGTGTTGCAATCAATGATTGCAGCTAAGACTTGATTGCAATCCTTTACTTGTATACAATTTTGTATTGTAACATGTAAGTGGTGATTGGACTATAAATCATGATACGCAAAGGAGATTGCAACAAAAATGTCCACCAACTTTGAAATTTAATGTGATTATATTACTTAATATGTGTTGTGATAAAAATCAAATTTATTTGCAATCTTTGCAGCCATTCTCTACGGAAAACAATTTCAAAAGGTTGCCATCAAACATTGCAGGGATTCCACGTGATTGTTATTTGAACAATCATAGCAAATAAAATCACAGTTGACTGAAATTTAATTTGATTACAATATTTAATATATTTATTAATTGCACTCAAATTTAATTATTTTCATTGCAATTGTAAATTCGCAAATTAATTTACGTTAATCGATTGTAATCGACTTGATTGTAGGTATTGCTCGTTGGTCATCAACTGTTTTGCAATCAAAACAGGGATACATATGATTTCAAAGACCAAAAAAATTATCTCTTTTCTTAGCAATCAATATAATTAGGCAAAACATGATTGCAGTCAGTTATTTTTACAAACGCTTTACCTGATATATTGATGATTGCAATACAAATTTATTACTTTTATTGTAATTGTACCATCAGTTTACAATCATCGATTGCAATTAACTCGTTTGTAATGTTTTTTAGTGGGACTGCTCCTCGACAGTAGTTTGGAAAACAATCCGAGTGTATTTCAGCGATGAAAAGCTGTCAGTAAAAAATTTATCTGTCTTGCAGCTGCTATTCGGAGCATATAGGTCCCGTCCAGGCAATTTATAGTACAAATTAATAAGGAGCCACACGCAAATAGGAAAAAGAGTTCGGCTTAAATCTCCACGAAGGTAAGTCGCGAGAAGTGTTTCTTTGTGATTGTATGTACAAGTGTAACTCTTTTATACCTTAAAATAAAAACAAATGTTACTTACTCGCATAAGTACCCGTATTTTCAAGTAGTACGGATATGCTTGCGTGTAATTGGTTGATTTTTAATAAAACAACATACTTATTCATTCTCACTCTCAAATAAAATACTAAGCCACCAGCCACATGATTTGGCACCAAAACTACAACCAAACAACAACAAAAAAACATTGTGTTTATAGCCTAGTTTAGAAAAAAAAATTATGAAAACCAATTTGCTAAAACACCTTTTGTTTAGATGAAAATTATACACCAAATGGATAAAACAAACAAAAAAAGATCTTAACAGCTGCTGCTATATAAAACTCAATTGAAATGGTATAACATAATCTTGGATAGTAATGTAGCGATGAGCGTACGTCAGCCTATGAAAACATACACAAATAACAAAATTAATGGCTAGAGTCAAGAACAAACAATACTCGGATTAACAATAGCAATATTAATAGATACTGATTAAGATGTAAACAAAAAAACTTTTAAGAAATACATAACGTAACTTTTAATTAACGCAGTAAACAAATTCAGAAGAATGAATGGAAAATAGTAAATAACCATGACGTTTTCAAATAAAATTGCGTAGAGACCTTCAAAATAAATGTTATTATATGTGGAAGTCAAGTTTTTTATTAAAGACACCTACACACAAAACCATAATGCATATCCCAGCAAACTCTCACGTTGGATATCGATTTGATGAAGTCTAGATAACTAGCACAATAACTTAATTAATAATCATTGAAGGCTGAGTTTGGAAAGACTGCGGAAAGATGGTGGTCTCAAACAAATGAAGATCAAATCGTGAAATCGAGTATAACTTGCTACAAACGATTTCCAGTTTAATACTCTGATGGGATTCAAATATGTAATGAATTTCTATTAACTCTGTAATCATTCGCTAGACGATTGCTTTCGCCAATTAAATTCTTTTTTCTTTGTTTTCGATATTTTAGGGAAAAAACATCTATGAATTTTTGTTGCTGAAAATATGCGAATCAATCCCAAAAACGTTTTGGGAAAAACTTCCAAATTGGAGATAGTTTTGCGAAAATTTCGAACATTTTTATCCGAGTTCTGTGATTTTTTTTTGCTATAAATTTGGTAACTGAAACTTTGCAAACCGATCTCAAAAACGTTTTCGAATAAATTTGAAAATTAATTCTTTCGAAATCGAAAACAAAAGAATTTATTGGCAAATTGATAAAAATTGCCCATGCCATTTTTCTGTTCAAAGAACTTTAAATAAAAAGTTAGAAATTTTCATAAATTTTTCACAAATTTTCGAATTTTTTCGAAAACATTTGTGAGCTTGGTTTGCAAAGGTTTAGTCACAAAATTCATTGAGGTCTTTTCTTAAAATATCAAAAATATTTGTAAATTGTCGAGCTCGAGGCCATACAATATTAAATAACAAACAAATAAAACTGTTTATTTGTATATGTTATATATTGTCGTTTTTTATTTATCGATATTTCGACTTCAATTAGAAGTCATCTTCAGGACTAGAAATACAAAAATACAAGTATTATAATAAAAAACATAAAAGTACATGTATACATTTGACTTACATCGTTGGATGTACCAGATCGACTAATTTAAAATTTGATATGACAAAAACGAAAATAAACATAAAAAGTAAACAAATAAAGAACCGTAATTATAAACAAAATTCTTAACTAACAACAATATAGCATAAAAAGTTAAACTGTGAGCGACACCCATAGCATAAGTATGTATTAAATTCCCACCAGGTAAATGTTGTTGTATAACACTCTCAGCATTAATTTTTGCAATTTTGCTTTACCAATTGTCGGTATGCGTGAGCGCATTGGTCTGTGTCTGACTTAAAATTCATTCTTTTATCGTTGGGTGTGCCGATGATGTGAAGCATCTCCAAAGTATAGCGTTTCGTATAATGTTTTTCTTGTTGTAGAATTTCTACCTCATCGAAATCCGGAGAGTGTCCAGTTGTTTTGCAATGCTGAGTGAGGGCCGTTTTGTTATCATTAGTGTGGTCCCTATTTTTTATGTTTGATTTGTGAGCGGAAATCCTTGTCTTTAGTTTGGATTTAGTTGTCCCCACATATACCTTATTGCATACGTGGGAGCCGTCGCCGTTGCATTTAATTTTATATATAACGTCAGATTTCTCATATTTTCCGATTTTGCTTTTTGTATTTGTAAATATTTTTTGTAAAGTGTTGTTATATGTGAAGGCAATTTGAAATTTTTCCCTGTCGTACAAATTCGAATGCTTTATCCTATTCGACAAACCTGGTACAAAAGTGGTGGATTTATATATTTTATCTGGTTTGGCTTTCTTGTCTCTAGTCGTCTTGAAATGGCTATGTATGAATTGTTTTATAAGTTGAGCAGGAAATTCATTATTTATAAATAATTCAAAAAGTTCTTGAAAATAATGAATTTCCTGCTCAACTTATAAAACAATTCATACATAGCCATTTCAAGACGACTAGAGACAAGAAAGCCAAACCAGATAAAATATATAAATCCACCACTTTTGTATCAGGTTTGTCGAATAAGATAAAGCATTCGAATTTGTACGACAGGGAAAAATTCAAATTGCCTTCACATATAACAACACTTTACAAAAAATATTTACAAATACAAAAAGCAAAATCGGAAAATATATGAAATCTGACGTTATATATAAAATTAAATGCAACGGCGACGGGTCCCACGTATGCAATAAGGTATATGTGGGGACAACTAAATCCAAACTAAAGACAAGGATTTCCGCTCACAAATCAAACATAAAAAATAGGGACCACACTAATGATAACAAAACGGCCCTCACTCAGCATTGCAAAACAACTGGACACTCTCCGGATTTCGATGAGTGGAAATTCTACAACAAGAAAAACATTATACGAAACGCTATATTTTGGAGATGCTTCACATCATCGGCACACCCAACGATAAAAGAATGAATTTTAAGTCAGACACAGACCAATGCGCTCACGCATACCGACAATTGGTAAAGCAAAATTGCAAAAATTAATGCTGAGAGTGTTATACAACAACATTTACCTGGTGGGAATTTAATACATACTTATGCTATGGGTGTCGCTCACAGTTTAACTTTTTATGCTATATTGTTGTTAGTTAAGAATTTTGTTTATAATTACGGTTGTTTATTTGTTTACTTTTTATGTTTATTTTCGTTTTTGTCATATCAATTTTTAAATTAGTCGATCTGGTACTGCCAACGATGTAAGTCAAATGTATACATGTACTTTTATGTTTTTTATTATAATACTTGTATTTTTGTATTTCTAGTCCTGAAGATGACCTAATTGAAGTCGAAATATCGATAAATAAAAAACCACAATATATAACATATACAAATAAACAGTTTTATTTGTTTGTTATTTAATATTGTATGGCCTCGAGCTCGACAGTTTACAAACATTTTTACAAACTAAAGGCCAAAAAACCAACAAAAAAATTAATATCAAAAATAAAAAAAGAAGAATTTAATGGACGAAATTTGACTAAAAATTCCCACAGTTATTTTTCTGCTCGCTGCTGTAAGTCCACGCGTTAATAACACTGCCTTTCTTATAAGATAACCAAAACTTCTCTTTAACATTAGCGCCTAAGTTTGCTGGGATGCTGCTAATAAATTTTCAACATAATGAAACTTTATCGACTCGTGTAAGTTGTCACGCCAAGTGGCTAAACGTTGATAGCAACTTGTTCGCGACATTATAAACAATTAAACCGAAAGAACAGAAAATACTTCAACTGTTTTGTACAAGATGCTAGCTTGTGTGACCATTTTTTTTTTTTTTTTTTTTTTTTTTGTTGCTTTTTCAATAGAAAATAATTAACATGCAAAAAAAAGTGGTTTTGTCCTTTTTGAGAAAACAGCAAAACTTTGTTACGAAATCGTGCCAAAAGATACTAAGAGAAGAAAAATAAAAACTAAGAAAAAAGCGTGACGCCAAGTAAATGATCTTAAATTAATATTTATGTAGAGAAGAAGCTGAAAAAACATGAAAATAAGCAAAGTTTCGAAGAAGCAAACAATGCAAATACAAGTCATAGAAAAAATGGCAACTGAAAGGCATGAAATTAAAACTTGAATGGAAAAATTAAGCTTTTCTCTTCAAACCGTACGACGTGCATAGCCGAAGGTATTATTTGGCAAATTTAAAGTTTAAGTTTTAAATTTGCATTGAAATTTGGACGCTGGTGCTTTTATTAAATAGATTTTCTGAAATTTGCATTCAAATTCGTGTTTTATGCTTTAAAAATCCTTATAGGCATAAAAGCTCTTTCTCGATACATGATGTAGCAATAATAAAACATAAAAAATAAATACTTGGCGCGATTTACCTCCGAAGGATTTTGGCCGAGCTTCTCTCCCAATAGTCGGCGTGCTTCTTTAAATTCTCACTACAAATTGGCTAGACGGGGCGTGTTTTTATGCCGACTCCGAACAGCATCTTCAAGGCAGATGAGTTTTCGCTAAGAAGCGTTTTATCACTTTTTTTGAAATTTAAAAAAGCTTTTTTTCAAAAATTTTTTATGTTACTCTGTCCGGGAGTTGAGCACAGGACCCTCGGTATGGTAGACTGAGCACGCCACCACACCGCGGCGACTGCCATAATCCAACAATTTCATAAAATGGTTGCATGCATTTATGGTTGATAAAAATTTAGTATTACCGGAAACACATTTCGAAGCTGGTTCAGGACAATTTTTGGTGTAATTTTAGGAAGTGAACCTGAATATGTTCCAGATTGGTTCCGATATAGTCTCGAAATTATTCCGAAAATAATCCTGAAGTGATCTTGAAATTGTTCAAAATTGGTCCTAAAATAGATTCGAAATTATTTCAAAAATATTCCCGAAGTAATCCTATATCATTCCTAAAATGGTTTCGAAACAAACGCGAATTGATTCCGAAAATAAACCAGAGGTGACGCTGAAAATGTTCGTAAGAAGTTATCCAAAAAATTAAAACCGTTAGTGTGTCTGTTCGCCGTGAACCAAACGATGAAAAACGCGTTTGGCGAGAGCGAACCATCCCATCACACCTTTATACTTGATCAAATGGTGATAAAGGGCAGCTACCGATTGCATGCCCAAAAAAAGATAAAAACCTCTTAAAACTCATACAGGTAAACCAAATTTAGGGCAGAACAACGTCTGACGGATTTGCTGGTAATATATAAAGTTAAGTTCTCACACGTTGGTTGTTTTGTCTACGCGAGAGCATCTTTTTTCACTTCATATTTGTTTTTAAAACGTCCATTGACAGATGTCGGCTAAAGCAGATGTACAAGCGTCCCAACTCAACTCAAATTGTTCTAAATTTTTGCCTGGATTGGTGTTTCTAAAACAAATTCACCCGTCCTGCTATATGGTGCAGAAGCATGGACCATGACAACATCAGATGAGGCGGCTCTGGGAGAAAAGTTCTTTGATGACGAGTACCGAGCATGATTTAATGATGAGCTGTACGAGATTACCGCTGGCATCAACATAGTCCAGCGGTGACTTGGCTAAGAAAGTAATTTTATCGGAATCCGCCTACGGAAAGGGGGGGGGGGGGGGGGGGGTGTAAGGACTAGGTGGAAACGATTTAAATTTTGTTGGTGTTAGCAAATGGCGCGCCTTGTCGGACGAACCGTTTAAAAGTTTATGCGACAGTTAAATAAGTACGTAAGGACGTTCCTCAAATTCATTTTGAAGTAAGATGTTTTCAAAAACTGTTGTGGTAGGTAGTTTTTGAAACGACGGCCGACATAGGCTGATATTCCACTGTGTTTGTCAATAAATTATATTACAACAAATTTATCTGAAGAGTATCATGTCGACATTTACAGTTGTCGGAATTTTGCCTTGTCGAGATTTCTGCAAACTGCCAGGATTTCGAATGTATGGTATATGAATTGCAACCCAAGTTATTCCTAAATTTGTCCTATTAATAGATACTGTTTTCCACCAACTTTAGTTGTTGGTGGTGTATTGTAAATATATTAAACTGGGTCAATTTGTATGGACGAAAGTCAACCGCCATCGATTTTTCGATAGGATTTGTGCTCAGGGAAAAAAGTTCCACTACGCATACCCAAAGAAATAATTTTCGAGCCTGCGAAAAAAAAATGGCGAAAGGGTAAATTTTTCGACCAAAACACTCCCCAAAACCCAAAAAATATTATTTTTTTTTTTTTTTTTCAAAAAACTTTTGTAAAAATGTTGGCGATAACCCAGTCTAAAATATATCTACATATTTATGTATTTTGTTTTCAATTCGAAGAATGACTTAATTTAATTTCTACAAAATACAACAACATTTATCATTTCAAGCTTTCAAGCTTAAGACACGCGCAACTTTAAATTTAACTCGCTTCTTATACAAAATGTTTTAGTGTACATCTGTGTACATTTTTATAAATAGCACCGATGAAGTCAAGTTAATTAAGATAAAGCACATGATGATGGCCTGAGTGTGTTTGTGTGAATAGGACGATTTATCCATGTACAACATACGGTGCTGTTGTTGTTGTTCTCGCTCCTGCCATTGAATCAAGTATTTTACTGTTACAGTTAACTATAATTTTCTTATAACTGTAAATAAAACACTGTTGAATCTTAGTAGCTTCCATCGCCTAAGCAAACAAACAAACAAGCGCAGCAGTAGCAGGAACTAAAACTCTTCTAGCAATTTTAGTATCACATTCAGGTAAGTAGCAACATACTCAGACTCAGCGATGTGCTTCATGTTTGTATTCTTCACTTGAGTGAGTGCTTGTTTTTTTACTACTATTTTGTGCTTCATTTGTTGCCTCTTCATTAAATTTCATACTCTATGTTTTTATAGCTTTATAATAATATTTTATATATTGTTGTTGTTTTAGAATGTGTCTGTTGTTGTTGTTTCCTTGAAACTTAACAAGTTCCCTGCTTCACTTACTTGCTTATGCAAGTATACCGATAAGCAAGTTATTACCACTTTATTTTTCTTCAGCTGTTGTGGGTTTGCCTCTTTTTCCCTTCCTTTGCTTTGTGTTTTCTTTTTTAATGATAGACTGTTTGTGTGTTGTAGTAATGTGTGTTGAAAGCCAAAAGCTGTTTTTAAAACTTTGCTATGTAACTTAAGTAGTAATTGTTTGAACAGAAAACATGGTTAGTCAAGGTCACGTAGAATCTGTTTAGAATGTTTTAGCGATGGGTTGCCAGGGGTAGAAAATGATTCATTATGGGGATTTGGTTAGTGTGTTATAAAGCCTTCATTTTCATAATTATCTTATTTTCTTCCCAGAATACTTACAAGTTTATATTACAACAAGTAAGGAAGGCTAAGTTCGGGTGTAACCGAACATTACATACTTAGCTGAGAGCTTTGGAGACAAAATAAGGGAAAATCACCATGTAGGAAAATGAACCTAGGGTATCCCTGGAAAGTGTTTGTATGACATGGGTATCAAATGAAAGGAATTAAAGAGTATTTTATGAGGGAGTGGGCCATAGTTCTATAGGTGGACGCCTTTTCGAGATATCGCCATAAAGGTGGACCAGGGGTGACTCTAGAATATGTTTGTACGATATGGGTAACAAATTGAAAGTACGTGAACTAAGTTTAGTAAAAATATATCGATTTTTGCTCAAGTTATCGTGTTAACGGCCGAGCGGAAGGACAGACTGTGTATAAAAACTGTGCGTGGCTTCAACCGATTTCGCCCATTTTTACAGAAAACAGTTATCGTCATAGAATCTATTCACAGGGATTGGTAAATTTTTGTTCGACTTATGGCATTAAAATTATTCTAGATAAATTAAACGAAATAGGGCGGAGTCACGCCCATTTGAAATTTTCTTTTATTTTTGTATTTTGTTGCACCATATAATTACTGGAGTTGAATGTTGACATAATTTATTTATATAATGTACACTGAAAGAAAAAGACTGGTAAAATCAACCGAAATACGGGTCAATTCAACCGAAATTTCTGTCAATTTTTATCCATCGCAACAAGATGTTGAATCAACTGCGCACAAATCGTTGATTCGTAATTTACCGTTTTAGTAGTCAAATGATCAAAAAAAGTTGTTGCGACAGCTTTGTATGAAAGTACCTATGTTGCCATATAAATAAATAAATGTAAGGCGCAATAACCTCCGATGAGGTTTTAGGCCGAGCTTCTCTTCTAATTTGCATCGTGCTCCTCTTGATTTTCCCTACAAATTGACCGGACGGGACCTACATGTTTTATGCCGACTCCGAACGGCATCTGGAAGGCAGATGAATTTTCACTGAGAGCTTTTCATGGCAGAAGTACACTCGGAGAGCTTGCCAAACACTGCCGAGGGGCGACCCCGCTTAGAAAATTTTTTTTCTAATTGAAAAACCTTATTTCCAAAATTTTGATGTTGCTTTGCACGGGGTGCGAACCCAGGGCATACGGTGTGGGAGGCGGACCACGGTGGCACTTACTAACCGAACGTCACTTGGGCTACATTAAATATGCTAGAACACATTAAACATTATACACTTTATTATTTTGTTTTATTAAACGCACTTTCACCAAATTTTGTAATTTATTTAATTTATGGTTTTGAACTTCGCTTTGCAAATAGAAATGAAAATAGTAATCACAAAACTGATTCTCAATTCTTTCAGTTGCAGCTCGGCTCATTCTCAATTTCTTTTCTCGCATGTAGTTGCCACACTTGATTGTTTCGAACAAAACTTGTAGCATAAATGTTTGACGCAACATTTTAAAAAGAGAATTTGGAAGTTACAGAAAAGTAAAGAATCAAATCGCAGGAAGGTAATTCACCACTGGAGTAACGTTACATGTAATTCGGCAAGTTTAATTTTTGTAACACTTTAAGTTGAAACGATTCCAAAACAACTCAAACTTTTATGTTGTCGGAAACATCAACATTAAAAAAGGATGTTTTTATTATCTTATTAGATACGTTCGCGTGAGTGAAAATTCGTATAAACTTGAACAAAATGTTACCAACTTTGGAAAAATCCTGTTCGTTCAAACAAAACTTTTGCAACAAGAGGGCGCAATTTTGCATTTCGCTTGGACGAGAGGTTGCAAAATTGTACCCGATAGATAGATGTCCCGGTATCAAATAATTTTTGCACAGTACATTCAAAAAAGGCTTTTTTGTTTTGTATTGATAACTGAAAAACTAGTTTTTTGTTGTTTTCCCATTTCGTGTGGTTTTTCGATTTGATCGTTTTCTTATTTTGGTGTTTTTTTTTTTTGTCCAAGTGGCACCATCGTCATAAGTACAAAGTAAAATGCGCAGTGAGCTTAAAATTCTCTTTGAAATTTGCTCATGTATTGAAAGTTGATCGCCGTTGAAATGACCTGTAAGATCAGTTGTGTTAACAGAAAAAACAGTTAGATTGACAAGGAATCTGTCCATTTTAAAGAATTTTGTTAACTTAAGAGCGACAATTTCTCTTCTGTTGAAATTACTAAACTAATTTGTTCGTTTGACAAAGAATTCGGTAGAATTAACCTTAATTCGATCAATTTCACCGAATCTCCGTTAAGTCAAGAACAACAGAACCCATTTGTTGATTTTACTAGCACCATTTCTTTCAGTGTAAAGATATTAAATTTTTTGTTAAAATTTGACTTAAAAAAATTTTTTTTTTTTAAAAGTGGTAGTGTTCGTCATCCGATTTTGCCAATTCTTATTTAGAACACATGTAGGAATAGGAATAACGTTCCCGCCAAATTTCATCATGATATCTTCAACGACTGCCAAATTACGTCTTGCAAAACTTTCAAATTACCTTCTTTTAAAAGTGGGCGGTGCCACGCCCATTGTACAAAATTTTACTAATTATCTATTCTGTGTCATAAGATCAACCCACCAACCAAGTGTCATCACTTTATCCGTCTTTGGTAATGAATTGTCGCATTATTTCGGTTTTTCGAAATTTTCGATATCGAAAAAGTGGGCGTGGTTATATTGTTCATTTTAAATAGTAACCTGAGATGAGTGCCCAGGAACCTGCATGCCAAATTTCATCAAGATACCTCAAAATTTAATCAAGTTATCGTGTTAAAGGACAGACGGCCGGACAGCGGGCGGACATGGCTCAATCAAATTTTTTTCGATACTGATGATTTTGTTCCATATATCTATATCTGTCTCGATTCCTTTATACCTGTACAACCAACCGTTATCCAATCACAGTTAATATATCTGTGTGCAAAGCACCTGAGTATAAAAAGGGTGAGATCCCAAAGAAATATTGAAGAAGACACTTCTCGATACCAAAATTACTAAGAACTCGATTTGCAAAAGTATCAGCAGTAACTACAAAAAGTACTCAGTTTCTATAAAATACTCAGGCCCATAGTCATAGTAAAAATAAAATAGGTTTTATGTTTAGTTGCTGCTTTTTTGGCAGATATCTCATAGAGAATTATGTCAAAAAGCTGTAACTAAATTTAAAACCTATTTTATTTTGACTATGACTATGCGCCACAGTATTTACTAGGTAATCAACAACTAGACATCATTACGAGTACACAACGCTCGCAGCACAAAAAAGTACTGATTACCTGATGTATATTGGATTAATTGGAATGTTATCCGAACGAAAAATCACACTGAAGATGCCATAACGCCGAAACCAAGTTGTATCCAAGCCAAATTTGACAAGGGATGACGGAAAATCATTCCAACATACATCAATTATCCAGCCTGTCGAAAAATCAAAAAAAAATTAAATAAACATTACTACTTTACTAAGTTCTGTATACGCAATCGATACTATGATAATGTTCTAAAGATGAGCAGCCAGGTTCATATTTTTCAGATATTAAATAGTCAGCATTGTAATAAACACAAAACGTGGTTATGGGAACATAGGGGGCGAAACCTTGGCCTCCAATATCTTAAGACACATAAATAGCACACACATAATTACTACGGATTTATACTGATTTTTCGAGCTTTGCTTGATTTTTCAAGAAAAAAGCATTTAAAATAAATTCGTATGAATACAAAAAGAAAAAAAATGTCATACACTTATAGCTGAATCAGAGAGCTATAAGTGTATGACATTGCAATATTTTGTCGATCATTTTAGGTAACTCACTCCTTTTTTTTGGAATTAAAATTTAATAAACAATAAAGAATTTAAAAAGAGCCTTAGAACAATTTTTTTTTGTGTTCAAGAAATATTTAAAAAAAATGTTTTTAAATACAAACTTTTTTCTTTTTCAAAATCAATTATTTATTTATTTACATATATTTTTTTTAATAATTAATTTTTGTTTTGCAAATAACCAATTTAAATTTTTGCAATAATTAATTGTTTAATAACCATTTATTATTATTGTTTTTAATAAAAAAAAGCTTTTTTTCAATAAAGAGTTTTTTGTCGGTAAAAATTTTTTTTTTTTTAAACGGAGTATACAAAAATAATGAATTCAAAACATGTTTCAAAACAATTTTTTTTTTAAATAATTTAAAAACGAATTTTTGATGCACAATTTTTATTTTTTTAAGAACAATTATTTATTTATTTACATATATTTTTTTCAATAATTAAATTTTGTTTTGCAATTAACAAATTTAAATTTTTTCAATAATTAATTTAATAATAGCCATTTTTTTTTCAATAAAAAGCTTTCTTTTAAATAGGTTTTTTTCGATACACAATTGTTTTCTTAGGCAAACGGATTATAAAAAAAAATGAATTCAAAAATTTTTTTTAAATTGTTTTTTTTTGTTTTTTTGTTTTGATAAAGAGTTTTTTTCGATAAACATTTTTTATTTTGAGCGTATGACCCTCACTATGATAGGCTGATTGTCAATGGAAGCAGCAAGTGGCATAGGTCCTAGAAAAACTTCTAGTATTTGCAAGAGGACGGAGCTATTGTGTAACATAGGGCCTAGTAGCTGATTACGTTTTTCAGTCTGATAGTTGAGGAAACTTCTGGTAGCACTGTGGACTCATTCAGCCTATGTGAGCTTCGCACATACCCGCCAATTCAACCTAACCTAAGCTAAGCTGTGTATAAATCTAGCCTGAAAGAGTTCATAGTTCTAGCGTCTTCATTACGATACCTTTGTATGTGTTTAATTTCAAAAAATCTTTTAAGGATTTTTTACTAAAATTTTATTTTTATTTTTTCAGTAATGACCAAATTATTAAGGCTCATTCCATTTCAAGACACCCGGTCCGCGCAGACATGATATTTGATTTCGATGAAATTTTAATATGTTGTTCTTTGATCAAAATAATGAAACACGTGTTTTTTTTTTGCCTAAAAAAAATGTTTTTTCGGATTTATCGACAATTGAATTCGATAAAATGCAATCGATATTTTATTCACCTATTTTTTCAACTGTCAATAACATTGTCAAAAATTGATCGATTGTCATGATTTTTTTTTTTTTTTTGAAATGTTCGTTATTACTTTTACTTTTATATAAATTTTTAAGCAATATCATACAGTTTAAAAAAAAAAATTTTTAGTATTTAGTAAACATTTATGACTTTTTTCAAAAATTAATTTCTCAAAAAAGGTTAGTTTTTTTATTTGTTTATACTTTTTCTATATTACGTGAGCAGTTCATATTTTAACTTGGCCAAATGCCTATTAGCCAAAACTCGTTTTTTTGAGATATGAATTTTTGAATATTAAACATTTTTTCCCCCATTTATTGTTGCAATGCATTACAGCATACAATAACTTTGTCAAAAATTAACCGATTCTCATGCTTTTTTCTTCGAAATGTTCGTTATTACTTTTAATTTTATATAAATTTATAAACAATTGCATATAGTTAAAAAAAAATTATTTTTTTAGTATTTAGTAAAAATGTATGACTTTTTTTTTCAAAAATTAATATTTCAAATAACGGTTATTGTTTGTTGTTTAAACTTGTTCTATATCGAGTGAGCAGTTTATATTTCAACTTGGGTAAATATCCATTAGCCAGAACTCGTTGTTTTCGAAATATGAATTTTTGAATATTAAAGTTTTTTAAACTATATGCTATTGTTTATAAATTTATATAAAAGGAAAGTTAATAACGAACATTTCAAGGAAAAAATCATGAGAATCGGTAAATTTTTGACAAAGTTATTGACAGTTGAAAAAATCGATGAATAAAATATCAATTGCATTTTATCGACTTCAATTGCCGATAAATCCGAAAAAAAATTTTTTGAGGCAAAAAAACACGTGTTTCATTATTTTGATCAAAGAACAACATATTAAAATTTCATCGAAATCAAATATCATGTCCTACGCAGACCGGGTGTCTTGAATTGGAATGAGCCTTAAGTACATAAATAATTTGGGAAAAATTTAAGCAATGTGATATTAGGATGGAAAGGCGATATCGATTAAACCTTGCAAATTGTTTTGTTACTGTCCGGTTAATTATGGAAAGCACTGTATCGTAATCAGTTTTACGTCATTTGGATACACAAGAATTTTAATAGCGTAGGTACGTAGACTTACACTTATATACATTCACACATAAGTATAATGGAAATTTACCATTGCAATATTATTGCGCATTTGATTGATGAATTCAATAGTTAAACAAATAAAATAACTCGATGCCTCTATTATTTGTACTAAGAATTTTTTTGTATCATACACCTATATTGTTTTTTTTTTTCACATTAGCAGACGTTTCTTTGTTTCATACAATTTTCATATAATTTTTGTAAACACTTTTTAAATTTTTAGAAAATTTTAAGAACTTTCGAACTATTGGTTTGATAATCGCGGGTAGTTTTTTTAATATTTTAATTTTAATAAATTAATTTTTTTCTGATAAAATTTACAAAACTCAAGGCCACATTGTACACATAGACATATTTATATTTGGTTTCCCCACAAAACTTATGTACAGGCATTTATTAAAATTTTTATTAGATTCCTTTAACATTTTTTGGTTTTAACAACTTCTTTGCTTGCATTTTTATTTTAAAAATTGAAGCCATTTTAATCGATTTAGAAACCCTTTCGTCTATAAAAAAAAATAATGAACAAACATACTAAGCGACTTATCAATCAGTGATAACCACCATAAAGCTGATGATTCACATGTACATATGTTAGATATACTATTTGTGTACTATTTTTTTTTTTTTGTTTGCTTTGTTGACACGGCAGCCCTGTAGGAAATAGAACTTTGGCAAACAAATTAAATGGAAATTGAAATGGTTTCGAATCTGTTTTGCAAATGGAATTGAGTTGAATTTCAAAAGAGGAACGAGATTACAAAATTTAATTATTATACGGAGACAAAATTTAAATTCAAAATATACAGCCGTTTTTTTAAAACAAAAAAAAAACGCTTATCATCCCTTATATAATGTTCAGGAGACCCATCTAGAGGCAATTATTAAAGACTCGCGGCAGTTACAAATAACTCGCTAAAAAACGGGTTGTTCTGAAAAGTGGGGACACGCAACTCTGTTGGTCTGAGCGTATAAGCTATAGCTATTGGTTGCGATGCATAGTGGACTCACACACTTTTTGGTCGTAGAAGTGGAGAATAGTGTAGATATAAAATGGAGAGACACATATCCGTTGCAACTGAGTATAATGCATACTGAAATTTAGCAGTGCTAAATTTCTGTGCAACAATTTTATTAGTTTAGATAAACTACACACTTAGCAGTCTATTCCAAGTTTAAGTGCATATGTATATACATGTAAAATAGACACATCTTAGGACTTGAAGCTCAAATTTCAATTCGAAACAAAAATCGTTGCTTGAAATTTTATTTTGAAGATGGAGAAGGAAATCACGTTTCCAAAAGATAAAAAGCTTTAATTGAAATATGAAAACAAAGTGGAAATTTGAAATCAAAATTCCAAAATTTCAAAATTAAATTGAAATTCAAACAAGCAACAAACAAAGTTTTAAAAATGAATTAAATTTCGAAGGTCATATTAATATAAAAATTAAAAATTTAAGTTTAAATTCGAAAATAAATTTGCTATTCGAAAATAAGCAAGGAACGCCATTTTGTATGGTGTTTGCAATTTATAATGTAAGAAGAAATTAATACCGATTTATAATTAAATTTCTAAGTCAAAATTTTATGTCCAAATTCAAATCCTTATATACATACATCCATATAGAAAATTAAGCTCATAGAGTATAATACTAAAACCAAATTTAAGTTATATTATTATGAGAGTTAAAAAACACATTTAAAATAATAAAAATAAACATTGTTTTTGATATTCGAAAATAAGTTTGCTACAACTAAAATGCATTGGAAACTTGCAATTAGTCAGAAATATGGGAGTTTTCAATTGAAAAAGAAATTAAAAAAAGTGAGAAAACGCGAATAGTATTCATACCACCGTTGTATGGCAAAATGACAAAAATTCACTTGAGGCAAAAACTGAAATAATGGAGCACATCGGTTGTAAGATCGAAAAAGAATTGTTGTTCGAACAACGATAACAGTTTCGACAACTTTTTAAAAAGTGGCAAAGGGAACGTTCGGCAATACAAACATTCGTTTCAAATTAGGATGACTAAACCTCTATGAACAGTAACAAACTTAAGTATTTGATTACTGAGCAGTCCGATCTACCCGAAAAAATTTATGAGTTCAATGGACCGGAAGTGAAAATATGATGCTTTTCCTTGCCCTATTCTACAGGGTCTCTCACAAAAATGGTAGAGCAGGTTTAATTTTTATAAAATTTCGTCAATCAAACTCTCCTTTTTTATTTTCGATAATTCAAAGCTAATTTCAAGAGACTTATAACCTCAGAAAACTCTAAACAAAAAGTTCGAAATTTTCGAAGTTTTCCAGTTTTTTCGTTTTAACATTTTTTTAACAATCGAAAAAAAGAAGAATTTTGTTAATTAATTTAATAAAAAACAAATCCCTTTGATTCTCGTGTTAGTTGCTGCTTTGGCAAAATTCCAATCTGAAACGTAATAGACGAAAACTGCTTAAACATTTTTACTTAATTTTTTCGTTTAGAACCGCGTGACGTAGCTCAAACCGAGGAAACTGGCTAGAGAAGAAAATATTTAGCCATTACCCTTAACTTCTAAGACAAAGTTTTCAAATCTAATCATCGCAAGATTGGATATTCCGAGCTATAAGAACCTTTGTTTGTTCTCACAGCACAACAATACAATTTGCCTCACTTCCTTTACCATTTCCTACTAGGCATAATATATGTACACTCACATTCACAAATATATCAGGCATATGAGCACCTTCAACTTGGCACTAGATACACGACACACAACACGACATGACAAAGTAATAACATAGTGGATTTTTTCATAAAAGGTAAGACAAGAAAAATATTGAATACAATTTATGATTTACAATATATGTATATATGTACATATGTATAATAGTTTCAGATGACTGAACGTATTCAGATTATTCGAATAATAATCGTGGCGCTTTACAAAAAAACCGACAAATTTCCACAGCACAATAATTGTATACGCGCTACAAAACTGTTTGGCATACTGGCCGCCGGCATCAACAGGAATTGACATTTGGTTGGATAGGCGGTTTGTTTGTGTTTTGCACGAAGTTGGCTGCGTTTCGATATGCCGGCATTTATCGACGTTTATTTGTTTGTTTTGCTATATGTTCTGCTTATTCCAATATGTAAAAACGTTATTATTTATTTTTATAATTTATGGTGTATTGGCTGAAGGTTGAGTTGAGATACATATTTTTCGAATTTCTTTTTAACTCTTTTTAAGCTCGGGCTTTAAATGTTAAGATATGGCGCCAAATTCAACATAGATAGAAGAGGTGATGACATCACCTTTAAGGCATATGCTTTTAGCGCATATCTTCGAGCTATGTCACAGAGTAACGTAAAATGCTGCTTCTCATTTAAATTTTTTTCGAAAATTTGTCTTTGGAAACATACTTTTGAATATCATATTAATGGGATCAGGCAGCGGTTTATTTTTTTAAAATTCGAGATGTGAAGAGCATACTGAAGAGTAGCTATGAACGCCACCTTTTTCTAGAGAATAGTCCAAACCGGGAAGAAAAAAGCAGAGGCAGAAAGGCGTGAGTGCGAGGAGCTTGAGCTGCTAGCCACCAGGAATAACGCCCGAAAATTTTACCAAAAAATTCGGCGACAGACGGAAGGTTTTAAGACCGGGGCAAACTCTTGTAAGAATTACTCTTGTTAGATTATGACACTTCTCTGTTCTCCTAAATGGAGACAGCGATTTACCGCACAGGGATGACAAACCCGATCCCACAATCGATGATGACGGAATAATTGTCCCCCCACCCGATTATGACGAAGTCAGAATAGCAATAACCAGATTGAACAACAACAAGGCCGCGGGCGGTGCCTGCGGATCTAATCAAATACGGCCGTGTGGAGTTGGTAAAGCGGATGCATCAGCTTCTTAGCGAAATATGGGCGGCCGAGTGCATGCCCGACGATTGAAATCTAAGTGTTCTTTTCCCAGTCCACAAAAAGGGGGATACTGCACACTGCACCAACTATCGCGGAATCAGCCTTCTTAATATCGCATATAAGGTCCTGTCAAGTGTATTGTGCGATAGATTGAAGCCCACCGTGAATCTGCTGATTGGACCTTATCAGTGCGGCTTCAGACCTGGTAAATCTACCATCGTCCAGATTTTCACAATTCACCAAATCTTGGAAAAAACCCGCGAAAAAAGAATCGACACACATCAACAGCACGAAAAGGAGCTGCTTATATGCCGCTATGTCTGAATTTGGTTTCCCCGCAAAACTTATACGGCTGTGCACAATGACGTTGAGCAACACCATCAGCTCAGTCAGAATTGGGAAGGACTTCTCCGAGCCGTTCGAAACTAAACGAGGTTTCAGACAGGGTGACCCAGGGTGACAGGGTGAGAAAATTATACTAGCTTCAGAACTTAACCGCTCTGGAATAATATTCTATAAAAGCGTACAATTACTGGCATATGCTGATGACATTGATATCATCGGCCTAAACACCCGCGCAGTTAGTTCTGCTTACCCAAAATTGGAAAAGGAAGCGGTCCGCGGCCACCGTGGTATGGTGGTGGCGTGCTCCGCCTACCACACCGTATGCCCTGGGTTCACACCCCGGGCAAAGCAACATCAAAATTTTAGAAATAAGGTTTTTCAATAAGAAAATTGTTCTAAGCGGGGTCGCCCCTCGGCAGTGTTTGGCAAGCGCTCCGGGTGTATTTCTGGCATGAAAAGCTCTCAGTGAAAACTCATATGCCTTGCAGATGCCGTTCGGAGTCGACATAAAACATGTAGATCCCGTCCGGCCAATTTGTAGGGAAAATCAAGAGGAGCACGATGCAAATTGGAAGAGACGCTCGGACTTAGATCTCTTCGGAGGTTATCGCGCCTTACATTTATATTTATTTTTATTTTTAAAGATCGGTTTGATGGTGAAGGAGGACAAAGCGAACTACCTGCTGCCATCGAGCAAAGGGTCAGCGCATATGCGCCCTGGCAACCACGCTACGGTTGGCAGCCATAATTTCGAAATAGTAAAAGACTTCGCTTATTTGGGAACCAGCAACAACACTAGCAACAACATCAGCTCTGAAATCCAGCGAAGAATCACTGTTGCCAACAAATGCTACTTTGGACTAGGTAGGCAATTGAAAAGTAAAGTCCTCTCTCGGCGAACGAAAATCATACTCTACAAGTCACTTATCGTACCCGTCCTGCTATATGGGGCAGAAGCATGGACCATGACAATAGCAGATGAAGCGGCTTTGGGAGTGTTCGAGAGAAAAGTTCTTCGAAAGATTTATGGATCTCTACGCGTTGGTGATGGCGAGTGCCGAAGAAGATTTAACGATGAGCTGTACGAGCTATATGCAGACATCAACATAGTTCAGCGAATTAAAACGCAACGGCTGCGCTGGCTAGGCCATGTTTTGCGAATGAAATATGACGCTCCGGCCAAGAAAGTGTTTCGGAACCCGTGTATGGAAGCAGACGTAGAGGGCGGCCCCCATCCCGTTGGAAGGACCAGGTAGAAAACCAATTACCGTAGTTAAGTCAATAATAATTCCGTATTATACTGATCGTCGAAACGGGAGGCGATCTCACTACGCAAGAAGTCCCTTTACTTGTGGAAGGAAGAAATAGCGTAGATGAGCCAGACCTACCTGAGCTAAAGGGCCGGATACACGTGACAAGGCAATATCGAAGCAGAAGCATATAGGAAGAAAGATGGGAAGAGCTTCGAGAAGATGTCAGGGGATAACAAACGTTTCTGGGCTGCAAGATTGTACTGAAGAATACCAGAACCAGTTTATCGACACCAGACTTGATACAAACATAGTGTATAGCAAGAAGTTCGTTTACTTGTAGAAGGAAGAAATAGCTCAGATAAGGCGGACATACCTCAGCTTGGAGCGACTATATCAAAGGGCCAGATGCATGGGACAAGTCGAAGCAGAAGGTTTTAGAAAAGAGGATGGAAGGAGCTTCGATAAGATGTCAATAGATACCCTTGGTTTCTGGGCTGCAAGACTGCATTGAAAAATATCAGCGCCAGGGTGTCGAGAACAGACTTAGATAAAGCCATAATGTATAACCGAGAAAGTACGATTTCCTTGTACTCAAAAAATAAGAAATGACAGAGAAGAGCAGAGCAGCAGGCCGGGAGAGCCTCTCGCATTAACGACTCAGAGACAGACGCCATGGTAGTAGAGGAAAATAAACTGATTGCAAACATGCGCCCAGAGAACCTACTTATTCCCTAATAAGAATAATCATCAAATATAAGTATCAACGCGTGTCAATCGGCAAAGCGAAGTAGCCCCAGACGTGCCATCATCAAACTGCCATAGTAAAAACAGGAAGACTGTAGTTCAAACAGCATTGATTCAGACCCTGAAAACGTAGTCTATGCGCAATCGAAGACTTAGCACAGCAGGTTAACACCAAATCAAGGCGAGTTGTCGTTCTTGCTTCTGTTAAAACGTAAAGCACGACTTTAACAGGATGAGATGTGTATATTTGCTAGCTGCCTCATAGCAACGATTTTAAACCCCTTACTACAGTGTGTTAACAGAAGCTATCTAAAAGATCGCATCTTAATATACAAAACTTCATGACCGATGAAAGTTACATGCGGACAGCATAAAAATCAGTTCATAGTCCTGAACTCTGGAAATTCAGCTACGATGGAAATTTCAATATTGAAATTCCCCATGAGATAGTCTTAGCGGCACACACAGACGATATTTTCCATTGAAACTCGCATAACAAAATACGCACGAAGTAAATTTAATCAGGTCGTGACATTCACGGCAGACTTGTTGGCAATTTCGCCGTGCGTTAGAGATATACCGTTTCCCCACTAAGCACGCTGACCGCGAAACCTTCGGACAGTGTCCTTACAGCTACCATATTAAGAACAACACATACACTACCGCTGTGGGGAAAAGTAAGAACTGTTCGTTTAGCGAGTTTCTGCATACCCATGCGAACTTCGTTTAAGTATTCTTGTCCTATACGATGTCTACAATAGTACCCAACGAAATTACTCTTTATTGGTTTTTAGAGAAACTTTAGGGACCCAGCAGTAGTGTTAGGTGTTGTTGTGCCATCTTCAATGTCATTTTTAATATAAAGTACTAGCAGACCCGGCAGACGTTGTTTTGCCCTAAATTTGGCATATCTGCATACATTTTAATAAGCTTTTTCCGTCTAACTCTGCCTTCGCCCCTTTACACTTTTTCCTAATCTTTGTATTCACTCCTCCCTCCGTATTTTGCGCTTCATCTATCTCCATCTTCGTCTCATTCTATCTCTTTCTCAGTCTCCTTCTCTCTTTTTTCTTCTCTCAAGTTTTTCTCATTCTTCTTCATATCTTATTGCCAGTCCCAGAGGGTGGTATGTATTTTGTTTCAGTCCCATTCCGAGTCTCAGTCCCAGTCCCACTCCGGGTCTCAGTCTCAGTCCCAGTCCTAATCCCAGTCCCAGTCCGTCTCTGGTCTACTTCCCGGAAAAAAGCATCGTAAATACTAATATAGGCAAATTTATATCCCAAATTTCAGGCAAATCGAATAGGACGTATGTAGATAGGTATGTGGGTATTATTAATTCATGTCTTTATTTCGGCTTCGCATGCATATTTATCAGTTTTGCCAGGTTGATGCGATTAAATCGAATATCACAATGAAAATTACCTAAAAGCTCTCAGCAACAGCTTTCATTTGATATCCAAAAAAACACACATTCTAGGGGTATCCGGATCCATGTTTTGGCCTATATCTCGAGACCCTAGTCACCAATAGGTATGAGAACTACCCTGTAATAAAGCACTCATCAACAGTCTTCATTTGATATCCATATTGTATAAACACATTCTAGGGGTACCCGGGTCCACGTTTTGGCCTATATCTCGAGACGCTAGTCACCTAGGGGTACTAAAAATACCCAGTTTCAAAGTACTTATAAATAGCTTCCATTTGATACCCATATTGTACAAACACTTCCTGAAGTTACCCGGGTCCATGTTTTGGCCTATATCTCCAGACCCTAGTCACAATTTTCATAATAACCGGTCCAGTAGTTTTTGAGTTCATCGATGACATACATACAAACATTCATTTTTATATACATACTAGCTTTACCAGGCGTACGTTGTAACGCCCGAGATGGAATGAATGTTGCGTTATTTTTTTCTGTTTTGTTTTCTGATAATTTAATTTATTGTTCTGTAAATTGAATTGAATTTTGTACGCATATTTGGTGAAATTTTCGTTTAAAACATTCTATTATTTCATCTTATTGTAATGCAAGTGGGTACATAATATTTGTGGTTTTTTCGTTCGGTGCAAAGATAAGCAAATTTTTTGGTTTTCCAACACTAGAGCAAGCAACATATAGCTGGCCATGTGCAATAGTAAGCGATTGACCTTGTGCTTGCAAAAGCAAGGCGTACAGGAAACTGTAAGCGCTTAAAATTTAATGGCAAATCTGTAGGAATGATTGGGATCCGTGGTATGATCACATCTTCACCTTTGCTTTTACCGCTGATGATTGTTGGTTCGATTAAATTCGGTATTAATTTCTAAACGCAAAGTCCATTTCTACAATTTTGGTGGGTTTAAATTCCGAAGAAGCATGATTGGTGAGCTAATTTTCAAAGTTGATATATGCGCAGGCATTCCAGGTGGTTCTAAAGAGTTTAGAAATTCAATTGGATAATTCACAATTTTATCTTCATCTGTCACTGTATCGATCGATTTATATTTCGTCGCTTCACCAGGAAATTGGTTTTGAATGCGATCATTGATTTTGCTAACATGATCATTTTTTGGAGCGAAGATAGTTCATTCGCATAGCCAAAAAACAAAAACATTTAAATTTAAAATTCTTAATTCTGAAATATGAAAAACTTTGATGATTGATGTATGGGAAACGCGTTTTCATAGGGCACGCACACACAGAATTTGATTTTTATATATATAGATAGATGTAGATAGACTGAAGCTAACAAATTTTTTTAACGGCGGCAGATTACTAAACGTCCAAAAGGCATAACAGCCAAACTCAACAATGCAGTCAAACTTTAGGTGTTAAAATAACTTAAGTTAAGACGGCAGCCATAGTTCTGAAAAATCCCATTTGTAGGGAAGGTGCCACGCCCCTTTTTTCCCATTCCACATTTTACTGGAGATGTTAGGACTTAACGTCATATAGCTCCTTACCACTTTTCATTATCCTACCATTACTACATCAAGAGATATGCAGTATGATATATTCCATTTGTATGGGAGGTGCCACGCCCCGTTTTCCCAATACCACATTTTCTTGGTGGTGTTAGGGATTGACCTCATATAACTCCTTACTGAATTTCAATATTCTGGCATGTATACCTTCAAAGTTATGCAGTACCAAAGACACCATTTGCATGGTAGGTGCCACGCCCCTTTTATATATCGAAATTATTTTTAGCCTAAAACCTTCCCGTTGATCGAAAGAACTTATAACCAAAATTTGGTGATGATTGAAGTGTGGGAAATACGTTTTCATAGCGAACATACACACATACACAGAATTTGTTTTTTATATTCTTATGGCTAAACCGATTTGGGATTTCAAAATCAACTAACTATCATCTCTCCTTCCTGTATCTTTCCTAAAAATTTCATGGCAATCTTTCTATCCGTTCTCGAGTTATGGAGTGACAATCAAAATGTACACTTCTTTTTATATATATAGATATTAGAATATAGATAGATTTTCTTATATGGAAAAAGGTTGTCAAAAATCAATGCAAAGTTTGTGAGGCTTTAATTTGTACTTTGTTAACCTAAAATTTATTGGGCTACAAAGTTTCATATTCAAATAAACCAGAATAAATCATAAAACTTTTTCCAACTTTCTAATTTTTTCGAACTTAGGAATATTTTCGAGAACAGTTTCGCGATTGATTTTCAACAGCTTATTTTTCGAAGGATGTTATAGATTTTCTTCCAAATACATATGATAAATTTTCTTAAATCTTGCATATTTTTTGTCAAAAGTCAATGGAAATTTTGTGAGGCTTTGAACTTGTACTTTGTTAGCTTAAAATTTATTAGGCTGGAAAATTGCATGCGCAAAAAATCCATAAGACTGTTAATAAAATGTTCTACATTTTCATAAAATTTTTTCGACCTTTCGAATTTTTTCGAACTTTCCAATATTTTCGAACTTTAGAACTTCTTCAAATATTTAGCTTTTCGAACTTTTAAACTTTTTCGAAAGTTCGAATTTTTATTTAACTTTCGAGTTTCTTTGAGAACAGCTTTGAGATTGGTTTGCATAGTTTCAATTAAAAAACTCAAGGAAGTTTTTTTTTAAATTACCAAAAATAAAAGTTTTCAATTAACGAAATTTGATTTAAAAAAGTTGCTTCTGCTATTTTCGTGTTCACAGCTGTATATACATTCTCCTAGTTTGTACCAGAATTTCGCAGGTTTTTTCAACTTTTGAAATAAAATGTTTAAAAAACAAGGTCATCAACAAGCAAAACAACATGAACATTGTTTACCGCAAGGGTAAGCAAAAATTTAGTTTAAAATACTCAATACAAAATACACGGATTCAAAATAAATAACATAAAACTCATTAAGCTAAACAAATAACGGTACGACTAACTAATAGTGATGCATAGCGGCCAACCCTTCGTTGCATTGAATAAACATTAGGGAAAGAGAAAAAAAGAAAAAGAAAAAACAATCAAAAAAAAAATTAGAGAATATCACTTTTTGAAATAAATAAATACGTAAAATTACAAAACATTAATGTTTTATTTATAAGGGGAGAGTCAGCATTCGAATACACACCCACGCAACAATTAATTAAGTAAATGAAATTTGTTTACAGCAAATGCATACATACATATATACATACAAACGAATATAGACAATTGCTTTAACAAAATATTTAATAGAAATCTAAGTAAGTAGCAGAATAGGCAAAAGGTTTGCCTGCGCTCATAGGTGCTCCCGGGTGCCTATGAATGTCCAAAAGGAAAATCGAAGACGGGTAGTGGCGGGTGTAGGATGAAGGCTTTTGCAGATAGAACTACGGCGTACTGCGTGTGCCCCAGTCGAATGGTTGTTTATATTTATGTGCTATACTTGTACATAGAATTATACATATCTATTATATAGAGTGCCTAACTACGTGTGGCAATTTTACACACAACGCTACACACACGTCATGCAACCACCCATTTGCTTGGCTAAACGGAAAACTGTTGAGAAAATCATTGCTGTTGCAATATTTTCGAACGGCGCGCTTTTGCTGTCAACCATTTTATTTGCCAATTTCTTGTCGTTGTTGCATGTAAAGCCGTATTATTGCAAGTGCAATTTTTAGCGGAAATATTACAAAAGTTTGACTTTGGCACAGAAATCGAAATAAGATACAATATATCGTTAGCTTAATGTGAAAATGTGCTAAGTCATTTTTTTTGAAAAATTTTATTTTAATGCAGTTTTAAAACTGAATTCAAAAAAATACATCGATCACAAAAAAAATTATTTTAATTACTAATTTTTACTTGCTGTGGGCAATGATGTGTAAATGTGCTAAGTCGTCAGCTGTTAAAATGAATGTGCTAAGTCAACCTGTCAATCTGAGTTACTAGTCATTTGTTTGTGCGCGCTTTTTTTTATTTATTTAATTGATTCAGTCCGACAGTACTTGTTTTTTTGTTGTTGTATTAACGATAAAGACACTCCCCGAAGGCTTTGGGGAGTGTTACCGATGCTGACGGTCCTTTGCCGGATCCGGCACGTTCCGGTAACAAAGCACTATTAAGGTACTAGCCCGACCATCTTGGGAACGATTTATGTGACCAAAATAAACCTTCTAGGCCATCCCGCCCTCCCCACCCCCTAGTTCCATGAGGAACTTGGGTTCGCCACATTAGGTGAGGTTGACAATTGGGTTGGATAAGCTATATATTGCGCTGGCAACCCCTTGATATTGGATTCACCCAATTGAGACATGCCTTTGGTGTTGAATTCAAGCTTAAACTTATATAAGCTGTTATTAAAATTAATAACATTACTGAATTGATTTGTTAGATATATAGTCCTCATTATAGGTTCGTTCATAGCATAATTCGTTTTATGAGTTATTTCGATAAATAATGTGCCTAGAAAAAGAGAGTAGTGGGTCAAAAATTACACCCAAATTTTTAATCTCTTGACAACGATTAAGAGATTTAGCATTTAGTTTGTAGATAAAGTATGTGGCAGTTGTCTTTTTGGAATAAGACACAACACAACATTTGTTTGAATTTAAATATAAATTATTGTCTGCGCACCATCCGGCAAAATAGACTAGATCAGAACCGTTAGAAATAGGTTGACAAATAAAATGTATTTTTTGTGAAATATATAGTTTTAGTGTTAGGGAGGAGTGATGGGGAAACATATTGAGTAAAAAGTGCTAAGTCAGGAGAAAAAATTTGTTATGAGTGCGGAAATTGTGCTAAGTCATAAAATATCTGCTCGGTTAGCACACATGATTTTTATTTATCTTTTCAAAGCTTCTACACTCAAAAGTGTTGCAACTAAGGTATCCTCATTCACAGTTTTGAAAAAATAAGGTTATTTCAAAAATTATTCATTTTTTTTTCGTCTCCTGTAAAATTCGTAAAAAGTGACTTGGCACATTTTCACATTAAGCTAACGATATTGAATATGCTTGGAAATGTTATGCAATTTTATATTCGCGTAGAGGAAATGTATAAATAATACACTTTTGTAATATATTCAATCCAGTTTTTTTGATACACTTCCTTTTTATTTACGACGTGCAAAACTTTTTAATATTCTTCTACTACATATAATTAGGCGGTGCCAAATCTTATCACTTTATCAATGTTTGTTATTGCATTGTCTAATTTTTTCCATTTTTCGAAACTCCAGTCCGATTTCGAACATTTTCCGTTCACTAATACCGAGCACTACATTTGGTGGAATTAACGGAATTTTTGTTCAAGTTAGCGTACGAACGATAGTACCAACAGATGGCTAGGTTTAAATGTAGACGTGGCTTCTAACCTCCTTCGCATATTTTTACAACAAGCAGTTTTTGCAATAAAAATAAAGCTTTTACCAAATTTTGTTAGGATTTTTGTGCAATTTGTGGCTTAAGGGCATTATAAAAGGATATAACTTAAAAAAAGGCGGCGCCACGCTTTTTATTTCTCGCACTTTAATCCACCAAATCATTACGATCACACGATAGCAGCTGCAATTTTTATAAAATCTCGTCAATTTTTTATTTTCAATATTTTAGGAAAACAAATTTATAAATTTTGTAACTGGAAGTATGCAAACCAATCTTAAAAAGGTTTACAGGAATATTCGAAAATTCTAGAAAATTTTGCGAAATTTTCATTTTTTAACACAATTAATTTCAGTCCAGCACAACTTTTAAGTCTCTTAATTCTCATTGATTTTAGATTTTTTTTTGTCCGAAAGTATAGCTTTCATATGGGCAAAAATAAAACGCCCAGCGGAAAAAAGTAGTTGAACTTAAATAAGATTGTTGAGAGACTTATGATTTGTAATTTGTTAGACTTAAATTGACTGCGTTACAAAACTGCATATTCAAAAAAAAAAAAAAAAACAAAAAACATTTTGAAAAATCTAAAAAAAAATTGAAATTTTCGCATAATTTTTCGAATATTCGAATTCTTTCGCAAGCGTTTTTAATACTGATTTTCTAGTTTCAGCTACAACACTAATGAAGGGGGTTTCCTAAATTATACAAAGTTAGTCACGAAACTTGGCGGAAAGCTAACAAATCTGTCTACGAGCGTGGCAATATTTCCAACTGCAGAGCTCAATTGTAGGGCTAATCACTAAAATCTTAGCGCTACCGTGTCTTTTCAAAACCATGTATGTATATCGGGGAACTTAATACAATCTCTTGAAGTTCCTGTTATCTACTCGCTCTCCCCTATCACCACTTCTGATCCACATTATCTCCCCATTTTATCCTAAGTTCACTCTTAATCCCTCATTCTCTCGATCTACCATTACCTTTTCCGCTCCCCCGGTTTCTCTCTCATCTTATTTTGCCTATTTTTCTTGTTCCTCTCGGTCTCAAGTTCGTTTACAGTAATCATAAATTAAAATGACTGCCACCAATTACTGCAATGATGGCTAAGGCGCTTCGGGTGTTATATGCATGGGTATCTGACGGTATTGAACGCTAATACGGAAATACGAATCTTTTATTGCTCACTAGAAAGTGTAAGATCTATTTGCATTGGGGAGGCTACCCATGCAAGAGAAAAAACAGCAGTACATAGGCTGAATCGGAAAAGTATAGTTCTCGTTTTATGAAACTATGGAAAAAATACCATTTTCAACAGACTGCTGAACTTAAAAGAGCATCCGAATTTATTGTAATGGTTCTCAAGGATATACATAAAAAATAATGATATATCGATTTTACAAGACGGATGTCTTGTCGATTTCGGTTATAGTTGAAAGCGTAAGAGAAAAATTAAAAAGGAATTTCCGAGACCTTTCTTTATTATGGCATGCTTTTTTCGAGTAGATGATTTACTCCTTTTGACTCTTTTTATACTCAGTTGAGCAGAGCTCACAGAGTATATTAACTTTGATTGGATAACGTTTGGTTGTACAGGTATAAAGGAATCGAGATAGATATTGACTTCCATATATCAAAATCATCAGGATCGAAAAAAAATTTGATTGAGCCATGTCCGTCCGTCCGTCCGTCCGTCCGTCCGTTAACACGATAACTTGAGTAAATTTTGAGGTATCTTGATGAAATTTGGTATGTAGGTTCCTGAGCACTCATCTCAGATCTCTATTTAAAATGAACGATATCGGACTATAACCACGCCCACTTTTTCGATATCGAAAATTTCGAAAAACCGAAAAAGTGCGATAATTCATTACCAAAGACAGATAAAGCGATGAAACTTGGTAAGTGGATTGAACTTATGACGCAGAATAGAAAATTAGTAAAATTTTGGACAATGGGCGTGGCACCGCCCACTTTTAAAAGAAGGTAATTTAAAACTTTTGCAAGCTGTAATTTGGCAGTCGTTGAAGATATCATGATGAAATTTGGCAGGAACGTTACTCCTATTACTATATGTACGCTTAATAAAAATTGGCAAAATTGGAGAAGGACCACGCCCACTTTAAAAAAAAATTGTTTTTAAAGTAAAATTTTAACAAAAAATTTAATATCTTTACAGTATATAAGTAAATAATGTCAATATTCAACTCCAATAATGATATGGTGCAACAAAATACAAAAATAAAAGAAAATTTCAAAATGGGCGTGGCTCCGCCCTTTTTCATTTAATTTGTCTAGGATGCTTTTAATGCCATAAGTCGAACAAAAATTTACCAATCCTTTTGAAATTTGGTAGGGGCATAGATTTTATGACGTTAACTGTTTTCTGTGAAAATAGGCGAAATCGGTTGAAGCCACGCCCAGTTTTTATACACAGTCGTCCGTCTGTCCTTCCGCATGGCCCTTAACACGATAACTTGAGCAAAAATCGACATATCTTTACTGAACCTCGTTCACGTACTTATCTGAACTCACTTTATCTTGGTACAAAAAATGAACGAAATCCGACTATGACCACGCCCACTTTTTCGATATCGAAAATTACTAAAAATGAAAAAAATGCCATAATTCTATACCAAATACGAAAAAAGGGATGAAACATGGTAGATGGATTGGTTTATTGACGCGAAATATAACTTTAGAAAACACTTTGTAAAATGGTTGTGACACCTACCATATTAAGTAGAAGAAAATGAAAAAGTTCTGCTGTGCGAAATAAAAAACCCTTGAAATCTGATGATGTTCTCGGTCACCCTGGTCCACATTTTGGTCGATATCTGGAAAACGCCTTCACATATACAACTACCACCACTCCCTTTTAAAACTCTCATTAATACCTTTAATTTGATACCAATATCGTACAAACACATTCTAGAGTCACCCCTGGCCCACCTTTATGGCGATATCTCGAAAAGGCGTCCACCTATAGAACTAAGCCCCACTCCCTTTTAAAATACTCATTAACACCTTTCTTTTGATACCCATATTTTACAAACGCATTCTAGAGTCACCCTGGTCCACCTTTATAGCGATATTTCGAAAAGGCGACCACCTATACAACTACCACCACTCCCTTTAAAAACCCTAATTAATACCTTTAATTTTATATCCATATCGTACAAACACATTCTAGAGTCACCCCTGGTCCACCTTTATGGCGATATTTCGAAACGGCTTCCAACTATAGAACTATGGCCCACTCCCTTTTAAAATTCTCATTAAAACCTTTCGTTTGATACCCATATTATACAAACGCATTCTAGAGTCACCCTGGTCCACCTTTATGGTGATATCTCTGAAAACCCGAGCACCTATACAACTACCACCACTCCCTTTTAAAATCCTCATTAATACCTTTAATTTGATACTCGTACAAACAAATTCTAGGGTCACCCCTGGTCCACCTTTATGGCGATATCTCGAAACGGCGTCCACCTATGGAACTAAGGATTACTCCATTTTAAAATACTCATTAACACCTTTCATTTGATACCCATATCGTGAAAACAAATTCTAGAGTCAACCCTGATCCACCTTTATGGCTATATCCCTAAATGGCGTTCACCTATAGAACTATGGCCCACTCCCTCATAAAATACTCTTTAATGCCTTTCATTTGATACACATGTCATACAAACACATTCCAGGGTTTCCCTCGGTTCATTTTCCTACATGGTTATTTTCCCTTATGTTGTCACCATAGCTCTCAACTGAGTATGTAATGTTCGGTTACACCCGAACTTAACCTTCCTTACTTGTTTAAGTTCGTGGTTTATGTAGGTCCATGATCACTACGAACTGAGCTCGAGTTGTGTAACAGCTACCGTCCGCCGGCTAATGGAAGTCCCAACATAGCAGCGAAGTGTTGTTGTTGTTTTTATTTCAGCAGTCAGTACCGAAAACGAAGTCAGTACTCGGAATTCCAGCCACATATGTATATACATATACATATAGGAATATCCTTTTTATTATCATTCCATATAAATTCGGAATTGTATTGCTGATAACGTCCGGATGGACAGGATTCCAAGTACCATAGCAGAGTTTGTTAATAGATTGAAAATTAATATTTTCGAATATTGATATGATTTCGAGCAGCAGATGTACAAATATCACACAACAGTTAGGGAGGTACTACATTGGGGCTTGGAAAGGACGTGGTGTCAAGCCACCAGACCAGTTTATTTATTCAACTACCAGGCCTGGCGGACGTTGGCCTGCCTTAGCTTTGGTCTATCTGTATAACTTTAAAGCAGTTTTTACCTCTTACTTTGTCTTCCCCTCTCTCCCCCTTTTCCTTATCTCTTCATTCAATCTTCCCTCTGCCTTTCTCTTTTTCTGCGTCTTTTTCCCCTTTCCGTCTTTTCCCTCACTCCATTCCACTCCATCTATCCATATCTTTCTTCGTCTTATTCTATCTCTTTCTCCTTCCCTCGTTTCTCTTCTCTCTAGTTCTTCTTCAGACGAATTCTAAATATTCTCGCGGATTTTTTAATTCCCGCGGAAAAATTATTTTCTCCTAGGGAGAAGAATAATTGGGGAATAGGAATTTCGAATTTTCGAAGTCAGCTGTTTTGTCAATTGAAATTTCGTTGCGCATTTCTTATTTTGTTTAAAAAATTGTAAAGTTTAATTATTGTTGCCAATTTGGTTGAAATTAAGAAATAAGGTATAAACAATGCACATTGTTGCATTTCATGTGGTATTCACTGAAATGAGTAATAAATTGGTGCCACAGCAACATCAACAGAGGAGCATAAGAAAAAGACCGGCGGGATAACACAAATCCACCGGACTTGCCTGTATTCATTCTGCAAAGCAATTTTCTGACGGCCAAGTCGAGTTGAATTCGTCTTTCATCATATGCCACAATCTATTTAAGCCTTCTTAAAAAATCCTTGCGCAATTTCTGGATGGCTGCATCAAATATGCGAAGAGCTCTTCCGTTGCTTATGATATATTTTTCGACTTAAA
Organism: Eurosta solidaginis; assembly: GCF_040869045.1. Classification (NCBI taxonomy): domain Eukaryota; kingdom Metazoa; phylum Arthropoda; class Insecta; order Diptera; family Tephritidae; genus Eurosta; species Eurosta solidaginis. The sequence continues at coordinate 208,929,340 of NC_090323.1, forward strand.
ATAAAGAATATTGTGGTTATTGTTGTTGTTGTTGTATTAACAGTGAGAATATTGCGGTAGAATGTAAATACATATTTTGGCACAAATTTGTACAAATAAGTGTTCTTTCTTAAAATAACCAATTTCCTTTAACTATTTTGATGCATTCCCTTTAATTTAACTAGTGAAAAAACTCCTATGAAATGGCAGAGAAATCTCCCTCCCTCACATTCATAATACCTACTTTTCTCCCATAACCGGTTTCCGCTTTTTCGAACATTGTTCAGAATAGGAGGAAAGAGAGAACTGAAAAAACTCGCAAGGAATTTTTATTTAGAATACGAGGAATGGGAGAAAGGAAAAAACTCGCACGGAATTTTCGTTTAGAATTGGGCTGCTTGTTCTCCTCCCTTTTTCCCAAACCCAGTAGCACCCCGAGTCCAAGTCCCACTCTCAGAGCCACCCCAGTCCCAGTCGCAGTCCCAGTCATAGTCCAAGTCCTAGGCCCAGTTGAATTCCTAGTCTCAGTGCCTAGTCCCAGTCGCAGCCCCAGTCCTACATCCAAGTCCCAGTCCCATAGCCAGTCGGTCCCTGCTCCATTTCCCGAAAAAAGGGTCATAAATACTAAACTAGGCAAAGGGCTACCTGTATGCCCAATTTTAGGTAAATGGAACCAAGAATAAAAATTGTTTGAAAAGATCGGCCCCTCATCTCGCAAAAAAATTATCGTAAATACCAATCTAGGCAATGAAACCGTGAATAGAATTTGTTCGTATATATCGCTCCCTGCTCTACTTGCCGGAAAGGCACTTCACAGGAACGCTATACTATCTTTCAAGTTGGATAAAACAGCGAATGTTGTGTAAATTTGATTGAAATCGGTTAAGTGGCTTGGGAGTCCATCGCTGACAAACAACGTGACACGAAACTAATATATATATTAAGATAATTCAAAGCTTTAAATATATGCTTTTACATTAGGAATACCGAGTATGAGGTATCAAAATGAGCGCAATGCTTATTAAAATCATGGCCGAATGAGGGGAAAGGTGCGTGCATTTAAAAATATTATTTACATGTGCTTAAGAAAAGTGATTATAATTGTGTAGACGACCTGAATGTTAAGTTAAACATTTACCTTGTCTAGCAAAACAGGACTATCTACCGTGACTCTGCTTCATTTCACAACGAATAAAACACCAAGAATTTCCCTGCGACTCTGTTACGAAGGTGGGTTTATAAGTTTCGGATGGATAGAATATGGAGGAATTTTCAGTCCTGGATGCCATGGCAAGGCACCCAACGCAAACAGTAGGAATTGTTTTTGAACAGATTCCAGTTTATAGCTTTATAAAACTCGAAGTTACCTCTCGCCAATAGTAGTGAACAGCGGAAGTACTGCTTATAAAAGCAATGATGTGAAAACCCAATGTTACTAAGCTCTTAGGGCGCGTTTAATTATTCTACACAATTAGGATTACAAAAAGAATATAGAATTAGTATGTACTAAAATGGTGAATAAAGGAATAGCAACAAAAAGGCAATACTTAGAGACCAATTGCAAAGCGAACCTTAGGGCATTCATGTGGCTGAGTGGATAAAGGCATCTGCCTTTATACTAGTATAAAGTCCGAATGTTGCAGATTAGGAGTTCAATACCCAGCTCCCGAGAAGCTAGCTGATGAAGAAGTGAAATTCATAAACATGGCCTAGTAACCATTGCCGCTTTTAAAATTTGTAATTTTTCTCTAATATCAATAACAAAATTATTTTATAAATCAGTATAAGAAAAATATTAGCCGCTTATTAATGCAGCTCATCTTGTGATCGCTGTAAGCATCTTCATTATAAAACGTTCTTTAACGTGTATTGAAGAGGCTTTTCATTTTTTTTCTCAATCTACATTAGATTAAAAAAAATATTCACACCTTATTTAAGAGTTCTTTCACTTGAGAATACTCATATAAAGTATTTATTTACTGTTACCAAAAAAACGAGGCCAAAATCTTGAAAATATGCCAACATAAGAGAAAAAATAGGAAGAAATATTTAGAAAACAATTTATGTAAAATTAAGAGTAAAAAAATTTAAAGGAAAAAAGTATTTACAGCAGCCAGCCAAATTGGCAACAGCCGCGTAGCAGAAATGAATAAGAAAAACATTTTCTTTCTTTAAAAAATAAAAATTGTTTCACAAACGATGAAAAAAATAAAAAGTTCTATGTACAAAGAAAAAAATTTAAAAAAAATTGAAGTGGATAAAATGCAATAAAATAAGTGGAATTATTTTGGTGATTTAACAAAACGATCAAATCAGCGCATTAACGGCATGATTAGCGTTAACAAATACATAAATACAGAACAACATACACCCACTATTTTGCACGCATATACAGTGACTGGTAGTAGAAATGATACAATGTTTTATTCTTGATGTTTTCAAAATATTTATCAATATACGGCCGCGAGCAGAGAAATAACTGTGGACATTTTTATCAAATTTCGTAAATTAAATCCTTTTCTTTTGCTGTATTTTGCTGTATTTCATGAACTATGACTATACAAGCGAGTCTCAAAAACATTATAGAAAATATTCGAAAAAAATTCGAGCTTTTTATTTCGAGTTCTCTAAAATTTTTTGAGTATGCAGTTTCGTAGTCCAATTGATCGATTAATCGGACCTAAAACAGAACTTAAGCCAGGTTGTTATCGGAAACGAATTCGAAAATAAAATCAGACCGGAAAAGGAACTGAAACTGCAGTTAAACTAGAAATGAAGCCAAAGCCAAAATAGGAAACGAAACCAGGCCGAAAACGAAAATGAATGCCACGCCGAAATCAGATGGAAAAAGGAACTCGAACTGGGACCTAAACCGGGCCGAAAGAAGAACCGAATAGAACCGAAAACAGTTCGAAAAAGAAATTGAAACCATACCTAAACCGTGACCGAAACCGGCCCTGTAAATGAGACTTGAACTGGTGGGTTCGACGACGGTATGGAACCGAATCCGAAATCCGATTAATGCCGGTTAAACCGTGACCGAAGCCGGGCCGAAACCGAAAGAAAATCCGGAATGAAAACAGAACTAAAAACTCAACAAATCCTGGAATCGTAACAGGGACCGAAACTGGCACTAAAACCGATCCGATATCATAAAAAAAATAAATAAATGTAAGGCACGAAAACCTCCGAAAAGATCTAAGGCCGAGCTTCTCTTCCAATTTGCGTCGTGCTCCTCTTGATTTTCCCTACAAATTGGCCGGACGGGACCTACATGATTTTATGCCGACTCCGAACGGTATCTGCAAGGCAGATGAGTTTTCACTGAGAGCTTTTCATGGCAGAAATACACCCGGATCGCTTGCCAAACACTGCCGAGGGGCGACCCCGCTTAGACACATTTTCTTCTAATTGAAAAACTTTATTTCTAAAATTTTTGATGTTGCTTTGCCCGGGGTTTGAACCCTGGGCATCCGGTGTGGTAGGCGGAGCACGCTACCATCACACCACGGTAGCCGCCGATAATATACATACCATATCATACCCTGTCAAATTTTGCATCACCAGAGGTAAGGCTTGCCTGAGTAAAAAAAAGTAACTAAATCCACGGGTTCCAAACCAGAGCCAAAAGTAGATTCCTGCAAGAATCAACATGTGCCAGCTTACGAGAGCCACTACCGCTGGGAGTAAAAGCCCAAGGGTTAGGGCGGTCATTTGCGCTGATCCTCCTGTGCAAGGAACCGGAAATTTCTCAGTGAAGAAATTTGAAGTGGTTGAATTACCTGATATGCCAGAAGAGTTTAAGAAAGACCCAATTAGCAGATCCAGGAGCACGTTTCCTGTTTTCTCACATTGTGCTTAGCCCTAGTAGGTCAGTCTATATCTTGACTTTGTGGATGCTGAAACTGTTGCCAAGCATTCGTTAGGAATCTGCATTGCGTCCAAAACGGTAAGAATATGAGGTTATCAGGTCTGTTCATTAATTACAGTCCTTAATAGTGAGCGAAATAAGGAAGGTAGACAAATTGTTATTCAGAGAGGTTGCAAGATTTCGGCCAGATGCTTCAATTATGACCAATGTACCCACTTTTTAGTGATTGACTTGAGACAATCTATATAATATGAGGAACGTTTAGGCAATGTGAGAAGTGCATTAGAGAGACTATGAGACAATCTTTAAAATTCGGGGTGCAGTTACATAAAACTGGGTGCCTGACTCCTAGAAGTATGTGGTTTAGGTAGACCCCAAGTTAAACAAGGTGGAAGTTGCGCCCGCTTTGCAGCACTCAATAGGAACCGACTTCTTTCTTAACTCTTTTTCTTCATCTTTACGGTTAGACCTACCTCGGTTGGTACTCAAGTTGAACTACAACACTATATTTCCCATTTTTGTTTTGAATGACTGTAGTTATAGATATTTTAAACATTCATATAAGTGCGGGTGTTGGTGACGTTCTTATATTGCTGTCGTTTTGTTATCGACGCCGTTTTTTTTGTTGTTGGTGCTCGATTGCGCATTTCTTGGCATACAATTCAGGGCTAAATTGTACGGTGTGCACAAAAATGTATTTCATTTGTACGCTGACGCAGGCAATGCAGAAAATGAGACATTGATGCGCGTCAAATAGACAGACGACGAAGCTTCGTACAGTCAGACAAATGCTAAAATAGATATATGAACATATATACATATAAACTTATACATATGTATGTACAGTTAAATAGGAAAGCGGCCGGCCATGTTACATTTTGTGTTGACCGCTGGCTTGTTGGCTGTTGCGGTTTTGGTGTCATTTTGGTGTTGATTGAAAATCACCTGATAGCTGCCACACGCAAAACGAATGCAAATATAAATGCGTACAAATTCACAAGAAAAACTGTTTTTGAATTAGCGAAAGGAAACAGGCGGTTTTTAAACACATAATTAAATGAAGGTTCGTTCATACATATAGCTGGACTTACGTACACATGAGTATGTGCAGGTGATGTGTTATCACATGCTGTGCGCAAATTACTTTTTAATGTTAAATTAACTAAGTCATGCATTAAATGTTTTAATCGTTATTAAATAGGGATGGCTTTGATTATTTGTCCCAGGAATGAGCAATACGCAAATCATTTTTATACTCAGCTGAGCAGAACTCAGTGCGATAATTCATTACCAAACGGCTAAAGCGATGACACTTGGTAGGTGGGTTGAACTTATTACGCAGAATAGAAAATTAGCAAAATTTTGGACAATGGGAGTGGCACCGCCCACTTTTAAAAGAAGGTAATTTCAAAGTTTTGCAAGCTGTAATTTGGCAGTCGTTGAAGATATCATGATGAAATATGGCAGGAACGTTACTCCTATTACTAAATAAAAATTAGCAAAATTGGATTACGAACACGCCCACTTTTAAAAAAAAATATTTTTTTTTTAAGTCAACTTTTAACAAAAAATTTAATATCTTTACAGTATATAAGTAAATTATGTCAACATTCAACTCCAGTAATGATATGGTGCAACAAATACAAAAATAAAAGAAATTTTCAAAATGGGCGTGGCTTCGCCCTTTTTCATTTAATGCCATAAGTCGAACAAAAATTTACCAATCCTTGTGAAATTTGGTAGGGGCATAGATATAACGTTAACTGTTTTCTGTGAGAATGGGCGAAATCGGCTGAAGCCACGCCCAGTTTTTATACACTGTCGTCCGTCTGTCCTTCCGCTCGCCCGTTAAACGATAACTTGAGCATAAATCGATATATCTTTACTAAACTTAGTTCACGTACTTATCTGAACTCTTTTTATCTTGGTATAAAAAATGGCCGAAATTCGACTATGACCACGCCCAATTTTTTGATATCGAAAATTACGAAAAATGAAAAAAAATGCCATAATTCTATACCAAATATGGAAAAAGAGATGAAACATGGTAATTGGATTGGTTTATTGACGCAAAATATAACTTTGTAAAATGGGTGTGACACCTAACATATTAAGTAGAAGAAAATGAAATAGTTCTGCAGGGCGAAATTAAAAGCCCTTGGAATCTTGACAGGAATACTGTTCGTGGTATTACATATATAAATAAATTAGCGGTACCCGACAGATGATGTTCTGGGTCACCCTGGTACACATTTTGGTCGATATCTCGAAAACACCTTCACATATACAACTACCACCACTCCGTTTTAAAACCCTCATTAATACCTTTAATTTGATACCCATATCGTACAAACACATTCTAGAGTCACCCCTGGTCCACCTTTATGGCGTTATCCTGAAATGGCGTCCACCTATAGAACTATAGCCCACTCCCTTTTAAAATACTCTTTAATACCTTCCATTTGAAACCCATGTCATACAAACACATTCCAGGGTTACCCTAGGTTAATTTTGCTAAATGGTGATTTTCCCTTATTTTGTCTACCCCCTCTCGGCGGGCCTGGTGATGTGCTATACTTGATATCATTCGCTATAATATTTTTTATTGATAAGAAGGTTGTTTACTTAAACACCAAGCAATTACACGGAAGTATATCCGCACCACCTGAAAATATGAGTGCCACTGCGTATACGTAACATTTTATTATTACGTATAAACAAATAAAAAAAATTGCAATAAAATAATATTGCAACTATAAAGTGAGATATAACCTATCCTATCTCTCAAGTTAGATCAAACTTCACACGGGGTGCAAAACAAATTCAAAATCGGTTCGGTAGTTTAGGAGTACATCGCGCCCGAAAATGTTGTGACACGTGTTTTTTATATATTACGATAGCAGATTAATCGACAACGAAAAGTTGTTTGGCAAAATTACTTAAATCCCGTTGCTAATTGAATAAAGTGGTTTGTGTGAATGTTGGCTTCTTTGTTGTATGTGTGTGTGTAGCCAGGTAATTAAAGAGATAGATGTTATATATAAATAACTATTTCCAATTAATAAATGAAAATTTTATTCATTGCAGAATGAGGTTTACAATTATGTCTGGCGAATTAACATATGGTGCGGTGGCAGGTGAAACGCATTACAGTTTTTGGGATAAATAGTAGTTCTCTGCGTTAAACTAATTATCATCTGTATTTAATTAGCGAGAGATGCTCATATTGCTTTATACAATTTTTTTTTGTTATTGATATTAGAGAAAAATTGCAAAGTTTACAAACGGCGATGGTTACTAGGGTATGTTTCTGAATTTCAATTCATCATCAGCTCGGGAGCTAAGTATTGAACTCGAATCTTCAACATACTTTATACTAGAGTAAAGGTAGGTGTCTTTATGCTCTCCGCCATATGAATGCGCCGTTGCTCGCTTTGCAATTGGTCTAAGTATTGTGCAAAATAATTGTATAAAGCAATATGAGCATGTCCAGCTAATTAAGTACTGATATTAATATAATAGTAAAAAGCGGAAGTACTGCTTATAAAAGCACTGCTATAAACCCAATGTTACTAAGCTTTCGATAGCGCGCCTATAAGTATTCCACACAATTAGGATTAAAAACATACAGAATTAGTATGTACCAAATGGTGTACGAAGGAATAGCAGCAGAAACAGGCAATACTTAGAGACCAACTGCGAGCAGCGGAGCATTCATATCGCTGAGTGGATAAAGCCATCTGCCTTTACAGTAGTATAAAGTATGAATGTTGGAGATTCGAGTTCAATACTTAGCTCCCGAGAAGCTAGCTGAAGAATAAATAAAATTCAACGACATGTCCTAGTAGCCATCGCCGTTTTCTCTAATATCAATAAAAAATAAATTAATTATCTTTCATGGACCTCTTAGAAAAACAAGATGTAAGGACACAAATTAAAAGATGAGGATTTGAATTTTACATAGCACCCCACCACGATATACAATTTCGAGTACTTCGTTCAGCTATTCTTACCGATCATTTGAATTTTCAGACATTGTTGAAATTTTTTTTAACTACTGCAGGCGGTGGCATCAGAAACAAGACTTACCTGAAATGAAAAAGTACACAATAAGACAAAAGATATTATAATGGTAAAATGTATATCTTACAACATATTCAAATTACAACTAAGACTACTCAGTTTCAAATAAAAAGAGGCACGAGTACTAAGTACTCATGAAGTTCGATATGTACACACTAGACTGAGTCGATTTATTAACCGATATCGCGCCATCGATTTTTCAATAGGATTTGGGCTCAGGAAAAAAGTTCCACTACGCATACCCAAAAAAATAATATTCGATCCTGCGAAATTTAAATTTTTTGACTTTTTTATACTCAGCGTGCTTTGCACACACAGTATATTAACTTTGATTGGATAACGGTTGATTGTACAGGTATAAAGGAATCGAGATAGATATAGACTTCCATATATCAAAATCATCAGTATAGAAAAAAAATTAGATTGAGCCATTTCCATCCGTCCGTCGGTTCTTAACACGATAACTTGAGTAAATATTGATATATCTCCACCAAATTTGGTACACGAGCTTATATAGACCCAGAATGGATTAAACTTTTTCACTTTTTTATACTCAGCGTGCTTTGCACACACAGTATATTAACATTGATTGGATAACGGTTGATTGTACAGGTATAAAGGAATCGAGATAGATATAGACTTCCATATATCAAAATCATCAGTATAGAAAAAAATTAGATTCATCCATTTCCATCCGTCCGTCGGCCTTAACACGATAACTTGAGTAAATATTGATATATCTCCACCAAATTTGGTACACGAGCTTATATAGACCCAGAATAGATTGGTATTGAAAATGAGCGAAATCGGATGATAACCACGCCCACTTTTTATATATATAACATTTTGGAAAACACAAAAAACCTGATAATTCAGTAAATAATACACCTAGAATGTTGAAATTTGACGTGTGGATTGATATTGAGACTCTTGATAAATATTTGAAAAAAAAATTTTAAAATGGGTGTGGCACCGCACACTTGTGATAAAATCAAGTTTACAAATATTATTTATCATAAATCAAAAATCGTTAAACCTATCGTAACAAAATTCGGCAGAGAGGTTGCCATTACTATAAGGAATGCTTTGAAAAAAAATTAACGAAATCGGTTAAGGACCACGCTCACTTTGATATACAAGATTTTTAAAAGGGTCGTGGACGAATAAAATAAGCTATATATTATCTTAAACAACTTTATATCAATGGTATTTCATTTCCAAGTGGATTTATAACAATAAATAAGAAAAACTTCAAATTTTAAAAAATGGGCGTGGCACCGCCCCTGTTATGACTAAGCAGTTTTCTATGTTTCGGGAGCCATTACTCGAATAAAAAGTAACGGATCGTAATAAAATTGGGTACACAGATATTCCCTAATTTCTAGAAAAAATGGACGAGATCGGTTAAAGACCACACCCACTTTTATATAAAAAGGGTCGTAGACGAAAATAATAAGCTATATCTTAGCAAAGAAGAGCTTTGTATCAATAGTATTTTACTTTTTAAATTGAATTATAACATTAAATTGGAAAACAGTAAAATTTTTGAAAATGGGTGTGCCCCCCCCCCCCCCCCCCCCTTTTTTTTATGACTAAGCAATATTCTATGTTTAGGGAGCCGTAACTCGAAGTAAAATTAACGGATTGTAATAAAATTGGGTACACAAATTTTCTCTATAGTAGAAAATATTTCTAGTAAAAATGGACGGGATCGGTTGAAGAGCACGGCAACTTAGATATAAAACAAGTTTAAAGGGGTCGTAGACTAGAATAATAAGCTATAAATTAGAAAAAAAAATTTTTTTAATCAATGAAATATCAATTATGAAGTTTTATTGTAAGAGGAAATGGGGAGATATTTTCTTTTAAACGGGAGGTGCCCCGTGTTATGTAGAAAAGTAATTTATCTGACATGAAATTGAAGCTCACGCTGAGTATATAATGTTCGGTTACACCCGAACTTAGACACCTTTACTTGTTTCGACTTTGACCTATCATGACCTACTAAAAAAAAAATTCATTTGATTGTAAAATTTTCATGTATACCCTGTCCGACCCAAAATGTCCGCTAAAAACTTATCAAGTTTGGCGATAACAGTCTTTTAACAAAAAAAAAAAAAAAAAAACAAAATAGTTTTTTTCAAAAAACTGTTATCGATCACGTTTTTAGCGGACATTTTTGGGTCCAACAGGGTTTACATATGAAAATTTTTTTGGTAAGTCATGAAAACAGCCTTAAAAATCAATGCCGAAAAAAGTAACAAAAATGAAATTTCGCAGACTCGAAGATTATTTTTTGGGTATGCGTAGTGGAACTTTTTTTCCTGAGCCCAAATCCTATCGAAAAATCGATGGCGCGATATCGGTTAACTTTCGTGCATACAAATCGACCCACCATAATACACATAAAGATGTGCGTTGAGAAAACTTTACTTGAGAGCTAGCCGAGGGGTTTGATATTAACGCCAACACGTGTGGCCACCGTGGTGTGGTAATAACAACCTCCACTATCACACCAAAGATCCTGCGTACAAGCCCTGGACAAAGTAACATCGACAATTAAAAAAAAATGTTTTTCAGTTAGAAAAAACCAAATTTTTAAAATATATTGGTCACTTCCCCCCAATTTGTTGGAAAAATTAAAAGGAGCACGACCAAAATTAGAAGAAAAGTTCGGCCTAAAATCTTTTCGAAGATTATCGCGCCCTGCGTTGATTTTATTTTATGCAACTTATACAGGCACAAATTATTTCGAGTTATTTGAGAAAAGCTTCATAGGCGTCTTGCCGGTTAAAACCGAGACAAGGTATTGTTATATTGTTATATATGGTTTATTATCACAACCGAAATAGTGCTCGAGCTATAGTTCTTTACTATCGGATTGTTATCGCAAGTTCATTGGCTTCTTTTTGGTTTGTTATTAAATTTATATTGAAATTTGATCGGCATCCGTGTGATAACAAATCGATAAGGCATCGATAACAAATCGATAGTACGCCGATAACAAATTGGTGACAGTTCGATAACAAATCTTGATACCAAATCGATGAATTTTCAATGACAAAATTACTGATATTTTGGGACAATAGATCAATAGCTTTCCGATAGCAAATTTTTAACTTTTCGGTAAATAATTGAGAAATTTCTGATAATAAATCAATAACACTCTGATAACCAACTAGTACCACTTCGTTTTTTTCGTTAGCTTGAAGTGGTTGTAGCGGCTTGCCACATAGAGCGATGTCGGAAAGTATGTTATGATACCACAAAAAGGCACAATTACCTCTCCTTCTCGAACCATTTCGTAAGCCTAATAAAGGCTACCAAGTAGTTGATGTCATACTCTACGATCTGGCGTATGTTACCCAGAAAGGGAGCTCCCAGGCAGCGCTGCATTTGCAGCCGCAGACGGGCAGTTGCACATTAGATCATCCACCGCCTTTCTGTATGCTTACCAATAAGGCAGTACCCAGTTAGTGGAAACTATCTTCTACAATCCCATGTTGGCCAGATTTGGTTAGACGTTTGAAACTCTGGGGTTTGTAGCCATCTATCGTTGGCTTGACGGTAGATGTATTCTTTTAGCATTAGCTTCCATATAACAACGGGTATACCTAAGCGTTCTTTGTTGGGAAGAATCTAATAGGTCGTGGCCTACCTAGCTCGTCTGCTATGCAGTTTCTCCTGTAACCGGGACCAAATGTGGATGCACACAGCTTTGTTGGAGCATCTTTCTAAGAGATCCGCGACAGTTAATTGTTAGTAAAGGAGCAAGAGTCAAAAGATTTTATTACCACTTGACTGTTTGTAAAAATAAATATTTCCTTGTCGATAGTGTACTTTCCTATCTACACTGCGGGTTCGTTCTAGCTGAGATTTCGGCTTGGAAGTCACTATAATGATAAGATAGTCAGAAAGAGAGTTTGATAACAGATCGACAGCTTTTAAATAACAAATGAATAACTTTTTGAAAAGAAATCGAAAACTTTTGGAAAATATATCGATAACTTTTCTATAAATAATCGAAAAATTTTCGATAATATATCGATAACTTCAAGAAAGCAAAATTTTCTATAACAGTTCGTTAAACAGTCAACAAGTTTTCGATTATCAATTGATAACTATTCGACAACAAACCGATAACCCATCGTTACAAAATCGATAGCTCATCAATTAGCTTTGTTATCAAGAGCAAGCTTATAAACTTCGATAGCAAGTCGATATTCTGTCGATAACACGGTGATAACTCGTTGATAGGAAATGGTTAATATCCCGTCGATAACAAACCGATAACTCAGCGACAACAAACTATTTAAAGCTCGATAACAGTAGTAAAGGTTGGACTGTGAAAAGAACGAACTGAAAAAAATTTTATCAAAGAACACGGTCAACATGAAAACAACATTTTGCTATCATGTAAGATTTCTAACAATAGTGCATTTCTTTTACATTTTGAGCAATATTTGCAACAATAAAAACGATAAAATTGTATAATAAGTGCTCGTATCATTTCAACAGCTTCAAACTTTGTATGAAAAGGAATTCGCTTGCGACATCAGAAACTGATTCATTTGTCACAGCTGTCGTGAATCTAAAGAAATACGTTTGCCCAAAAATAAATCACATTTCATGCTAGGCTTCGCATGAATCCAATAAAATTTTGGTTTCCGCATAGACGAAAAGGAATTTTTTTTAGCACCAACATAAAAATATATTAATATTTTGTAAAAATAATATAATTTTATTTTGTAGGATACATGAACGTATGTATGTAAGTACAAATGTATAACATGGCATTTCAAATTGGAGCTCGTAAGAGATGTGATTTGAACCAAGTTATAATTGGAGTGGATTTGATATATTTATTTGTGACAAATTTGTTTATACAGACACTACAAAAACAAACCACAAATTGGCATGTTACTGTAGTTTGTATTTTCTTTTAATATAAAATATAAGAGAGCAAGATGCAGGAATATTTGAGGGCTTCTAAAAAGCTATAAGTCGGTATTTTCTTATAGAAATCTGTAGTCTGTCCATGAAGTAATAATTACACTTTTTGTATAGCTTTTCACACTACCAAAATCGCAAACACTGCTACCGCTGTATGTAAGCGTAGGTGTAGTCACTTGGGTTAGGTTGGGTTGAACTGGCCGGTCCATGAGGACCTCACATAGACTGAATAAGTCCGTAGTGTTACCAGAAGTTTTTTTTACCGACCAAACTGAAAAACCCTATCAAAAAGCAGGACCTATGTTATAAAATAACTCCGTCCTCTTGGCAAATACTAGAAATTTCCTAGGACTTCAGCCACTTGCTGCTTCTAGATCTGACAGATGTATCACTCCTAATAGCTGGAGTCTTAGCCTGACAAGCGCAGGGCACGAGCACAAAACGTGCTCGATCGTTTCCTCCTCCAGCCCACACTTCCTACATCTGTAGTCACTTAACTCCAGCACAATATGGGAAGAATGTTCGTGGTGGAGTTAATATGAACGAAATCACATATCACACCACGGCAAGAGGAGGCAAGCAGTAAAGGAAAAAATGGAGACAAGGGGTAGAGCAAAAATTAAATTCTAAGCCCGAGGAACGAACTGAAACCGGACGGCGCGATATATATTTGTTACAGAAGTATCAACGGTTTGTTAACGAATAGTTATCGATGAGTTATGGGCGTGTATTAGATTTATTGTGGAAGATCTACCGGTTGAAGGTGTGTTATTGTTGAAGTATAGATCTCGTCTCGATTGGTTATCGAAGTATAACAAATTTACGATCGATGATAACGTTGAATTATTTTCGAAAAGTTATCAAATAAATACCGAAAAGTTATCGGAGTGTTACGAATTTGTTATCAGCGTGTAATCGAATTATTTTCATTTTGTTTTGTTGATTGTTGAAGCAAAAATTACACTTATGATGGCGCATCGCTGCAACCGGTTCGTATCCAAACTTGTCTTATCGGTTTATTATAGCTTATTAATGAGTTATAGACTTCTTGTCGGCGAGCTATCGATTTGTTACTGAAACTTTAATTTACTATAGAAATGTTTTCGATATTTTCAAGCAATTATCGATTTGCTATCGAAAAGTTATCGATTATTTATTGAAGTTATAGATTATTTATCGGATTGTTATCGGAGTGTTACGAATTTGATTCGTTTTGTTTTGTTGATTGTCAAACGAAAAATTACACTGATGATAGCGCAACCGGTTCGTCTCCAAACTTAATTTGACAAGGGATGACGGAAAATCGATCCAATGTACATATGAAAAAGATGTCGATTCGTAGTAAAGTTATAGATTTTGTATCGATTAGTTATCAAAGAGATATCTGTTTCTAATCGCAGTGTTACCAATTTTTTATCTTGGTGTTATTCATTTGCTATTGACGGTTCGTTGATTTGTTACATATTAGATACAGATAAAATTTTAATATAAAATCGATAACACACATTTAACCTGTCGATTAAAAGTTGTCACTTGTTGTTATTAGTTGTTACCGATAAGAATCCGACGCGGTCCCTCTCAAAACGCTCAAAATTATTTGTTTCTGGTAAAGTTACCGTAGTTTTGGTTGAACTTCAACCGCTGGGGGAGCTTTAGTTAACCAACAAACAATTTTCTAGGTTTACACATTGAACTTCAAGATTACTTGGCACTCGTGCCGTGCAGGAGGGGGTAAGAAACAATGAGGTACACTTTCTCCCTTCGTATGTCGTGGTCGAAAAGGACGTGCTCGAAGAACATTTTCTTCTCACTCTTCATGACCCCCCGATGTTTACCATCTTTTCGTTTTCACTTTCGCTTCCCACCACCCTCTATAATATCTCCATCGCCTCATCGCCTTCCTTTTTTCCGAAATCGATTTCGCTGGCTTTCTATCTCATCCATTGCCACTTATCGTCCACCTAAATTAAGCATGTTACCTCATAGGGACTCCCGTAAAAGTCTATCAAATTACATTCTAATCAGTATCCTTACCAGTTTTCATTACGCTGATCTATATCCCCGAAACGGGATGCGATATCGAAATAAAGATCACTCAGTTGGGATTATCTTCTAAGTGCCTTTTCGACCTTCCGCTTCTTTCGGTATCTTTCTTTTAGAGAAAACATAAAGCAGGGGTTGTGCTTAAAAGCTTAATGCAACAGCCCTAGCCTCAAAATTTTTTTTGTTTCGCATGATCGTTTTTGCAGCATATTCATATACCTTTACTCTTTTTTTTAAAGGTAGATCACCTAGAAGGTTAGCCTAGTCATATCAAATTGTTACCGAGATGGTCGGGAGAGTACCTTAATGGTATTATTTTCCGAAGCGCACCGAATCAATACTCGGCATAGGACTATCTACATCGTTTGAACTCCCCGAAACCTTCCGAAGTCTTGTTATCACTACAAAGAGAAGAAGTTTGTTGCCTATTTTGAGTGCCAACAGCTGTAAGTGCTTTCCTTTGAAGTTTTCTATTTGTTATTTTATCTTTTTCAAATGGCGCACGAGCATGGATCTGTGCAAGCAGCATCCGGGGCGAATTTGTTAAGTCCACCGTAATTTGCGGGAAGTCTTATCGCCTACCACTGCGAAAAAGCAGCGTCAAAATATATTAGAAAAGGTTTTTTCTAACCAGGATATCCCTTCGGGAAACAGTCTAAGATGCCATTCGGAATCGGCACAAAATTACGCGGCTTGGAAGGTATACTTGGACTTATTATAAAGTTCGTACTTAGTCTACGTTTTTGTTGTGGATATATACTCAATTACACAACGGTCCAGGTACATCCTAACATCCATTCGCTTAAAGGTGCATTCAGGCAGCATTTACTTCGGTTTGCCTACCAAACAACACAAGAGAGAGTTTTAAGGTATCAATTGCTCTTTATTGAATACAAACAAGTAATGACCCAAATTACTTTAAGGCGTCAGTAAAACTGAATAAAGTAAAACTGGGAGAAGAAAATATTAGATTTTCATTTGTAGAGCCTAGACCTAGCACAAGTGCAAGAAATGTTCTTGTTTTAAAACTTAAAGAATATAGCCCAAGGTTCTTCATTAGCTACTACAAGCACGTATATATATGTACGTTTATACAATTCTTGAAACAATATATTATGCATGAAAAAAATTTCGTTACACACAAAAGTCGCAAACACTCATGTCACTGACATAAACATTTTTTCGAAGCATCAAATGATGACGTTCGAGCATGAGTACTTAATACGTCAGAATGATAGTATTTGCTGCAAAATACAAATTTCATACGCATAGTAAAATTAATGCCCAGATTATGTATGACACCGTGGCACTTTGCGTGGAAGTACCTCACATTCATATTTACCAAAATTTCACGAAGGCAGTCAGATTTACTGTCGCTCTCTGAAGTGAATGAATGCTATTATTTCATACGAATTTTAGGACAAAAGGAAAAATTACTCATTGCGTTACACATAATTTGCCCCTAAATGTATTTTTGTCATCAAATGTTACTTAAATAATGTTTAATTTTAGCTAATATTTAGTTGTTGCTTAAGTGCTAGCGGTATTAAATTTGACTGACTATAAACAGCTGTCACTTTGACATGTCTTAAGCTGCTGAGCACTGCGAAGATTTTTGTTCCCTGTACAAGCTTTATTCTATTGGATATCAATTAGCATATGCTAAATCAAGAGACTTGCTCGTGATACGTTGATCAAGTGTTTTTTGTTCGTAAGATTTTGTGCCTAAATACAATGTGAAGGCTGAAAGAAGCTGATAGTCTACTATGCGGCGGTTTCCACTCCTGTTGTCCTACTTACAAATCATATTCCTTCGAAGGAAGAATGAAGTGGAGAATAATAAAATATAAGCAAAGTGTCTTCCTCTATGCTTGTGGGCACCTGGCCGTTCAGCAAGCTAAGCCAACGTTGGGCTGAGATGATCTCTGCCGCGTATCGAGGTCCATTGTTAGGCTTAGAATTTACAAAAGCTCATATATCCATAGTTATTGGAATGTTAACAGGGCACTACCAATGCGAAACCGTGTGCTAAGCCTTAATACACTGGAGAGCTCCAGGTGTATTAACTATATGGAGGACAACGTGGTGGAATCATCGGCCACTTTATGCTCAGCTGTGCAGGCTTTGCCAAGATGACACTTAGATACCTTCGTTGGGGCGTATTCGACTCTACCGAGGAAATTTCCAAGATCGATGTATGCCATATTCGTACCTTTACCGTTGCCATGCAGAGAAACGCCAAGTAACAAGTAGATAGCCTTACCGTTAGAATATGTGGTAACAATTCGAAGCAACATGAAAGTGTCAAAGTGAGCTGTTCCTTCATGAAGCTTCCACCCAACCTAACATAACCAATCCTAAGGCGGTAAGTTTTGTCTTGTTTAACCCACAGGCTCCCTAACATATCAAGCTTATAATAACATGAATATTGTGAAGTCACATTTCACCAAATACGCATATAGCCATAAGCACTTTGCCATGACCCTATTACCATGCCCATTAACAAGCTTTTTCGGTGGATATTTCTCAATGTCTTAAGTTTGATATGTGTGGCAGGACGCCACCTCCAGTGACAATGCCCCTACATATATGGGTAAAAGAATTCTCACGTCAAATGGCATACCTGCAGTACTACAGGGTATTGTTTTACGCTAATTTTCTGCACTGCACATCACACAATCCCTCACAGTCACTTGAGTCGACCCCATTGAGGAACTTTTAATTCGGTGAGTTCCTCCTCGAGCGCCAGGTAATTATTTCTAAATACTTTTCTTAAGTTATCCTGAGATTTTGAGGATTCACTTTAAATCCAGATATACCTCAGCGATCTGAAAAAGGTTCTAGTAAAAAATTGGTAAATGCTAAAGATGTAGCAATATCAATTGGTTTCGTATGCATTCAACGCATTGGATAACCCTTTGTTATAATTTGACTCAAATTTTCTTTCCTGCAACTCACACAATCATGCTACATTGACTTCCTGCTCAGGCGCCAATAAAGGATTTCAAAGTATATTTCTTAAGTAATCCTGCCACTTTGAGGACTCACTTCGAACCAATATATTCTTCAGCAATCTTATTTAGGTTCAAGTTAAAAATCAAAGCAAAAGTTTCACAATTATTCAAGGCGTGGGACAACCTTTTATTGTAATTTTACTCACTGTGCTGAACTTCAAGTTCAGATAATCCCTGCTCGGGCACCAGTTAACGATTTTTAAATATTTCTTTTTTGCCTTAGGATTCGTTTAGGGCAAAGCAGTTCCCCAACGATCTTAAAAGGTCCGAGTTAAAAACTCACCAGCGAAATTTCTTTAAATTTCTAAAGAGAAGTTCACCAACGAGTTCCAAATTAGTGAGTCCCTGCTCGGACGCAAGTAAAGATTTCGAAATATGGCTTCTTCGCTTCTGAACTTCGCTTTAGCATTCGCTAGGTAACCATTCATAAAGAGTCTTTTGAATGCCCGTGTTGAAAATTCGCCTGCAAATTTTTCTTATAATTATAAGGAAAAATTCGCCAACGACATTCTTTTTACCAAAAATTTACGTAGCATGTTCCAGGCAATTTCATTCTGTCACAAATTCGCTTAAAATCCTAAAGCGATGTTCAATAACGGTCTTGCCTTTGCCCGAAAATAGAGCTTAGAAAATTTTCTTGTTTCAATCGTTTGCTGTTGCTTTTGCCGGGACTCGGATTCGGCGTGGTAGGTGAGCACGCTACCACCAGACCACAGCGTCATCAACTAATCAATGTTTTATTTATGTTCTGATATTGCAACGGTTAAATGGATGTATATTACAACGATTTTCCGTCATCCCTTGTCAAATTTGGTTTCGAGACAAACCGGTGGCGCTGTGCCATCATCAGTGTCGATTTTCGTTCGAAATCGTTCCAATATACATCATTTATCCACCCTGTCGGAAAATCAGCAAAACAATGGCGGATATACAAGTGTTTTACTTTACAGAGAAGGAAAAAAGCAACACAAATAAGCAACGATTTACACATACATACAGATTCATGTATTTGTACTTATGCATATAAAACTTTATTTGTCATTAAATTGGCGGACATTGAATGCATTTGGTTATAGGCAACATATTATCACACAGTTTATGCAGTTCCACCATGTTTACTACCACCACCAACACAATATCACAGCTATGAGTCTGCATATACACATGCAGTAATACTCATTCTTTTATATCCTATAAAAAGGTAAAAAGCAGAACAGCTAAAGTCATGGTTTTATGTCACATTACGTTCAAATGCACCAGTGCGTACAAGCAACATCACTTCGGTCAAAAAAAACTCATGTCCGCAACACATACACTGACGGAAATTTATGGCCAGAAGATCCTAAATAGATAATATATGGTATAAAAATAAGTCGGGTTTTCCTTCCTGACGCTATAACTCCAGAACGCGCGAACCGATTTCCACGGTTTTGCATTCGTTGGAAAGGTCTCGGGCACCGTGAGATTTATATCAGGATCGACGCACAGGGTCTCGAGATATAGGCCAAAACTTGGACCCGGTTACCCCTAGAATGTGTTTATAGAATATGGATATCAAATGAAAGCTTTTGATGAGTGCTTTAGTAGAGGGTAATTTTCATACCCCTGGGTGACTAGGGTCTCGAGATATAGGCCAAAACGTGGACCCGGGTACCCCTAGAATGTGTTTATAGGATATGGATATCAAATGAAAGCCGTTGATGAGTGCTTTATTAGAGGGTAATTTGCATACCCCTGGGTGACTAGGGTCTCGAGATATAGGCCAAAACGAGGGCCCGTGAACGCCTAGATAGTGTTTTTACATTATGGGTATCAAATTGAAGCTGTTGCTGTATGCTTTAGTACAGAGTAAGTTTTACACCGCTGGGCAACTAGCGTCTCGAGATATAGGCCAAAACATGGACCCGGATATACCTAGGATGTGTTTTTACATTATGGGTATCAAACTGAAGCTGTTGATGCGTGCTTTAGTACAGAGTAAACTTTACACCGCTGGGTGACTAGGGTCTCGAGATATAAGCCAAAACATGGACCCGGATACCCCTAGAATGTGTGTGTATTATGGATATCAAATGAAAGCTGTTGCTGAGAGCTTTAAAGTAATTTTCATTGTGATATTCGATTTAGTCGCATCAACCTGGCAAAACTGATCAATATGCATGCGAAGCCGAAATAGAGACATGCATTAATAATAATACCCACATACCTATTTACATACGTCCTATTCGATTTGCCTGAAATTTGGTATATAAATTTGCCTATATTAGTATTTACGATGCTTTTTTCCGGGAAGTAGACCCGAGACGAACTGGGACTGGGATTAGGACTAGGACTGGGACTGAGACTGAGACTGAGGCTGAGACTCGGAGTGGGACTGGGACTGAGACTCGGTATCGGACTGGAACCAAATACGTACCACCCTCTGGGACTGGCAATAAGATATGAAGAAGAATGAGAAAAACTTGAGATAAGAAAAACGAGAGAATGAGACTGAGAAAGAGATAGAATGACGAAAAATACGGAGGGAGGAGTAAATATAAAGGGTAGGAAAAAGTGTAGAGGGGCGAGGGCATAGTTGGACGGAAAAAAACTTATTAAAATGTATGCTTACTTATTTAATTGGCGCTTAACCGTCTAAACGGTTATGGCCGTCCAACAAGGCGCGCCAGTCGCTCCTTCGCTCCGCCAACCGGCGCCAATTGGTCACACCAAGGGAGTTTAAATCGTTTTCCACCTGGTCCTTCCAACGGAGTGGGGGCCGCCCTCTACCTCTGCTTCCATAGGCGGGTTTCGATAGAAACACTTTCTTGGCCGGAGCATCATCTTTCATTCGCATAACATGGCCTAGCCAGCGCAGCCGCTGCGTTTTAATTCGCTGGACTATGTTGATGTCTGCGTATAGCTCGTACAGCTCATCATTAAATCTTCTTCGGTACTCGCCATCGCCAACGCGTAGAGGTCCATAAATCTTTCGAAGAACTTTTCTCTCGAACACTCCCAAAGCCGCTTCATCTGCTGTTGTCATGGTCCATGCTTCTGCCCCATATAGCAGGACGGGTACGATAAGTGACTTGTAGAGTATGATTTTCGTTCGCCGAGAGAGGACTTTACTTTTCAATTGCCTACCTAGTCCGAAGTAGCATTAATTGGCAAGATTGATTCTTCGCTGGATTTCAGTGCTGATGTTGTTGCTAGTGTTGATGCTGGTTCCCAAATAAACGAAGTCTTTTACTATTTCGAAATTATGGCTGCCAACAGTAGCGTGGTTGCCAAGGCGCATATGCGCTGACTCTTTGCTCGATGACAGTAGGTACTTCGTTTTGTCCTCATTCACCATCAAACCCATCTTTACCGCTTCTTTTTCCAGTTTGGAGTAAGCAGAACTAACAGCGCGGGTGTTTAGGCCGATGATATCAATGTCATCAGCATATGCCAGTAATTGTAAAATGTCAAATGTATGCAGATAGACCAAATTTAGGGCAGAACACGTCTGCCGGGTCTGCTAGTGCAATAATAAAAATTGAGAATCATGTTGCATAGACTGGGTGGTCGAAAAACAGTTGCAAAAGTTCGTCCCTTAACTTGAAGCACACGCCCAATCTAACGTCGCAGCAATACCTATTCAGGTGATATGCAAGTACGCATGATAACATGGAAGCATATATGTAATACTCCTATTGCTAATAGAAAATGCTCGCAATGTGTTTTGAATTCGAAATAAAAACAAGATAGCCTATAAAATTTTTGTGATTGTAGCAGAAGTGTGACAAGAAAAAATTCAATTTAGATACATTCAATTGTTGAATACAAAAACAAAAACGTATAAACGCCAACATATCGGCACTCTGATATTTGGGGATGAGCATAGCCTTTTGTAGTAATAACTGTAATACTCCTATTACATATATGCATGGAAGTGATGTTAATAACAAAATTATCCTTTGACTTACATTTACTTCGAATAATTATGTAATTTTTATAAAAAAAAAAAAAAAAAAACGCTTTACATGAAATTTACGCGGCATTCAAAGTACTTCTTCTAAGTGTAGTATTCAAAATGCAGTGTTATGACGAAATGAGGAAAATATTTTCATGGTGACATCCGTTTATATATAATTTTAAAGAGCGCTCATGCATTGAAAATTATATAAAAACAAGGTGTCTGAGTTCGGGTGTAACAGAGCATTATATACTCAGCGTGAGCTTCAATTGTATATTTCATTTCAGATAAATTACTTTTCTACATAACACGTGGCACCGCCCGTTTAAAAGAAAAATGGCTCACCATTTCCTCTTACAATAAAACTTGATAAGTGAAATATTATTGATCCCAAACAATTTTTTGCTAAGTTATAGCTTATTGTTCTAGGTCAAATTTCAACATTCTAGGTGCATTATTTACTATATAATCAAGTTTTTTGTGTTTTCCAAAATGTTATATACTTATATAAAAAGTGTGTGTAGTTATCATCCGGTTTCGCTCATTTTCAATACCAATATATTCTGGGTCCAGATAAGCTTGTGTACCAAATTTGGTGAAAATATCTGAATATTTACTCAAGTTATCGTGTTAACGGACAGCGGACGGATGGCCGGACGAACGCACATGGCTCAATCAAATTTTTTTTCGATACTATTGATTTTGATATATGGAAGTTTATATCTATCTCGATTCCTTTATACCTGTACAACCAACCGTTATCCAGTCAAAGTTAATATAATCTGTGTGCAAAGCACGCTGAGTATAACAAGTAACGAAGTTCAAGTTCGTGAGAAATGGAACATTATACACCCAGTTGTGCGCTGTCACATATACAGCAATTTTCAATAATTTAACTATGCAAACCTATCTCAAAAACCTTTTCGAAAAAACTACGAAATTCGTGAAATCTTGCGAAAGTGCAAGTTATAAGTATCTTCACATTTGTATTGATTTCTGTCAAATTTTTTTCCGAAGGGTATTTCAGATTTTATTCCATATAAAAAATAAAATTTTGTTCAGTTTGTATGAGAGAATATCTGAAACATAAATAAAAATATATGTAAGGCGCAAATAACCTCCGAAAAGATTACTCTTCCAATTTGCGTCGTGCTCCTTTTAATTTTTCCTACAAATTGGCCGGACGGGACCTACATGTTTTATGCCGACTCCGAACGGCATCTGCAAAGCAGATGAGTTTTCACTGAGAGCTTTTCATGGCAGAAATACACCCGGAGCGCTTGCCAAACACTGCCGAGGGGCGACCCCGCTTAGAAAAATTTTCTTCTAATTTAAAAACTTTATTTCTAAAATTTTGATGTTGCTTTGCCCGGGGTGTGAACCCAGGGCATACGGTGTGGTAGGCGGGGCACGCTACCATCACACCACGGTGGACGTAAATGCCAATTACACAACCGTATATCCACAGGGGTTCCACAAGGTAGTCATCTGGGTCGGCCCATTAAAAAAAAAATAAATAAATGTAAGGCGCGATAACCTCCGAAGAAATCTAAGGCCGAGTTTCTCTTCCAATTTACGTCGTGCTCCTCTTGATTTTCCCTACAAATTGGCCGGACGGGACCTACATGTTTTATGACGACTCCGAACGGCATCTGCAAGGCAGATGAGTTTTCACTGAGAAGCTTTTCATGGCAGAAATACACTCGGAGTGTTTGCCAAATCACTGCTGAGGACCCACACCGCTTAGAAAAACGTTCTTCTAATTGAATGAACTTTTTTCTAAAATTTTTATGTTGCCTTGCCTGGGGCGTGAACCCAGGGTCCTCCGTGTGTGGGCGGAGCACGCTACCACCACACCACGGCCACCGGCGTCGAAAAAAAAGTTTTAAAAATCCTATACTATTCAAAACATTACCCAATTTTTACTTTGTGTTATCAAGTAAATTCACTTGCCAAGTTTCATCACTTTATCAGTACTTTTTAATGCATTGCACCTTTTTCCATTTTTCGAATTTTTCGATATCGAAAAAGTGGGCGTAGTTTCAATCTGATTTCTACTATTTTCAATACGAACATATTTTAAGTTCAGGTAAGCCCGTGTACTAAATTTGTTGAATATATCTTAATTCTTACTTAAGTTATCTTATTAACGGACGGACGGAAGGCTGGAAATAAAAAGTAGGCGTTGCTCGCCTTTACAACAAAAAGTTCTTGTCATATAGTACTTTTACCATATTTCGTGAGGATTGATCCATTTTTCCTCCATTTATAACATCAAATTTATTTTTTGAGAAATTAACTAAAAAATAGGCAGGGCCATGCCCACCTTTAAAATTTTGGGCGTGGTCGTTAACACATTTTTTCCCGCGAAATAGTAGCTTATAATAGGAAAATTAGTACACTTAGTAGACTCGATTAGGTTAAAAGGGGTGACCACTGCTCTAGTAGCAGTAAGGCACGAAGTGGTTGGATGACTCTACCTAGTCATCCTTCATGCAGCTAAAACAGTTCGGGTTTTCCAAAAGTATTGAGCCGCAACGCATGGATTGCTATAGCGCAATGCCACGTCAACGCTCAAATGAACATTGGCACGAGGAGCTTATTGAGCTTTTTTAATGTCGCTTTGCGTTTGTCATCAACAAACGGGTAGAAGGATCTCGAAATCCGATAAGAGGTAATTCATTGCATAGCTGGTCCTAGGCCCACCTTTCTAGGAGCAGACTGCAAGTGATAATCGGTGCAACAAAGTCAGTTCAGCACTTCTCACTGCCTCCCTTGGGGGTATATTTATTTATTGAAAATATTTTTTTCAAATACCTCATAGTTTCGTTTAACTTTTATATCAAAATATTATCAAAATTCTTTTGTTATAAATATTCTACACTTGAATGAAATATAAAATTATGGCGTAGCTGTTTAGTTAACAATTTGGCTGGCGGATGCGCTTGACACAAAAATCCACAAAATACAAGCAGCTGCTACGACTATATCAACAATAGTAGAGCACATAAAGTGTAGCAGCGGCAGGGAGAAGGAGTAAGCATGTGAGTGTGTGTGAAAAATGCTAGCCAATGCAGTCAATTATACAAATATATTTCAGCCGCCACGTAACCAAATAGTAAAAGAAACTAGTTGGCAAGTGTCTAGCAACTAGTATATTAGTCCTTAGTTCAACCTGTCTGCTATTTGTTAATTTGAGCACAAGACAAACGATACAAAGTAAAAAGTTATATCTCACGAAGAAGTAGCGGTAGTAAAATGAAGTTAAGAAATTGATCCGTTGCACTCAGACCCACAGGACCACGAAAGATATTGGCTGACGTACGGAATAAATCGAGGTCAGAGGCAAGTGAGAATAACAGGCAGAGCAGGCCCAGGCGTCAGTGCTAGGTCGCCCTATGGAATGCTTGCTGCTGCAGTGTAGTCACGGACGAATTTATACGAGGCTAGCAACAACAATGGAATGCTGACCTGCAGAAAAGTGGACAAATGAACTAAAGTGTGTTTGTTGTTTTGTTATTGTTATGTATGCAAGATCTTTTAATAACTTCCATTTCTTTATATAATCCTATTGTAACGATTTTTGGGAAATTCCGCTTATTTGAAACGTTCTGCTAACGTTGGAATCGCTAAACTGTTGAATAAATCACTCCAATATTCTGTATTGCAAAATGGTCTTTATTAATAACAATTATACTTCACTTTGCAACTGATAGCGTGTTGAAATAAAACTGATTACTGATTGTTCAGCTTGCGCTGCTTTTACACTCCCCGTTGCTTCGTTCGCATATTTCTCCATAGGTCTAGATGTTTCAGCTTCTAGAACTCTTGTATCTCCTGCTTGGTAATTAGTTATATGAGTACATGCATATTTGTAGTTTATAGCCGTATGCATGTGTATGCGTGAGTAACTACTTCGGCTGATGACCACATTTGTGTGAGATCTACATAAGTGTTGCTAGCTTTTATGTACATGTACACATTAAAGTGTGGCTGCTTCATGTTTTTGTTGATGTATGATTATTTACTAACAGCTTGGTGATGCTAATATTCGTCACACTATTAAACATTGTATTTGCGATAGACACATCTTACCACTTTTCCTCCTACATCTACTTCCTTTTTGTATGCATGCGGTGAAAGTGGGTGGTTGTGGGTCGGTATGAAGGTATCAGCCGCACCAATTTTATGAAAAAATAGTTATCACATATTTGTAAAGCCGTGACCAAATTTTGACGTTTCTATCTCTACTGGAAGTATTTTTGGCCACCAACTCCATATAAGACTGACCAGTGTCTGTTCTAATCATACTCGTTATCTTTAATCAAACACTGCGGTAACAAATTTATAACTCTTCGATAACAAATCGATACCTGCCAAATGATTCCAAAATTGTCCAAATGATCCCGAAAGAGTCGGTAATACCATCCGTAACTGAACTCGAAATGATCCCTAAATGATTTCAAAATAGGCTCGAAATACCAGTCATACAAATAGAATATACATAAATGTTCCCTAACACTTTCCCAAAATAATCTCGAAATAGTGCCAAAAACAATCGCAAAAAAATCTAAAATAATACCGAAATGATCTGAAAACAGCACGGGAATAATCTCAACATTACTACAAGAAAGTCTCAGAATTATCCGCAAACAGTCCGGAAATGATCACGGAAATAGTTCCTGCAAGACCCTATATATTTAAAGCAGAAGAGAGATTTACCATTCCTAAAGCCTACTTCGATTTCAAAGTAATAGTTTTAAAAAAACCTTTGGCAATAAATCCCACTAAACTATCTTAGTGATAGAGAGAATAAATTTGACAATAAAAATTAATCACTGTGAGAAACAAAAAAAAAGTCAAAAATAAACATATCTCATGATAGGTTTTTTTTGAAATCGGTTTTATACGTGATAAACCGAATCGCCTTTACTAGTTAACCATTTAATGCAAACTCTAGTGTAGAGTCTTTAAAAGAGTAATCAGTTCTATCAACCGACCCATTCTTGGTAACAATGTGGGCAGTCGTGCTCCCTCTAGCCACTTCATCTACTCTATAGCTAAGCTAAATAATTCTGTGCTTAAATACCGCAGCGCTGGGTCATCTCGATTCACGGCATTTAGTGATCGACCTTATGTTGCGACATCTGAGTCCAAGGCCTGTAGTGTGGACTGGCTGCCCATAAATAAATAAACCCGTTTAATATTTTTCTTCAAAGTTCATTCTTCAACTAGAACGTTTTTCGATTTTGTTAGCTTTGCAGAATCTAGGCCGGATGGGACCTACATGTTTTAAAGCGACTTCGAACAGCATTTGCAGATAAGTTTTCACTGAGAAGCTTTTCATGTCAGAAATACACTCGGAGTGTTTGCCAACTCACTGACGAGGGGTGACCCCGTTTTGAAACACTTTTTTTTTATTTCAGTAAACTTGTTACAAAAGTTTTGAAGTTTGTTTGACCGGGAATTGTACCCAGCATCTTCGGTGTGATAGGCGGAGCACGCTACCACTACACCACGGCGACTGATAAATATAAGGCAGAAATATTACATTTTCTTCTCTGTCCTCCTACGCGTTTCGATGCCACCACGCCTTCTTCAGGGGTATATTCATTGCGAAAAATTTAGTAATTTAGAATAAATTATAATAGCCGTGTTTTTTTCATTTATATACATTTATATTTGCGGATAAAAAAAAACGTTTATCATCACTAAGATAATGTTTAGAAGACCCATCTAGCGGAAATTATTGCATAACTCGCTACAAAACGGATTGTGCTTAATAGCGGAGACATGCACCTTTGTTGGTCATAGTGTATAACCTATAGCTGAATCGGTTGCGATGAATGTTGGACACACATACTTTTCTGTCATAGAAGTGGAGAATAGTGTAGAGATCAAATGGAAAGACACATTTCAGTTGCAACTGAGTCTAATACATATTGAAATTAAGCAGTAGTAATTTTCTGCGCAGCAATTTCCTAAGTATAGATAAAGTTATGTACTTGGCAGTCCATATAAAGATTAAGTGCATATGTACGTAAATCTAAAAATAAAACACAGCTTAAATATCACATTTTTTTTTTTTGTGGCAACATGCTTAACGAATGTGGTAGCGTCGAAACGTGTAGGAAGAGAAGTAAGGTTAGGTTGAAATGGCTGGTTAATAAAGACCACACATAAACTAAATATGCCCATAGTGTTACCAGAATTTGTTTGACGACCAAACGGAAGAACCCCAATCAGGTGCCAGGACATATGTTATAGAATAACTCCGTCCTCTTGGCAGATACTAACAGTTTCTAGGACCAAAGGTAATTGCTGCCCCGAGATCTGGCAACTTTGCCGCCCCTAATAGATGGAGCCTTGACCTGGCGAGCGAAGGACACTAACACAGAACGTGCTCAACCGTTTCTTCCTGCAGCTCCCACTTTTTATATGTAGTTGAGGCAAATGTGATATATCTCGAAGTAGTCCGACATCATTCCATGTGTAAACTAGTATTGTAAACGTTAGTTTGGTCTGTTCTCTCACTAGCAGTATTGTCAAGCCATAATGTAAAATACTTTCATTTACAAACGCGCACACACACAAAAGCATTTAAAATGTTCAAAATTTATTAGTAGCCACACAAATTTCAAAATCAAATGCCAAAGCCACCAACAAATAAACAAAAGAGACCGCATATTCAGGAATGGCTTATGCTATTTATCGTTCGTGCAACAGTCATGGCAATCGTGCAACAACAAACACAACTACAATACTAACTAGCAATAAAAACTAATAAGTTAAATACAATAAAAAGTATACATGTTTACTTACATATATGTACATATATGTATGTACTTATAGCGGAAAAGCATTTTAGCTCGTGGAGCTTAAACCAGACGCTGTGGGTCATTTACGATGGAATTTGTGGCGTGCGGGCGCAGGGACGCATTGGAAATATGAAAACTTAAAATTGGCCGCGACCATAATGTGAAATGAAAATTGTTTGTGGTATTGTGTGCAAATTAAGAAAATATGACGAAAAGTAAAATAAAATTTACTAACTAAAATATTTATGTGTTTGTATGTATGTATGAATATGCAATAAATGTGCTTACAGTCAGAAATGAGTAACTGTTGACTCATCACAAAAATTGTTGCGAAGCTTTGTATTTAAACGAAATGTGTGCAATTGGCAGCCAAAACGACACCTACCTGAGGAATATGGAGGTAGGTGTGAATGAGCAATAAAAAGTTTTAGTGTAATCGTGAGGCATTTCGAATGGGTGTAACATTGTGGGCAACTTTTCATCCAGAACATTGTGTTAGGGTAATTTTGGTATAAATTTGAAGGCTAGCTAGGCCTATTTAAAAACACTTTTTTTTTAATTGCTCTGAGCAAAGTCCAGACAGAATCACAAAATAGATCTCAAAGCGGAGAGGGCACAATGGGTTGTTATGTTTCCTGTTTAAAGTCATGGACTTATGTATATCAATGGTCATCATAAAGATAAATGGCATCATAAAGATGAGATTAATCGGTTTCCCCGATTCCCGTATTTTTTTTTCGTTTCGCTCGGTATGGTTCAAGTATAGTTTGGAAAACAAATCGGAGTAATAAAAAGGTGTGTAAATAAAAAATTAGTATTTTTGAGTGCACCCCTTAGGACAAGAACTAGAAAGAGAAATGGTGGATAAATTAGAATGGTAGTGGGAGTGGTAAAGGGGGTGAGAGTGCTTTATCTGCGTGTATCTTTATTTACTTATTACAGAGACTCCATATATACGTGAGTTATAAGGTAGGAGAGGAAGAGAGAGAGTGGGAGTGAGAGTGGAGTGCTTTGTCTCTCCAATATTTATTACAGATAATTCATATATTCAAAAGGAAATTGAGATGGAGAGATAGAGGGAGTGGAAGCGGGAGTGAGAGTGGGAGTGGGATTGGGAGTTTGAGTGGAAGTGATAAATGAAATAAAGGATAGACAAGAATATGGAGACATGGTCGAAAAGGAATAGAAGATAATGGGATATAGAGTAAAAAAGAGAAGCGAGACATGCGGAAATAGGATATCGACTGTTGACGTTGCGATATCTACGGCTTGCTAATAGTGTTGTTGTTAGAGTAAAAGTCAGCTCATGCAACAGGCGCGGTCACTTAAGAAATGATTCTTTATCAGTAAGGGTTTAACCTGGTATAGTAACCAGCTCGTAATTGAAGTGTTCTGGCATGCCTGTGACCTTCTCATGTCTGTTTCCTTTAAGTCACGGGCGACCATGATGGGCATGTGACTATGAATTGCTTTGTCGGCAGTCAACAACATTTTTTCTCCTTTCCCCCAAGTTGTCTTTCACCCAAGTGCTGCCAGTAAGAGATTGGAAGGTTTTGTGCCGACTTAAGAGGCAAGTGTGCTTAAATTTCAATGAAAATTGGGGATATGTACTTTAGAATTTCAAACCCAGGATTTTAGGGTATCAGGAATTCCATGGGTTGATGTTACCGACAAGGATGTCAAATGTTTACCTGGCGCCTGCTCTTTCAATGAAAAGTGAAAGTGAAAAAAGTCAAACCCTTTCAAGGGTTTGCCAGCGCAATGTATAGCTTATATAGCTCAATAGTTAACCTCACCTACCAGTGGTGAATTCTGTATATTTGATAGGCAACTTAGAATGTTCAAGGTGAAATCGTT
Source organism: Eurosta solidaginis (assembly GCF_040869045.1). Lineage (NCBI taxonomy): Eukaryota > Metazoa > Arthropoda > Insecta > Diptera > Tephritidae > Eurosta > Eurosta solidaginis. The sequence goes on from NC_090323.1 coordinate 208,959,898, forward strand.
ACCGCGCATGGTCGGACTAGTACCAAAACCGTGCTGAATTACAGAACTTCGTAAAGTTTTTCTTATCTACAAGAAAAATAAGAGTGAAAAAACTGAAAGTGTTGAGGGGTAGTTGCATGTTTTTAGGCTTAGATTTATTGATGGGCCTTTGTCCGCCGCCGTCCGAAAACTATGGTAACTCTATCTGGTGAAGAAGCTGACTTCGATATGCAAAATTTTTAGAGAAGTGGAAACAGGACACCAATATGTAGCACTGCGCTGATCGATATCGCAGCAACTTGGTCTAATAGGGTACCGATTGCTGAGTTGACATTCAGATATTTGGCGACTGGCTGCTTTAACTCCTTAAACTATAATACAAAATTTAATAAAAAAAAGATGTGTATGTATTCTTCACTTCGTTTGATGCTTGATATATGAATAGTGGTGGGCTAAAGGTCTCTCGTGTCCCGTTAGGAGTGTTCCGTTAGGACGCCTTACTGGTTGCTGCCTGGGTATGTGTAAATGTATCTCAGTAACGCCTTGAATTGGCGTGTTTCTCCTACGGTTAGCGACTGCGCTGTCTCTGCTACGGCTTATGTAGGTGCGTCTGCGTGATGGGAGCTCTGGTATGGTTGACGTCGTATATTTGCGCCGCTCTGCTGCGGCCAACGTCGTATGCTAGCGTGGCACTACTGTGGTCGACGTCGTATGCTCGTGTAATTCTGCTGCGGCCAGCGTCGTATGTTTGCGTGATTCTGCAGCGGCCAACGCCGTATGCTTGCGTATCTCTGCTGCAGACAACGTCGTATGTTAGCGTGACTCTGCTGTGGCCAACGTTGTATGCTCGTGTAATTCTGCTGCGGCCAACGTCGTATGCTTGCGGGACTCTGCAGTGGCCAAAGTCGTATGTTTGCGTGAGTCTGCTGCGGCCAACGTCGTATGCTTGCGTGACTCTGCTGTGGCCAACGTCGTATGTTGGCGTGACTCTGCTGCGACCAACGTCGTATGTTTGCATGACTCTGCTGTGGCTAACTTCGTATGTTTGCGTAGGCTATTTCTGACTAGGCTTACGGCGGTGGTGCGCGGACTCGTGATGCTGGGGGCCTTCGCTTAGCAGGGAGCGAGCGTGGTCTAAGGCGTTGTAGAGCGGTCAAAACCAGCTTACCCACAATCCTCAGTCCACGGCTTTCTCCTATGAAAACCGATACGCCTTTCACATGCCCTTCAATTGCTGCTCGGGTAACAATCACAACATCGCGTCCCGTTAGGTGAGATTCGTTAGCCTCGGTACAGTCACGTTGTGGCGTTTCACTTCGATTCACTTCTGCTGCGGATGCCGACGTTCTTCTGCCACGGTTGACGTTTGGTCGAGATCACGATGCTGTGGAGGACATTTGCTTACGGGAGAGCGAGCGTGGGCTAAAGCATTGTAGAGCGGTCAAAACCAGCTTACCCACAATTCTTAGTGCACGCCTTCCTCCTATGAACCGCACTGGGTTACAATGATGAAAACTGATATGCCTTCCAGAACGCTCCAATAGTAGCTCCGGTCGCAACCACAACCGCTTGCTGACTGTCTGCTGTCTTGTTGTGTTGCCCTTTTCATAGCCAATGCTCTTGATGTTGCTAGCATAAAGGCTCCATTACTGCTACTTAGCATAGACTTGACTTGACTTGGCGTAAAATTGGCAACTTAGCCACGATTATACTCCACTTAGCGCATACAATCTGGCATCATAATCAATAAATGTCAATTTGTAGGACAAAATGGCAAAATTAAATGGAAACAAACAAATGGAATCTCAAAATATAAACGTCACTTAGAACTTACATAGAAAATCAAAATTCAACAGACTTCTTAGTCAAGTTAAGTGTTGCTAAGTTTTGAGTAATCAGTAACATGCAATATGCATTTAACAGAACTGTAAGTGACAGTTCTCAAGTCAAGTCAAGTCTATGCTAAGTATCAGTAATGGCGCCTTAATTCATTGCTTTGCCATGGTTACGGTGTTGCTGTGGAGTGTTGCGGCAACTTGTTGCGGTGGTGATGTTTCTGAGATTTGTTTGTGTTTCGTGTTGTATTGGCTATGTTGCTGATCGTGTTCTTATGTAGAGTTTTATTTGTGTTGCGTTGTCTGTGTTACTGATCCTGTGTTGAGGGGCGGAGGTTTTGTGTGGGCCAAATTAATGGCTTATATTTGGTTCTAGCAATGGAATGAAAATAGTTTAATTTCAGGCAAGCGGTGTCCTAACCATATATGCAACCATTAACAAAGAGGTATTAGATTATGGCAACTGACTTGGATCCAATCACACCCAAACTCTGGCAACAGTTTCGGGGCAGTATTAGACTGGTTTCTGCGTAAAAATGTCGGTTCAGAATTCTCACTGGTCAAGTAGTCTGCAGTGATAGAAACTAAATTAAGCTGGAACTTACTTTTCCAAAGGAGGTTTGAATAGTCATGGAGGATGCGTAAACTTCTGCCTCTCACTCATTCACTACGTTAAAATCCATTTTCTAGATAATTGGGTATGAAGAAGCGAGTAAGGTAAAGTTCATAAACTTTGCTTGCAGCAAACGCCCCGAATCTGACCCAGGGCCATAGGTAAAGATGACTTCGGGCTGAGTTGGAGGATTGGGCAAATTTTGTATCTTAGAAAGGTAAAATAGTCCCCGCATAACGGAAATTAGGATGCAGTAGTTTATGGCCCTTGAAATATGCCCTACTCCTTTCCCTAACTAACAATGACTCTTTAAGTGTGAGTAGAAGCAGCCCATCACGCCATCGGCGTGTAATGTTAAGAACAACATTTGAAGACGATTGCAACAAAACATAAAATAACACTGAAGATGGCACAACACCAAAAGGTTTCTCTCTAAACCATTTGAAAAGGAATGGCCGAAAATCGTTTTGAATTAATTCAGAATTAGTCTACTCTAGTTTTGGCAGAGCCAACGGGCAGTTCATTCTAATACCATTAAGTTTCTCTCACAGGCGACGTTCGGTATTGTCGGCAGCCACACCCTCCTACACATTTTTTGGGGGAATGCCCTTAATACACCCCATGATAACTATACTCATAGATGACTTTCGTTAAATTTACTGAAATTTGCTAAATGATTACATTTGTAAATATTTTCAATCAAAATTTACGTGAGCTGCGCTTCAGTGCATCAGAGCACAGTAAATTAACTCATCACCAAAGGTGGCAATAACATAACGCAAATTTACGAAAACGGTGTTTACAATTGCACCTGTCGTGGTAGATTCACTATTTCCCCTCTCACCCTCTTCGCTAGGCGCTTGCAATTCAATTAATGACCGCTACGTTGGCGTTCATATTTACCAAACGAGTAAGCAATGGAGCGCTCGCTATCATCAACTCGTGGTGAGCCGCAACAGATGCGGTGGTTGGGTTTATTGTGGTTGATGTCGTCATTGGTTGATGTTGCTGCACTTGCTTGTTACACGAATTCATTTTCTTAACACTTTGAAAATGCCAATTTACAATATTTTCGCGCTCATTTAAATATTTCACTTTGACAGCAATGAATGCGACTATAATTATTTTTATGCATATTTCTTTACATAAAAGTTCAAGATTTTTCTTTGCGTACTCGCTTGGCACATATTTTTGTGCAACGAAATATTCGAAATTGTGCACGGCTTTGTGTCAGTGTGGCGTGCAGCTCGTTAGCCTGCCATACTAATCTACACAGCCGGGCAAGGAAGGGTACGTTGTTTTACAAAGCTACGCTCCTTGAAATAAATAATTGGTTATATTAAAAGCAAATGAAATGTTTCATTCTAAGAACAGCTGGGTTCAAAAGTCCAAATTAACAACGTATACAATTTGCTTAAAAGTTATAGGTAATAATGAGTGGGATGTGTTCTCTGAAATCAGAAATTATGAATACAGCGTTGTTGTACTAACCCTGAATAAAACTTAAGTTATTTTAGTTCATGCCGTCGCCATCATTTTCTAAATAACCAAGAGCTTTTAATCGCAGAGGGCAATGCAGAAAATCCAAGTAACCACTCATTGCTGAATGTCTATTTCAGACTGCTATTAGCTTTGTTCAATTTGATATGATATCGCATGAATATCGTCCGATCCAGCGAGTTGTGATATGACCTCAATGCTCAGAGTACATTTCAGACTGCATTTAGCTTTATTCGATATGATATGATGTGATATGCGTCGAAATTTATTTCAGACTAGTTTTAGCTTTGTTCACATGATGTGACATTGCTGAATATTATATGATAGAGCGTGTTTGGATATGACCTGAAAGCTCAAAGCCTATTTCAGACTGGTTTTAGCTTTGTTCGATATGATGTGACATCGCTGAATATCGTACGATACAGCGTGTTGTGATAGGACCTCATAGCTCAAGTATATTTCAGATTGATTTTAGCTTTATTAGAGAGGATGTGATATTGCATGGATAACATCCGATACAATGTGTTGTGATATGACCTCATTGCTCAAAGTCTATATCAGACTGCTATCAACTTTATTAGATATGATATGCGTCTCATGAATATCATCCAATACAGCGTGTTATGATTTGACCTCATAGCTTCAAGATAGTATATTATATAATATATAATTATATAATAATAATAATATAATATATTTATAATATAGTATATCATATTATGCTATCACACGAATATAATCCGGTAGAGCATATTGTGATATGACCTAATGTATAAAATTCTTTTTGAGGCCGGCATTAGCTTTTATCGACCTGATCATTTCATTCGTTTCGTGATATTACTTCATTGCAAAAAGTCTATTTCAGTTGATGATGTGATATCGCATGAATATCATTCGATACAACTTGTTGTCTTGTGGCCTCATGGCTCATTGTCTATTTAAGATTTATGTTAGTTTTATTCGATATAATGTGACATCGCATGGATAGCATTTGATAAAGCTAGTTGCGATATGTCTAAGTTGCTCAAAGTAGCTTCAGACTGCTAGCTATTAGCTTTATGCGATATGATGTGATATCATCATGAACATCATGAACGTATGATATAAATGATCTGATAAACGGTGACAAATGCAATTTAATATAAAACTATGCTTTTCTGATGAACACTTTTTTCACAGCGTAATATGGTATGTATGATAACTTTTGACCTTTTACTTATGAGCTGGTGTACGCAGATCTAAATTTCTTTGTGGATGATTTGATGTGATGCGAATTTAGCTGTATTGATATCATATCATGTAAAAGGGTATCCACAACAAGCATAAAACAAAGGCATGACTTTAAAATCTAAAGGTCAAGATAACATAATGTGATGTGGCACTCAGCTTATGACGTTATTTAAATTTATATGAGATGGTTTTATAAAAGCCTTTATCAAATGATATAATCTAATGTGCTGTAATCTGAATATAAGAACATGGGGTATTCGAAAGTGACAGGAGAACATTTAGACTTGTTAGTTCGAAAATTTCACGCCAATGTGTCAATGGCTATCTTATAAAAATTGTGATTGCTTCATCACTGTCTCGACATCACTAATAAGGCTTGGTAATGGAAGGAGAAAGCATTTTTGTTAAGATCAAATTCCTTTGATTTCAATTCTTTCATATATCGACTTTTAAAAATAGGTGTCACGATCTCAACCAAAATCGGCAAGCTGAATAGATATAAATGCTGAAAAAGAGTGGAAAATGGCCTTTCTTAACTCGCTCTCCGTGAAATTTGTAATCAGAGCCTTTAAAGATTAAACAAGTAAGGAAGTCTAAGTTCGGGTGAAACCGAACATTACATACCCAGCTGTACACTTGAAATCCTGTTGTTGTTTATTATGTGTGCTTAATAGTGTTACAAGGCTGCGCAATAATACATGATATGGTACTATTCTGAACTAATTTTTTTTTCGAGTTATGGCTCCCGAAACATAGAAAATTGCTTAGTCATAAAAGGGGCGGTGCCACGCCCATTTTTCAAAATTTGAAGTTTATTGTTATAAATCCACTTGGGAAATGAAATACCATTGATATAAAGCTCGTTCTTGCAAATATATAGCTTATTTTATTCGTCCACGACCCTTTTAAAAATCTTTTATATAAAAGTGAGCGTGGTCCTTAACCGATTTCGTTAATTTTTTTTTCAAAGCATTCCTTATAGTAATGGCAACCTCTCTGCCGAATTTTGTTACGATAGGTTTAACGATTTTTCATTTATGATTAATTTGTTAGATTTATTGAGCTAAAAGGCTTCAAGATGAAAAAAACTTATTTTTTTTTGTTTATATTCATTTATAATTTATTTGGTCGATATTTCGACTTCAATCTGAAGTCATCATCAAGACTGGGGACAAAACAAAACAATAATAATAATTAATTTAATATATACTTAAGTACATATGCAAAACAAAGTCACCACTTACACATATGGATATGTATGATCGACTGATTGGAGGAATCACAGAAAAATAACAAATAAGGTAAAAATGCAAAGATTTAAAAAAAACAATTTGGAAAAATCCCGTAAGTATAAACAATTTTCATGAACCGCAAGTATAAACAAAAATACAATAACAACATACATAGCAACATGACTTAGTTTAACAATTATGTGTGTGTGCATGTTCCCCTGTTTGGATTGTTGTGCTGCTATCAAATGACCGCCTTATGATGTTGTTGTTTTAAAACCAAATTCCTGTAGGCTTGGGCACAATTTTCTGTGTCGATTTTAAAGTTCATTCTTTGTTCATTAGGGGTGTTCAAAATATGTAGCATTTCTAAAGTGAATCGTTTATTATAATGTTTTTCATTCTCTAGAATGGCTACGTTTTCAAAGTCAGGGTAGTGTCCTGTGGCCTTGCAATGGGAAGTTAAAGCCGTCTTGTTGTCCGAAGCATTATTCCTTAATTTTATATTGGACCTATGAGCGGAAATCCTTGTCTTGTATTTGAGTTTTGTTGTCCCAACATATACTTTGTCGCATACGTAGGACCCGTCACCATTGCACGGGATTCTGTAAACAACATCAGATTTCTCCTGACTTGGAATTTTGTCCTTCGTTTTGCTGAAAATGATTTGCAACGTGTTATTGTACGTGAACGCCAACTGTTACTTTTCTTTGTCGAACATATCGAATCTCCTAATCCTTTCCGATACTCCTGGAATATAAGCCATAGATTTGTATATTTTAGAGCCTTTATCCTTTTTCACCGGTTCTTTGGCGCTCGTTGATTGATGATTTAGGATTAACTTGTTGATCAAGTTCATAGAAAAATCATTATTTTCCAAAGTTTTCTTGATTGTCCCAATGTTCTTATTGTGAAACATCTTGTCACTAATTGTCAGAACTCTTCTTAAACAATTCTTCGCCGTGTTCAAGATAGTTCTGCGTTGGTGTTTGGAATGATAATTTATCAGTATTCCGGACGCCGTAGGTTTTTTATACCAATCCGTGTATAATTTATTATTATTTCTAATTATAAGTGTGTCGAGGAAAGGAAGTCTATTATCATTTTCTACCTCCATAGTAAATCGAATTGTTTTATAATATTTGTTGAACAATTGAAGCATGTTATCTAACTCCTCTGTTTAAGCGATTGCAAATATGTCGTATACATATTTAGTTAACAGACGTGGCTTGGTTGTTGATTCTTTCTCGAACTTAGTTAACAACTCCTCCAGAACTATATCCGATATGACTGGGGAGGCTGGTGATCCCATTGGCATACCTGATCGTTGCTCGTAGATTTTGCCATTATACTTAAAATAACGGGTTTCTTTCATACAAAATTTTACTATATTAAGGAATAGCTCTTTTGTTAACAAAGTGTGCTCTTCAATATCACCCCACTTCGAAGAGATAATATCAATAGCTGCATCTACGGGAATACTGGGAAACAAGTACACCACGTCGAACGACACTAAACTCTCATCATCGTATATATGTGTAAATTTAATTTTATCTTTAAACTCCGTGGCATCTTAGACGTTGTATTTTGAACATTTTGTAACATTTTTTAGTATACCGACAACATATTTACAAAGCTTTATGAAGGAGAATCAATGGACGAGCATATCGGCCGAAGAGGTATGCCTTCCTTGTGAATTTTTGGCAGTCCATAAATTCTGGGTGGATTTGCATCCCTGGACATGAGAAAATTCTTTTCTTTTTCCTCAATGAAGCCATTGTTGAACGTCTTCATTACAAGTTCATTGTTCTTGTCTTGTAATTTGTTAGTCGGATCTCTTTTCAGAACTCTATAGTCTGAAATATTGTTCACTATAGCTTGCATCTTTACCGAATAGTCCGTTTGGTTCATCGCTACAGTTACATTGCCCTTATCCTCAAGTGGGCGTGGTTATCATCCGACTGCGCACATTTTCAATACCAATCTATAAGCTCGGGTACCAAATTTGGTGAAGATATCTCAATATTTACTCAAGTTATCGTGTTAACGGGCAGACGGACGGACAGACAGACGGACGGATGAAATTTTCAAATTTTTTTCGATACTGATGATTTTGATATATGGACGTCTATATCTATCTCGATTCCTTTATACCTGTACAACACACCGTTATCCAATCAAAGTTATAATACCCTGTCAACAAGTACAGCTGGGTATAAAAATCTAAAATTTTAAGAAATCTCCACGTAGGTAATGCCAAAAATATATATTATCAATCATCTACTAAAGGTCGACCAGAAAACTATCTATTGTCGGTGTCTGACCGTATAGCTTGTGGGGTTAAATGGGAAGGCTTGAGAGATTTGGTAAACAGATTTTTATCATTATGCGATGCTTCTCCTCCATTCGGAATAGATAGAATTATAAAGCTCTTGTATCACATCACTCAAAACGGCCTCGATTTATGTCAAAAATACATTTTTCTTTCATGGGTAGATGCAGAAATAGTTTGCTTAAAATTTGACATTTAGATTTATTTCTAAAACTTAGCGATTACCGCTTATTAATATACACAAATTCTATAAACGTTTTAATTTGTTTTTAATACTCATTTAAATTAAGACCTTACGAAAAGTGCTCAAAATAATTTATTGATTAAATTTTCACGACAATAAAATTTGTTTGTTGTAAAAAGGGTGAAAGAGAAAAATGAATGAAGCAAAGAGTGAATGAATAATTGCACAGGTGTGGCAAATGAATGATGGCGTTTTTGGGTTATGAAAGCGACTGAACCAATGTGAGTGTGAGTGTGTGTGTGTGTTTATAAGTGATATTTTGTATGTGTTTGTAATGACGCGTCGATTGGTGGTTGCTCATTTGCTTATAAATGCAAAAAAGTTCAATGGCCTTTTTAAGGTTTATTCAGTGCTATCAAATTAATATACACACACACGCCGGCGTGACAAACAATCTAAGGCTCCAAGACGTTACTGCTGCAACATTGCTCAATGTTTATGTACAATGAGTTTCTGGTGCAATATCAATGCAGTGCATTTAAATTCAATAAATTTTTAACAGCGCCGTTTTCCATACGAAAACGTAAAATCCAATTATTGATGCACTTTGAATTCTTTGTATTTGCCTGAATGAAATTCAAAGTTCATTAGTTTTAGCTAATTCCACGCACTCTTTGTTGTTGCTGATTAAGTATGGTGGCTCGATTCTATGTAAAATTATAAAATTATCTAAAGGACGAGATACAAATTTACTTTCAAGGTTTGGTTGGCAAGGTCCAGTTTTTAATTGAAATTCATAGAATGTGTCCTTCGCAAACAATCCCTCCAACAAAATTTAGGATAACATAAAATTGACATTTCACAGTTTTTGTTTGATTGTTATTTGTATGACTATATTAGTTTCTTTTTTCTTTTCTTTTTTTGTTACGTGTTCTTTTTTTGTTGTTTGTAATCTTTTCTTTTTTTTTTAATTTTTTTGGTTTGCATTTGTGTACCCCTTTTTTAATTGCTTTAATGGGAAGTTTTTGAAATTTGTAATTTCGTTTTACTTTAATTGCATTTCAGAGCATAAGGATACATACATACGTTTTCTTGCACACATTTCAGTTGGCTGTTCAGTTTTTGTTTGATTGTTATTTTTATGTATCTTGAAGTTTTTTCTCTTTTTTACATTTTTGTTGTTGGTAACCTTTTAAAAATTTTTATTTTTTCCCACATTAGTATAGTTTTTAATAAGTTATTGTGTTTCTATTATTATTTTTTTTTTTTAATTTTTTTAATTAAGCTTTATTTGATTGATTAAATAAATTTTTTTACTCATTCTTAAAAAAAATTTTTTTAAATGTTTTATTATTTTTAGTTTTTCAAAAAAATAAGATAATCATTGTGCGTTTAAGTCATTAAATCTTATGATTTTTTTAGTTAATTTATTCTAAATTCATTTTATTATATAAATGTTTTTCTTTTATTTTAGTAAGCTTTTTATATATTCTCCAACTTTTTTTTTTGAAGTTTTTTTTTCAATTTTTTCAAATCTTTTTTATATTAATTAATTTTTTGTTTTTATTTTTCAGTTATTTTTATTCAAGTTTGTTTTTAAATATCTTTTTTGTAATATTTTTTGTATAATTATTTTTTTAACTTTTCTATAATTTTAAATTTTCTATAACTGCTGCGCAAATAGACCAGCAGGAGTCTGAAAAAAATTTATCTACTATTCTTAATTAAAAAAATAATTTTTCAATTATAGAAAAATTAAAAAAAAACAATAATTATTATAAAAGTTATTGTTAAAGGCCTTGAGCTCGAATTCGAACCTAGATTTCTTTATCAAAAGGCCGATGAAACAAAAACATTGGTTTTTAGTGTTTTGTTTTGTCATACTTTTCAACGCAATCTTTTGGTATTGGTTTTTTTCTTGTTTTATCTTTGGTTTTTAGCTTTTTATTTCCATTTTTGTATTTTAATTTTCGTGTTTTTAACTCTTTTGTTTTTTACTCTTCTTATATTTACCCATAGTTGTTCTCGTTGCCTTGTATTTATCTTGTTTTGTTTTTTTTTTTTTTATTGATATAATTTTTAAAACCCTTTTTGTTTGGTTTTCAAAGTAGTCCTATTTTTTTTTTAATTAATTGTTCTTTTACTTGTTTAAATTTTTTTAATTGTTGCTTCAATTTTTTTTAAATGTTTTAAAACTTTTTAGGTTTTCTGTTAATATTTAGTTTTTTTATTTCCTTTACATATTTTTACGGAGTTTATATTTATTATGCTTTCTGATTGTCCTTTTGCTTTTTCTTAATTTTCTTTTTCGAATTCTTTTAATTTTTTTCGACTGTTTCTTTAATTAAAAAAATTGTATGAATTAAACGGGGACTGCCCTCATTGATTTTAAATGTATTAAAACATTTATTTGAAGCAATTTTTAATTTATAATTTTATTTTTAACAATTTGGGAAACATCTAAACGTGACATCAGGACGGACAAGGCGACAGCTGTTTTGGCTTATATCATGTAAATATCTTCAAAGCCTTATCCCGCGGGAGTGGGTTTTGAACCCGCACTTCTACGATGGTTGAAGTGTTAGAAACGCATTCAGCCACGTCATGCATGGCATTCAGCTACGAAAACAGATGTCGCCTTGTCCGGCCTGATGTCACGTTGTTTAAATTATTAATTAAGCGGGGAATTGCCCTTATTGCTTTAAATGTATGAAAACATTTATTTGAAGCAATTCTTAATTTCTAATTTGTTTGATAATTTCCCAAATTATTAAAAATAAAATTTAAAAAAATTATTTTGTTAAAATTTTTGTTTTCATTCATCATGCTTTTTATTACTTGTGACGCTTTTTGATGTTTGTGTTTACCTTTTTCAATTTTTTTTTTTTTTCAATTTGTGAATTCCTTTAAAATTTATTGAATTCTATTGTTTTTTTTTTCTTTGTACGTATTTTATTTTATTTAATTTTTGGTTTTTTTTTTTTTTATTTTTTTATTACTTCTCATTTTCCTCTTTATTTTTATTGTTGTTTAATTTATTTTTTCCTTCATAATAATTTCACCTTGTTCATCGTTTAATACATTTTTTTAGTTTTGGTTTTTGAATAATTACTAGAGATGTTTATTGTCATTTTATTATTATTTCTAAAACTTGTGAATTGTTATTTCTATATTTGCTCTCTTTTAATTTTACTTTTGCTATTTTTTTCTTTACTTCATCTACTTTGTTATTATGCGTAATACCTCTTTTGCCTCCTAATATATCTCTGAATATACATATACATTACTTTTCTTTCAATGTAGTGATTATTGTGCTCTACAAAGGTGATATTGTAATAATCAAAGGCAAATTTGTCACTTAGCAATAGCAAATATTTAGGGATTTGAACAAAAATATCACTAAGTATTTTGTATGCTGCTTGTGTGTGGGTGTTGCTTTGCTTTGCTACTTTTAAGTTTATTGCTTTATTTTTATACTTCTATGTTGGCAAAATAATGAATTATAAGCTTTTGCAAAAGATTGCTTTGAAATGAATAATTTCTCATCGCTCACGTCAAGCGCCAGCAAAATAAATCATTTAATGATGCAGAACATAAAAATTGAAATATGTTTGCATTTTGCTTGCATTTAAGATCTTAAAATATATTCGTATTCACAATTTTGCAATCAACAAGCTACTTAGTTGGACATTTTTTCTCCAGCTTTTTTTCTATTTTCTGATTTTTGACATCTTATACATTTGTTTTATTTCCTTTTTGAAGCGTGGGCTTTAGCTTGAAGCCATTTGCCATTGCTTATTGCATATAAATGCCTGTTGCATTAAAAATACATATACACATGTATGTATGTTTATACATATGTGTGCGTGTTCGTTTTATGTGACTTTTTCAAAAGTGGTATGTGCGTGCTCGTATCTATGCCAGTCCATCAACTCATCAGTCAGTCTAGTGCTAACAATGGTGACACTTTTCACTTTCCGTTTTCAAATTGTTTGTGTATTTTTGGTTCAATGATTTCATGCGTTCAGAGAGATTTGTTCTTTCAAGGTAATGCCGTCACACTTTTTTGTGATTTTCCTATACCTACTTTTTGTTATTTTCAGGCACTCTGTGTGTGCTAATTATGACTTTGATAAGAACGCAATATTCAAACTTAAATATTTTGTTGTTAGGCTAGGTTAGGTTGAACAGGCGGCTCAATGAAGGCCTTACATACACTGAATGTGTTCATAGTGTTCCAAGAACTGGTTTGACGACCAAACGAAAAACCCCTAACAAGTGCCAGGACTTATGTTATAGAATAACTCCGTCCTTTTGGCAAATACTAGAAGTTTTCTAGCGCTTCGCTTAATTGCTGTCTTGAGATCTGACAATACTGCCGCCCCTAAAAGTTGAAGCATTGACCTGGCGAGCACAGGACCCGAACACGTCAACCGTTTCTTACTGCAGCTCGCCCCTCCTACATCTGTCGTTACTGACGAGCCCTATCTGAAATTTCGCAGCCTCACGCTTCTGTCAACGCCTTTCCTGCTTGATGGATCATATGCAACTCCTGTCTTGTTTTGATTTCTCGCAAACGGATTGGGACCATAGAGTCACCGAGTACTGCACCCCCCCTTTGCCAACTCAACGGCCTTTTCGGTACCTTTGATCCCTTTATGGCCGAGAACCCAGTATAGAAGTCCGGCTGGATCAAAGTCTCTCTAATGCATTCCTTTGCATTCCAGAATACTTGGGGGTTACTTCGCCTGAGTTCCAATGCCATTTAAAGCTAAGCATATATAATTTGCTGCATCATGTTCTAACACCTTCAAATACATAATACCGTTCCACAATTAAAGGATATCAACAACCTTTTCTGAGCCCAAGGAGTAACAACCGAAATTTGTATGCGAATTAATAAAGGATGTTATTATGTACAACCTTTTCGTCACATCGAATCAAAATGTCACATAATGTGTAAGCTTTAAATCAAATTTACAAAATCCGATGCGACCGTTCAGCACAGCCTAACGCAGTTTCAAACATTTCAAAAAGGGGAGTGAACACATACCACACTCTTTTAAATAAGGGACGCGATCAACTTTTTTTCAGCAGAAGAATCAATTAAAACATTTACGTATAACTTAGAATAGGTAAAAAGGCCGCTTACCCCTTGGGGACAGTCTTTAAGGGAAGAGAATGCCTTATTGTCAAATTTTTAAAAGAAGAGACTGTACTAATTCGAAGATAATGCTTTATGGTCAACTTTTCAAGGATTAGACCGCACTAATTCGACGAGAATGCTTTATTATCAAATTTTTTAACGATGAGACCGCAATAATTCGAAGATAATGCTTTATGGTCAACTTTTTAACGAAGAGAGCGCATTAATCCGAAGAGAATGCTTTATTGTAAACTTTTTTAACGAAGAGACCGCATTAATCCGAAGAGAATGATTTTTTGTAAACTTTTTTACCGAAGAGACCGCATTAATCCGAAGAGAATGATTTGCTGTAAACTTTTTTTAACGAAGAGACCGCATTAATTCGAAGAGAATGCTTTATTGTCAATTTTTTTAATGAAGCGAACGCATTAAGCGGAAGAGAATGCTTTATTGTCAACTTTAAGAGCTGAATAGACCATATAGCTCAGAAGAGAATACTTCTGCCAACTTTAGCGTAGCTCCATTGAGAATGTTTTATTGTCAGCTTCCTCGAAAGTGAACTCCTCTGGTATTTGAGGTGTATCAGTGATACAATATATATGGGGTTATTCGCGCAAATGATACGCCGCGTCCGACTTTCTCCCATTTAAGTGATACATCACTCATGCATTGGGTAAGCCATGGTATTATGTCGCCTTTTACGACCCCTAACCCGCAGGACAACCTGAAGTGGTAAATCAACTTTTGTACGGTATTTGTGAGTAACAGAAGAATAAAATATGAACCCTTCAAAAAGTATACCGAAAATATCAGAATAACCAGTCAACTCTATATTTTTTTTTTTAATATTCGACTGTTGGTCGGAGTCTGTATAAAACATATGTCTCGTCTGGCCACTTTTAAAAAAAAAATTAAAAAGAAGCATGACGCAAATTGGATGAGAAGCTCGTACTAATCTCCTAGAAGGTAAATCGCGCCAATATTTTTTTTTTTTATAAAATCTTTGCGAAACCAGTGCCACGGGTCGACCACGCTTAGAAAACCCTTTTTTTTTAGCTCCTGATGTTGCTTTTCCCGAAACTTGAACCCAGAACCTTCAGCGTGGTTTGCGCAAAACGCTACCACCGCACTACAGCGACTTCTAGCAAAATGTTTTATTAAAATAGAACATATACTGACAGGCAAAAATTTCAGAAAATTTTTAGATTAAACTTGACTTTTGCCGGGATTTTGTATCCGGGTATAGCTTTGTCGGGGTTATGGTTAGGGGAGACATTGTCATTTATGGATTATTTATGTCGGTATTTTGTATTTCGGAGTTCTGTAAGGCGAATTATGAAGCATTATCCTTTGGATAATCGTTGTAGTAAAATAAGGTTTTTTTTCAGGATGAGCAAGTGTATCTTAAAATCTCTATGTGACTTTAATGGCAATAGGGCTCCCTATCTCTCTGTTCTAGCAATGTGTATTACGTGAAGAGGTTTTTAAGCACGTTGGGGATCATACTGGCGTAATACTTCGCTTCAACTGGGATGTTATTCTTAGTCAGTCTAGTCTAACACACGTACGAGTATATCACTTACAACGCATATCTCTCACAGTTTTAGCTTAATATTGATATAGTCTGATGTAAGAGATCGGAAAGTATAGGTTTTCGATTTTTACCACATTTGTGTTTCATAGTTTAGGGGCATGTTGCGGATGTGCGCTGCCCTTTGCCGGATATCAATCCAATGCCCATAAAAACTAGAACCTTCGGTACCTAGCCTGACTGCGATAAAGGCGTTTGTCAAAATCATAAATCTGTAGAAACTTAACGATTTCAGAAGATTAGCTTGTAGTTACCTGCGTCGTTGATTCAATCCGCTGACATTTAGCATAATCCTAAGTGATTTTTCCGTTTGTTTTCAGCCCTCTTGCAACGACTAAAAATTGATGTTTTGAAGGACCACTCTAATGTACATAAATAACAAAATTATAATATCATAGCTCCCTATATCAGCCTCATATGATGCCGCACGTAGTACTAATTTTTTTCAATCTCTCTAAGACGGTGCTTCATGCGTGGGTGTAAATTTATGTTATCGCTGTTTCTTAATGACTTTTTTCTCAAGATTAATTTTTTTTGTCAGTATTAGGATTTAATTTTATTAAATTTTTTTTTTATAACTTTCATTAACATGAAATGGTATATTAACTTTGGTCCGATGTTTGTAACGTTGAGAAATATAGAAGACAGACTCACCATTAAGTATACCGAATTGATCAGGGCGACGAACTGAGTTGATATAGCCATGTCCGTCTGTCCGTCCGTCTGTGCGTCCGTCCGTCTGTCTGTTTGAACGCAAGTTAGTCCCTCAAGTTTTGAGATATCTCAATGAAATTTGGCACAAGGATGTATTTTTGTATTATATAGGATCGGACCACTATAACATATATCTCCCATGCAACCGATCGTTCAGATAACACGATTTTGGTAATTCCTGCCGTAATTTAGAAAGTTAAAACGTGAAACTCGGTGATATATATTTTAATATATCATAGAAGATTTTCTGAAAAAATCACTTTGATTGGGGCTATATATAGTATATATCCCATACAACCGATCGTTCAGATAAAAAGATTTTTGGAAATTTCTCCCTTAATTTCCAATATAAAAACGTTAAACTTGGTGATATATATTCTAATATATCATAGAAGATTTCCTGTAAAAATCCTTTCGATCTAAGCATAATATATATCCCATACAACCGATCGTTCAGATAAGGGGGTTTTTTGCCATTTTTTTATATTTATCTTAAAATCGTTTAGGTATGTACATCTGTTCACCATATATTTCTTATCTTATACAGCGCATTATTTGGAGATTACGAATGGGATAAGATTATTGTTCAGCACCATTCATGAAAGGTATAAAGTTGCGTCCTTACTTGTTTTTTTTTTTTTTACTTTATGCTATATTTTTGTGTATAATAACGTAATCACAAAAAAAAATTAAAAAAATGTACCTAACGCTTTGGTAGGATTTTATGTCGTTTCGGTTTTTCATTATTAATTTTAATATTACCCAATTTTTATCTAAGATAAAATAAAATCTTTTGGTGCTACAACTATGGAAGGTTGCGGGGGTGTTATCAATGCTTTGAGCACTCACTGGTACAAATCGACTGTAGCGCGATGAGACAAGGAAAACCCTAGAAACCCTCGAGTCGATTTGTCGGGTAATCTTTTCTTCAAAAGGGTGTTTCGAGCTGCAAGTGGCATCTAACGTCTAGCGATAAAAGGCATTGGTAAGGAAAAGTGGAAGACGCATATGCGTAGATGAGTCATAGAGCATAATAAATTGAGAAGTTTATTTGTACCTGCGATTACCATTGCAGTTATCGTTATGATAATCTTAATATTTCACCGATGAAACCGTTTATGCTGGATTGTGATGCTAGTAGAAAAACTCACCCCCAGAGTGTTTTGAGTGTATGCCGAATAGCCTGTCTCTTACTAAAATCTTTCAAATGACGTAAATGTCACTAGTTATAATCAACGCAGCTCCCAGAAGGGGTTTTTTTATTTAAGGCTGATTTGTTGCTTAAATCCTGACTTATACATAGATCAATACTTTTTAAGGTAATTTCACTTTACCCAGGATACTGGGTTGAAGTGACTGGTCAATAAAGGCAGACATACTAAAAATATTCATAGTGTTGGCAGTGACTACAGCGAGACACATATAGTACATGAAGAAAAGTGCGAGGAGCTATAATTTTACAAAAAAATTCAGCAACAGACAGAAGGCTTTTAGATTAGGGCAAGCTCCTGTATAAACGAAAATGCAGACCTGATAACTAATGTACAGGGGGTGCTCAGATTATAGAGGGAACACTTCTCCGTGCTCTGAATTTTAATAGTGTAACTATTTGTAAGTTCCAAATACAAATATCTCCAAAATGCAAGATAAATTTTGCTTTTGACACATTGGCTGCCAGTGTACCATCGGTCATCACGAAAAAGTGGTTTCACGCACGCCGGGAGTAGGCCACCTGATGACTGCCGTCTTTCCCTAACACACGATGATGGCCCACTATTTCTTGGTGATGTTGGAAACTCAGTTTTTGGTGATTCGAATTCAGATAGCATTGCTCGTCATAAAGCATCGTGATTTTCATAAGTTAATTTAAGTTCTTTAATATTTCAAACAGAATTGAACTACAACTACTCTGCAACTGCTACAAAACGTCTAAGGCACTATAAGAATAAACTACAAATTACAACAGAATGTCAATTAATTGAAAGTTTAACATAAACACTTAAAATTGAGGTCATTCGAAAAAATGTCTTATGCTTACGTTCAGAGTTTGATAACCCTGCATATACCCCAACATATCACGGGAGATACACGTATGGATTTTTAAAATTGGTCTAAACCAATGCAATAAATACCAAGGTAAAGAGAAATTTTGCATCAACGTCGAGTCACTTTGAGTTACCCTGTTTGATTTTCTTTCATTTGCAATAATCAGTTGAGATTATTGATAGAATATCTTCAAGTAAACCGCCATCAAAACGGCTCGATTAGTCTAGTCATCTGCTCCCGAACGACTACAGACATCTTTTTTGTGTATATAAAACAAATATGAATGAGGAATTATTCTCTTAAGCGCAACATGCTTACACCAAAGGCAAGTCCGTCGATACTGCATGACATAGTGTAGTCATGGATCACCAGGAATATACTATAGATGTTTTTCTGGACATGGCCAGAGTATTCAACAATGTCTCGAAACGAGAAATCATGGACAGTCTCAACTCGATTGACGTTCATCCGGCCTTTACAAATTGGATCGGCTCAATGCTAATCTGAACAAGTAAGGAAAGCTAAGTTCGGGTGTAACCGAACATTACATACTCAGCTGAGAGCTTTGGAGACAAAATAAGGGAAAATCACCATTTAGCAAAATGAACCTAGGGTAACCCTGGAATGTGTTTGTATGACATGTGTATCAAATGAAAGGTGTTAATGATTATTTAAAACGTAGTGGGCCTTAGTTCTATAGGTGGACGCCTTTTCGAGATATCGCAATAAGGGTGGACCAGGGGTGACTCTAGAATGTGTTTGTACGATATGGGTATCAAATTAAAAGTATTAATGAGGGTTTTAAAAGGGAGCCCTTAGTTGTATATGTGAAGGCGTTTTCGAGATATCGACCAAAATGTGGACCAGGGTGACCCAGATCATCTTCCCTCGGGTACCGCTAATTTATTTATATATGTTATACCACGAACAGTATTCCTGCCAAGATTCCAATGGCTTTTGATTTCGCCCTGCAGAACTTTTTCATTATCTTCTACTTAATATGGTAGGTGTCACACCTATTTTACAAAGTTTTTTCTAAAGTTATATTTTGCGTCAATAAACCAATCCAATTACCATGTTTCATCTTTTTTTTCATATTTGGTACAGAATTATGGCATTTTTTCATTTTTCGTAATTTTCGATATCAGAAAAGTGGGCGTGGTCATAGTCGGATTTCGGCCATATTTTATACCAAGATAAAGTGACTTGAGATAAGTACGTGAACTAAGTTTAGTTAAGATATATCGTTTTTTGCTCCAGTTATCGTGTTAACGGCCGAGCGGAAGGACAGACGGTCGACTGTGTATAAAAACTGGGCGTGGCTTCAACCGATTTCGCCCATTTTCACAGAAAACAGTTATCGTCAAAGAATCTATGTCCCTACCAAATTTCACAAGGATTGGTAAATTTTTGTTCGACTTATGGCATTAAAAGTATTCTAGACAAATTAAATGAAAAAGGGCGGAGTTACGCCCATTTTGAAATTTCCTTTTACCTTTGTATTTTGTTGCACCATATCATTACTGGAGTCGAATGTTGACATAATTTATTTTTATACTGTAAAGATATTAAATTTTTTGTTAAAATTTCACTTAAAAAAAAAAATTTTTTAAAGTGGGCGTGTTCGTCATCCGATTTCGCTAATTTTTATTTAGCACACATATAGTAATAGGAGTAACGTGCCTATCAAATTTCATCATGATATCTTCAACGACTGCCAAATTACAGCTTGCAAAACTTTTAAATTACATTCTTTTAAAAGTGGGCGGTGCCACGCCCATTGTCCAAAATTTTTCTAATTTTCTATTTTGCGCGCCTACCAAGTTTCATCGCTTTATCCGTCTTTGGTAATGAATTATCGCAATTTTTCGTTTTTTCGAAATTTTCGATATCGAAAAAGTGGGCGTGGTTGTTGTCCGATTTCGTTCATTTTAAATAGCGATCTGAGGTGAGCGCCGAGGAACCTACATACCAAATTTCATCAAGATACCTCAAAATTTACTCAAGTTATCGTGTTTACAGACGGACGGACGGACGGACATGACTAAATGAATTTCTTTTTTCACCCAGTTCATTTTGATATATAGAAGTCTATATCTATCTCGATTAGTTTATGCCGTTACGGATTACCGTTATGCGAACAAAGTTAATATACTCTGTGGGCTCTGCTCAGCTGAGTATAAAAATGATCACATCACAATGGTGTTTATGCGAGGCTGCAAAATCTGTAAACTGAGGAACGCGGCAGGGTGGAGTTTATCACCAATGTTGTCGACGCTGTTTATCAACCAATTGCTTAGGCTGTTTGACGGACTATTAGTCAAACTAGCGGCATATGCGGATGACGTTTCAGTCATTATAGATGCGTAACAATCATCAGCTCTCTGCAAAAGGGTGCACGTGGTGACTTTCACCCAAACTCTCTCTTTTCATTCAATATGAAAATACTTAATATTTTCATTTCATGCCATTCAATATAAGCCGGAAGTCGCCCACAGCGCCACAAATGGCAAAACACTCAACAAATATGAATATAAAAGTGTCGCCAAAATGTGCAATCGAGGAATTTTTCGTTTTTGTAAAATCATTATTCTTTAAAATAAATCGTTTATACGAAAAAAAAATTAATTTAACTAAACACCCAGTGTACCATTTTGTTTTATGTAAGCATTTTTGATTATTGTTTTATTTGTACTGTCTGATTTTATATTCTGATTTATAGGCTAATTTTTATTGTCTAAAGAACTTTTTATATTTTGAATGTATTGGTTGAAATTGGTCGAAGTTTGTGTGTGTGTATGCGGGTAGTTAGTAAGCGCTTAGCATTTCATTGAATTGGCAAATTTTCAAATCGACAAAAATTTTAATGATTATAAGTGGCATATATATTATTTTAAACTTGTACAGCCATAAATATATAATTTGATATATTTAAAGGCTAAACTTGATACCGAAAATGAAGTGTATCGTCATCAAAGATTTTAGTTATTTGGGGTAGCATTTTGTGCCAAATTTCATCTTCAAGAAATACTACTCGCAAACTACGGCAAAAGTGAAGAAACGTCTTCCTTTAACTATCAATGAAAATATCTCTTTATTTGATTGCATAATACAAACACAAAGTCATCAGAATATAGTCCTATGGTTAGAATACATGCGACTCCGGAATGCAGTCTTCAGTCAGAATACACTCCATGAGTATACAATCCACACTTGGATATTCTCATATACATACAAGACAAATTATTTGGTATATTACCACATATGCCGAAAGCATGCCGTATCAGAAAACTCACCTGCAAAGAGAAGGAGAAAAAACGCTAAGTTTTAATTAATGATACAAATAAATACAAAATATTCAATTTACATACAGCAGCGAAGGAGAAAAGCTCATCTAATTAAATTCGTTTTTTTTTTTTAAATATATAGTCTAACACTAAATTTAAGTCCAACAAAGTTATAGATTTCTCAAAACTCGTATTGATTTTTGACAGTTTTATCCGAATTGTTTCAGATTTTCCTACATGTAAAAAAAAGCTACGCAGCTTTTGTATGGAAGAACATTTCAAGCACCCTTCGCAAAAAAAAATTGTCAAAAATATAATTTGTACTTTGTTAAGGTTTGGTATCCTCGGAATGCAGTACCACTTTATTACGACCACTAAAGAACGCCCGGTATGCTCACCGTTTTCAGCGGTACCGCTTTGTTGAAAACTATGAACACTTACGGCAGACGGGGCTGGCTGTAAAGTGTCGAAGATTAGTGTAGGTCTTCGAACCTTAGACTAACAAATTTGCTTTTATTATTAAAAAGAGAGGACTGTAAACTCATGACGGGTATTTTGACTGGACACTGCCTTCTGGCGTCACATGCCTTTAAATTAGGCTTGGTCAGTGATAGCAGATGTAGGAAGTGCGGGCTGGAGGAGGAAACGATCGAGCACGTTCTGTGCTCGTGCCCTGCACTTGCCAGGCTAAGACTCCAGCTATTAGGAGTGATACAGCTGTCAGATCTAGAAGCAGCAAGTGGCTTAAGTGCTAGGAAGCTTCTAGTATTAGCCAAGAGGACGGAGTTATTTTATAACATAGGTCTTTGTTTTTGATAGGGTTTTTCAGTTTGGTCGTTAAAACAAAATTCTGGTAACACTACGGCCTCAATCAGTCTAAGTGTTCAGTTCAACCTAACCTAACGGCAGACGATCCACAAAATTTTATTTTATAGTTTTCCTATTCGGTGGAAAAAAACGGTGATAACGAGTTTCTACCGTCATGACGGCCGCAATATTATATGCCCTGCCGCTATATTACGTTACTGTGAACTTCATCGTCTTCTTAGTTTACACATAATTACTTTTACACTGCAATATTTTGACAACATACTCTACCGCTATGTAAAGGCCGCTAGGCACCGCTTTCGAGGAAACCAAGCCTTTAGACTAAAATTGATAGAGCTTCATAAAAGCATGCTAAAACAATAAGGAGAACTTCAAATAAAAAGTTCGAAATTTTGTTAAAACTTTCTCGAATTTTTTCGAAAACATGTTTGGGACTAGTTTGCATTTTTTCAGTTACAATAGTCATTTAATTTTTTTTTTTTTTTTTTAAAAACAAAACAAGGAAAGCTAAATACAAACAAATAATATTGATATAATAGTGAAAAGGAAAGCATTGCTAATAAAACACTGTTAAAAATTCAATGTTACTAAGTTCTGTTGAACGCACCTAAAAATATTCCACACAATTTCTATTAAAGATATATGGTATACATATGAACCTGATTGTGTATAAAGGGAATAGAAACAAAAAAGCAAAACTTGGAGACCACTTACAAGGCATGCAGCGGTGCATTGATATGACTAAGTCGATAGAGGCATCTATCTGCCTATAGACCAGTATGAAGTTTTGGAGATTTCGAGTTCAAAAATCACCTCCCGAAAAGCTAGCTAATGAAGAAGCGAAACTCTGAAATATGTCTTAGTAACCATCGCCGTATGCAAGTGTTGTAATCTTTCTCTATAACAATAATAAAAAAGAAATTTTGTAAACCAATATGAGCATGGGTCAAAGCAACATCGAAAATTTAGAAAAAAAAAATTCTTCAGCTAGAAAAAGGTTTTTCTAAGTGAGATCGCCCCTCGGCGGTGATTTGGCGAACACTCCGAGTGTATTTCTACCATGAAAAGCTTTTCAGTGAAGCCGTTTGGAGTCGGCATAAAACATGGGACCAATTAGGAAAAATTAAAAGGAGCACGACGCAAATTGGAAAAGAAGCTCGGCCCAAAATCTCTTCGGAGGTCGTCGTGCTTTGCATTTATTTGTTTTAATATTAGAACTAATTCTTCCTCTTTTTTCCCTTCCTTTCCCTCTCTTTGCGTATTTTTCTCGCTTTCCATCCTTTTCTCTCTCTCCCTCTCCTTCTCTATCTCTCTCTCACTATCGCTCTACATCTCCATTTTCGTTATCATTCTATCTTCGTCTAAGCTTCTCTCTTTCTTCCTCCTTCCCTCGATATACGTATTTCCCGTTTGCTTTATGCAATTTTCCAGCAATTTGGTTCTTAAAAAGTATGCGAAATATTATTGTAGGCGAATCCCAAAATAAAAATTGCACCATAAATTAAATTTTTTCGTAAAGATCGGTCCTAATCTAATATCCACAAAAATAGTGTTCTAAATACTTAACAATCTAGGCAAGAAGCTGCATATGATTTTTTTCTTTTAATATTTTGCTCCCTCCGCCCCTTCCCCAAGAAACTTAACAGGAACACTCACTGGGTATCTATGCAGCTATCTTGGAAATTTTTACAAAATTAGCTGAGCAAAGTCGGAGGACATAAACTTTATTTTTTCTTTAAAAATTAGCAGAGCAATTAGCATGAAAAATCTTGGAGCATTTACGGTTACGAAAAAGTATTACTTTTATTTAGGCTTTAACAGAAAAGCACGTATGCGGCTTAAATCGGTTTATTTTTTTCATATCAATATGCATGTGACGCCGAAATAAAAACGAAAGTCTACCAAAAAATGTATTCATGCCTAAATACAAAGACAAATAAGTATTCCAGAGAATTCTGTCATGTTTCGCCAGCAGTTTCAGCGTTGGTTCACAGCGAACAAACACGCAAATTCCTATTTTAATAATCTGAGAAAAATTTAAAATACGTGACATCATGACGGACAAGGCGAAAGCTGTTTCGATTATACCTTGTAAGTCTCTTCAAAGCCTTTTCTCCCGGGAGTGGGATTTGAACCAGCACACATACGATGGTTTAAGTGTTACAAACGCATGCAGTCATGTCCTTCGCCTTAGCTTTAAAAGATTTTTTAGTTATATTAGAAAGGAATTAACTGTTTTTTTGTTTTTCAATACGAAACAATAGTAAATATTTCAAAGCTTAATAACGGATAAAAAATATTTCAATCGAGTGATTAGTTTTTGGAGAATTGCCACGCCCTTTATAGTACTTCTGAGGTACTTGGTAAGTACATGTGCTTTTTTTATGTGAAATTTTTTGAAGTATAATATTTTTGTCAAAAAACAAGTACTTTCAAGTAATTGTAAGTGTTTTCTAAATATATGTGATAATACCTTCAAATTCAAAGTGAAAGTACTGTGATACTTGTACTTTATACTGACATTTTGAAATAGTTTTGTACTTGTATTTCTTTGGTACTACTACTATACCCAGTACTTCACAGGTCTGAATTTTACCATGTACTAGAGGTTTACGCCCATCACTTTGTCGGTGGCGGCGGCGTAGGCTCTATTATATACCGGCGCGGGCGGCGCGCCGGCGTACGCCGTTGTTCTTACTTTAAAAAGCTTGATTTTTCTATTTAAAAAAATTATATTTAGGAAAGGTTTTATTTGTATGTATTTAAGGAAATCAACGTTTTGGCAATTTCGGAAAGATCCGGGTTTTTTGCCTCAAAAACTCGCAGATCGTTCAAAAAGCAGTAGCTCTTTTGTGGAGGGATTGTCCCTCGTTAACTTACTCCAGGGAGGCTTTGAACCTAACTCCGGTCTTTGGAATTTGTACTGCTGTGTCTGCTGAAAGGAAATTGAGATACATAAAATGGTCACACTTTTGTCTGTATATCTAGTGCAAAGTGTAGTTTCACCTGGGGTTAACTCCTAATAATCGTGGCGAACACAATTTCTTTAAATCATTTGTGGCTCCTTGGCGGTCACGCACAAAGGCGACTTACGGTTGCTATTAATGGTCTATTAATACTCATGACTCTCGTGGCACAGGGCGCATCCAGTTTTTTCGAGCTACAATTCCCGATGATTAAGAGCTACAATTCCCGATATGCGAACAGTCCCCCCAGCGGGTTAGGGGATCAGAATATACCCGCGGTAGGTATGCCTGTCGTAAGAGGCGACTAAAATACCAGATTCAAGGGGCTGTGTAGCGCAACCCTTCAGGTTGCCAGCGCAATATATAGCTTCTCCAAACCCAATTGTCAACTTCACCTATCCGCGGCACATCCTGTTTCACTAGCAGACGAGGCTCTGGCGACTTCAAGTTCCTCATGGAACTTGGGTGTGGGGAGGGAGGGAAGGCCTGAAGGTTTAATGTGGCCACATAAATCGGTCACGAGAGGGTCGGGCTAGCACCTTAATGGTGCTGTGGTACCGGAGCGTACCGGATCTGTATCCGGCAAAGGACCATGACTTCGATAACACTCCCCAAAGCCATCGGGGAACAACCTTATCGCTACAACCACAACAACATATGCGAACAGTAGCAATCCCAACCACCAGTCGCTACCACGCCTCCTGACCTCCACACCATATGCCAGCACAGAAGCTATAGGACTGCGACTTCTAACTCATATGTACCTTCGTCGACGTCAATTTCCTAGAAGTTCTAGGTGTAGTTCCGAAGACTTTCTAACTGATGTTTTTGTCGCGCTATGATGCCGAAAGAAACACCTTGTAATATTAGGGAGTGGCCAAGGATGCCGCCCTCTAAATCATAAGCAGTCTATGTGGATGTCATTGCGTAACTCATCGGTGAAAATCATATAATCCTCGGCGTATCTACATAATTAAAATTTTACAAGGACCCTGGATACAATTTCTAAAATGTAGACGAAAGTTTGCAGACGTTTGTGTGCACAATATTGATTTCAATAGTCTTCGTTAAATCAAAACGATATTTTAGAAAGGATGACCGCGTAGCTTCAGTTTTCAGACTAGTTCGACTGTCCACTATGTTAGGGTAGTAGCACACACGGTCAGTAGTTCTACTGTCTTGGGAAAGCTTTTGCTGCACCACTTTCAGTGTCTTTGCGAAGGACAAAGCCTCACCTGGTAAATATATGTGCCTACGTATTCACGTTTGTAAAAAGAGCCGTAACGCGTAGGTTATATTTAAACTTGTTTGGAAGGCTATAAAGAATGTGATTCACTCCAAGGGACTAGTTTTGGATAGCCCCGGGAGACTTGGGTATTGAAGGATGAAGTGTGAAAATCAAAATTGACATTTCAGATGCTATTGTAGAGTTTCGCAAATAAACAACAGATGTTTGAATGTAAGCCCAAGTGATTTTTCAAACCCTTCTCATACGTACATATATCCTCAACTTAAGTATGAGGTAAGAATCATTTCAAAGGAGTGTTTATGCCCCTAGAACCTACTAAAGATTTTGCATCACTGATTTGGCTTATTCCCTCAGCCAATCGCAATGTAATTTTTTTTTTAATTCGGCACCTTTTTTGGGTAATTTGCTTTTTTTAACAACTTTATTATAAAACTTTTCTTATAGTGTTTTGTTTTAATAACTTGGTGAATTGGGTGATGCAAATTCCGTGTTAAGCTGACATCGAAAGCGCCTGTTTTTTTAATAACTTATGAACAGTTATGAGGAGTTAAATTTCGCAATTAGTTTCTTATAAGTGGCAGTGATGCGGATCCGTTGATACCACTTTCGACCATATCCGACCAATTTTCGACATGAACAATAAATGGCCTAAACAGTCTTAAACGAGTAGAAAATATAGTAACGCGCCGGACGCCGCCGCCGCCGCCGCCGCTGCCGCGCCGATATTTTTGACATTCGGCGGCGGCGTGCGAAAAACGACTAAAATCGGCGGCGTATATCTCTACCATGTACGACATCAATATAATCAGACCGATTATAAATATTCTCGCGGAAATTTGTTCTCGTGGATTTTTTTATTCGCGGGGAAAAATTCTTCCAATTCTTTTCTCCTAGGGAGAAGAATAATTGGGGAATAGGAATTTCGAATTTTCGAAGTCAGCTGTTTTGTCAATTGAAATTTCGTTGCGCATTTCTTATTTTGTTTAAAAAATTGTAAAGTTTATTTATTGTTGCCAATTTGGTTGAAATTAAGAAATAAGGTATAAACAATGCACATTGTTGCATTTCATGTGGTATTCACTGAAATGAGTAATAAATTGGTGCCACAGCAACATCAACAGAGGAGCATAAGAAGAAGACCGGCGGATAACACAAATCCGCCGGAGTTGCCTGCATTCATTCTGCAAAGCAATTTTCTGGCGGCCAAGTCGAGTTGAGTTCGCCTTTTGCCATATGCCAAAATCTATTTAAGCCTTCTTAAAAAATCCTTCCGCAATTTCTGGATGGCTGCATCAAATATGCGAATAGCTCTTCCGTTGCTTATGATATATTTTTCGACTTAAAATAAAGAATATTGTGGTTGTTGTTGTTGTTGTATTAAGTGAGAAAATTGTGGTAGAATGTAAATACATATTTTAGCACAAATTTGTACAAATAAGTGTTCTTTCTTAAAATAACCAATTTCCTTTAACTATTTTGATGCATTCCCTTTAATTTAACTAGTGAAAAAACTCCTATGAAATGGCAGAGAAATCTCCCTCTCCCTCACATTCATAATACCTACTTTTCTCCCATAACCGTTTTCCGCTTTTTCGAACATTTTCAGAATAGGAGGAAAGGGAAAAGTGAAAAAACTCACAAGGAATTTTTATTTAGAATACGAGGAATGGGAGAAGGGAAAAAACTCGCACGGAATTTTCGTTTAGAATCGGGCTGAATATATACATATGTGCCTCATATGCGAATTTCTATGTATATTTTAAATAAATTATTTTTATGTAAACTTTTATTTGCTATCTGGCCTTAAGAAAACACGATCAACCCAACAAAATCGGATATAATAAAACGTACACGCCCACTTGTTTATTCAAAACAAAGTCAAGTTATATCCTAAAAATGTTCAGACCATTTTTTCTCAATATAACACCCAAATATTTTTTTATAGAAAAAAGCGGACACCCAGCAACAAGACAAAGCTTCCACAGATAAATTATCAGGAGGGGTGTTCTTCTATAATTTTGCGATAAGTGAAAATGACATTTATGAAATATGACTCACTTGAAATATAACACACTTAAATATGTATGTGAATCATACAAACATAAATTAAAAGAAAAATCGCAGGAAATTACAAAAAAATATATGAGATATGAATAATATTTATGTGTTAGTTTGAGTCGTATGCGAAACATAAAATTTAATGAGAAGCCCAGCAGGAAATAAATTTTTTTTTTTGACAAATTTTTTTAGATCGAAATCATTAACCGCCATTGAGGCCGTTTCTTAGCAAATCATCCCTGCTTCGCAATAATGAAGCCAAGTAGGAATACCAGGTGACGCCAAGTTTATCTCCAGCTGTTTTCCTCAAGATTTCCCGAAAATAGGTATCGATAGCAATACTTTCAGAGCCTGAGCACCTAAATAAGTTTATAAATAAAATCAATTGAACGGTATCGTCACGCATCTGAATCAAACATTAAGCGATAATCTGCATAGCTGAACCATACCGAATGAAGAACGGAAGCCAGATGATTGACACTTTTTTTATCTGATTTGGCATATCTACCTCTGGCGCCATACGTTTTTGCCATAGGTCATCGAACTATTGCCGCCTTGTATGGTTCCGCCATGATAATATGTGAGCGAAAGTCGCCTTAGGAAATCTGTTTTGAGGGACCTGCGACTGAGTGATAAATAACTCTCCAAAAACTAGAAACGGAAAATGAATGTTTTAATTTTTATTCATATAAATAAAATACTGATGTGAATATCTTATAAGTACGAAAGCAACCAGAAATTTGTGTTGGCAATAATAAACACAAATCTATATACACGCACCCTCGCGTGCGCTCCCAGCATTCAAAACATAAATCATCTGCCAAAGGGGGAATCTACACAGTTTTGAGTATGTCAAAGGGATATACTACTTCGAAGTAGGGCAAATTTTGAACCAAAAATATGAGCATTACGTGCCATCTATAAACAATGCTGTCGATGTTGAACGTCAGACTGGCTGTTACACTAGAGTGGCCACAAGAAATCAGTTTTAGATTTTCCGCTGGGGCACGCCCATAAAATATGCCAATAGATTAGAAAATGATACATACAAAGTTTCAGGCCAATCCGATAATGTTAACACGCGCCTCATTGAGGTCAAAGTTAGGAAAAACAGCGACTTTTCAAACTCTGAAATATGTCTTAGTAACCATCGCCGTGTGCAAATGTTGTCATCTTTCTCTTATAACAATAATAAAAAAGAAATTTTGTAAACCAATATGAGGATGGGTCAAAGGAACATTGAAAATTTAGAAAAAAAAATTCTTCAGTTAGAAAAAGGTTTTTCTAAGTGAGATCGCCCCTCGGTGGTGATTTGGCGAACACTCCGAGTGTATTTTTGCCATTAAAAGCTTTACAATGAAGCCGTTTGGAGTCGGCATAAAACATGGGACCAATTAGGAAAATTTAAAAGGAGCACGACGCAAATTGGAAAAGAAGCTCGGCCCAAAATCTCTTCGGAGGTCATCGCGCTTTGCATTTATTTATTTTAATATTAGAACTAATTCTTCCTCTTTTTTCCCTTCCTTTCCCTCTCTTTGCGTATTTTTCTCGCTTTCCATCCTTTTCTATCTCTCCCTCTCTTTCTCTATCTCTCTCTCACGAACGTTCTACATCTCCATTTTCGCTATCATTCTATCTTCGTCTAAACTTCTCTCTTTCTGCGCCTCTTTCTTTCTCCTTCCCTCGATATACGTATTTCCCGTTTGCTTTATGCAATTTTCCAGCAATTTGGTTCTTAAAAAGTATGCGAAATATTGTTGTAGGCGAATCCGAAAATAAAAATTGCACCATAAATTAAATTTTTTCGCAAAGATCGGTCCTAATCTAATACCCGCAAAATAGTGTTCTAAATGCCGAACAATCTAGGCAAGAAGCTGCATATGATTTTGTTTTTTTTTTTTTTTTTTGATTTTGATCTTAATAATATTTTTATAAAACGGTTATTTTTAGCAGTATTTAGCATTTATCAGATCAGGTCATAGTGGATATCCCTAATTTTTAATTTCCATGCAAACGTCTATGGACATTACAATATTCAATGGTATACAAGTCAAGTTCCTGGCATAAATGGTTTCACTTTTACTGACGAAACACTAAACGTTTTTTTTAAAAATCGCTGTTTTTCTTAACTTTGGCCTCAATGAGGCACCTTTTAACATTATCGGATTGACCTGAAACTTTGCAATAATCATTTTCTGATCTATTAGCAAAATATGCCCCGAAAGATAGAACAAAAATTAAAATTCACCATATACCTTGTAACCACCCTACTTTTACACCAACTGTTAATTACGTGTCTCTACTTTGTTTATTTTTATAGATTTTGAAAGCTGTTGAGTGATGTGAAGACGCGTAAATTGAACGAACCGCAGGGAGGCGTACTACTGTCATAGAAATGAAGGTGGTGTAGAAAAACAAACAAAGACGAGGCAAGGTGTCGTCCGCTCGTTTAGTGATTGTTCTACTGAAATTAAAACAAAGCGGAAAGTACATTAAGGAGACGGAAGTCGAGAGTAAAACATCTGTTGTTGTTGACTTGCAAAAACGTAAAAAGAGATTTTTTTTTTGTGAAAATATCATTAATATTTTGTAGCTTTAGCAGCAATTCAAAGCAGCCTAAGTAAACAAATACGAAAACTTACGCGCTGGCGCAGACAATACCGAAATCCCGGAGTATCCCGAACACTTGCCTGTCGGTGGAAATCTTTACCGTTCTAAAGTAATACTACGTTGCGCGAAACTGGCAAACATATTTGCTCACGCTATGAAGGAAGCCAAAACGCAAGCGTAATCGCTGTCTAAGCGTAAGCGTAGTAGTTGGAAGGGAAGAGAGAGTTTGTTATATTTGCGTTATCGACGAGGAAAAACCACTTAACGATGAGTTATCGAATCGTTATAAGTTTGCTATCGATTAATAAGTTTTCGATGAGTTGTCGGTTTGTTATCGAATAGCTATTGATTTGTGATCGAAAAGGTATAGTTGTGTTATCAAAAATTTATCCGCTTTTTATCGAAAGGCTATTGTTACTTTATCAAAAAATTATCCGTTTGTTGCTGAAGTCTTATCGGCATATTTACAATTTGATATTGGCGTGTTATTAATTTGTTATCAAAAAGTTATCGATTTGTTATCGATCTATTACTGAAAAGTTATCGAGCTAACATCGAAAAGTAATAGATTATTTATAGAGAGTTATTGTAACGTTATTAAAAAGTTATAGATTTGACATAGAAAAATTATCGAAAAGTTATCGATTTATTAGCAAAAAATTATTGATAATGAAAGTTATCTTGATAGTAAATTAAGAAGTAATCGATTTTTTATCGAAAATTTATTGATATGTTATCAAAAAGTTATCGATTTTTATCGAAAAGAAATTGATTTCTTTGCGGGAACATAACCAACTTGCTATTGGAATTTTATCGATTTGCCAAATAAGGTTATAACTTAAACATAAAATTGATGACACATCTGTGAACCTGCCCTAACAAGCCGATACGAAACGAATAAGAAGTCGATGACTCTGCGATTACAAGTCAATTACTCGACGATAATAGTTCGCTATCGCAACTAGGTGGATAATAAAACAAAAAGTTGTCGATATCGGCTGTTACCGATGAGAAGCCGACGAAGCTATTCTCAAAAATCCCGAAATTATTTGTTTCCTGTGAGGTTATCTCTGTTGTGGTTTTATTTCAACTCCCGGGCGAGCTTTATTTACCTTAAAAGCAATAGTTTGCTAGATGTACGCCTGTATACATCGAATTTCACGAGTGCTTGGTACTCATGCTTTACTTTTGTTAGCTATAATTTGAACTTGTTGTCGATGTTTTTGCAGATTTGTTATTTTGATTAATGAGTTTGCTTTTGTTACTAATATCGACGCGGTTTGGCTCGAAAATTATCAACAATCAGCGACACTTCGTAAACACTGAAATTTAATGTATTGATTTTTTTTGGTTGAAATTTTTGTTTTTAGTTATCTTATTTTGGATTTAGCTGCCAAATTTTTTGTATGAAGTGTTTTATTGTTTGTGAAATCTCTATATTTTTTAAATAAGCATAACTAGATAGGTTAGGTTAGGTTAGGTTGAGGTGGAGCACATTTAGGCCAGCTGGCCTATTGTGAGACAACTGAATGAGTTAATGCCCTTCCTCCTTTATATATGTTTGTAAAAGTGAACCCTAATGTATTGCGGAATTCCTTCCATTACAGCTGAGCCAAGCCTTGATAAATAGCCGATGAAGTGCTTGCTCTGATATTACATGCGTCTTCTGGCTAGAGCGGTGCAGTTGCAGAGCAAATATTCAACATTATCTATCTCCCTTTCATCTCTACCGCTTCGACAAAAATTATTATTTAGGATTCCCATGCGTTCGCCGTGTGCTCTGATCAGACAGTGTCCCTTCAATATCCCGATTAATGGACCTTAGAAGAGGTGATTATTTATGCGAGGTCAGGTTTGTCGACACCTCGCGGACGTGGTCCAGAGCCCATCTGACCACGGCATTCGTGGTAAACGCAGACATGATCAAGTATTTGCTAGAGGAAAGAGGAGGGGCGATGTGCCTTAAATAAATTGTTTTCCAGGTACACTACTGTGACATGTGGTGCACTGAGAGATTAGTTCGTTTAACACCTGTCTGCAATCTATTACAACCATTGGGGATATGTTCCTGCTTTGATGAGATTTGATGCTTTACTGTCGGAGTAAATTGCAACGGGCGTGAGATCATTAGATAGTTGCCATCGAGAAACATCCTTTAGGATGTTAGGTTAGGTTAGGTTGTACTGGCCGGTCCATGAGGACCTCACATAGACTGAATGGGTACGTAGAGTTACCACGGAAGTTTGTTTTAACGACCAAACTGAAAAACCCTATCAAAACCCAGAACCTATGTTATAAAATAACGCTTAAGCCCACGCCTTTCCCGCTTGATCGACCATGTGCACCTCTCGCCTTCTAGATCAATGAGATGTTACTTAAAGACCGTTGAAAGGAGTCTCTCCCTAAAATCTCGAGAAGAGTTCTTTATCGGATATATTGTATTTTAAAAGGGATCTAAGTTAAGCTCAAAGTCTTCGGGAGTTTACTTAAAACTCTACCTCAAACCTCCAAACTTGCCGACCATTTTAAATACCACTTTCCCGGCAACACCTATCGACAGTTTTCCTTAAATTACATTGTCATCTGGTTCTGAGTATGATTAAAGTTTCAAGACACTATCTCCACGAGTAGTTAATCAAAAATCCATTGTTAGGTTTTGAGATCAATTCTGAAATCTAGAGGCTAACATGAAAGCGGGTTAATATAAAAGAAGTAAGAAGCGTGAATTGCAGAGAATCTCGGTTGTTCGCGCAAAACTTGGCATAAGTTGTATCACTAAAGAACTTTTGGAAACATGAATAGGGCCCCTCTAACATCTCACTATCAATATACTCCTTTTCTCTACGTTAGGTAGAAAGCATGTTTGGAAGAACACCTTCGCAAGCTGAATCGATCCAAGTGTGAAACAAATCGCTCCGCTGGCAATAGTCAATGCATCAGAAGGTTTTAGTACCGAAGCGTACCAGATTCATATTCCATATGGAACTGCTTATCACTCCTCTAGATCTTCTATGTATAAATATTTTAACGGCTACGAAGCTGAGATGTAAGTACCCTACAAGAGGTGGATTGCTCCGGGCTTCCGTGTCGTTTTTGTGTCGTAGCGGCTAAAAAAAACATTCGCAGTACGTTTTAAGGAATTTTATTACGGTTAGATCACGCCGAGTCTTCTAACTTGTGCTTGCTGTTATATAATTATTTAACCCTACTAAGAGGAAACCTCGATACATGGAATGTCATCAAAATCTTTTACTAGAAGTCTAGGCATACTTGCAATTTGAAAAGAGCTGGATCACGATGATGGTGATTTTAGTAAAATTTTTTTAGCTGTTTAACTAAGCACCCATTTGAGAATGTGCTCTGATAATGCAATTAACATGTCAGGAGTTGCAAAAAAAATTTATCGACTTCTGTCTTCATCGCTTATCTTCTCTGTCAAACGACACTCTACGCCTTCTAGGAGTTCAAGAAGTAAATCGGATTTCTTGATGATATCGGAGCAATACAGTTAAAAAGAACAATTTTATTGTACTTCTAGCCTATTTAGCCAAGAATGTAGTAGTCTTCATTTTTATGCGTTAGCTACAAAAGGAAAGCAATTTTCAGTTAAGCGCTTATAGAGAGCAAAGACTTTTTTCATTGCTTCCTTTCAGATGAAACAAATTTATAAACCCTACAAAAAAGCTTCAAAGCCGCACAAATGCATCGCTGTCAAATTGTAAAAATAGCATATACAGACCCAGTACATTCTCAACATAAATACCATTGGTAAAAAATCTCTTTAAAATTTATTGTATCTCATCGGCAATGCAATTGACAAACTAATCCAAATATTGGCAAATACACTCAAACAAATGCGTACACACACACATAGAAGAGAGGACAATGTGGCATTATTTATTGTATGATTGTATGAGTATTTGCATACATTCATGCATTAATTCAAATGGTCTCTCAAATGCAACCCGTATCGCCCCGATGGCGGCGTAAATTGGTACACAGCATTTTTAGTTGGCATTTTGTGATAGAAATTAAGTCCAAATAGGCGCAAAAATTACCAAACACATAAAACTCAAGCAAATAGCCAAAGCTACATCACACTGGCTTCTACTTGCATACGTATGTGTGGGTAAGTGTGTGTGCGTGCAAATGCTTATTTTCTAGTGCATGCTTGCATACAAATAACTTGGTATTTGGTTGGCGTGCGTAATAGAAAACAAAAAACAACAAAGACCCAAATGATTTGACGCACTGACAGACAAGATAGGGAGTGATACGAATACGACAATTCATGCTAAACGCACATAAACGTTGCATGCATTAGGGTGCTTGACTTGTCACCGAGTATCTGGAGCTTATAATCGATGGCAATTTAATTTGGAAAACGGGCCTCGAGGAGCGGGTGACAAAGGCCTTTGGCCGAAAATGATACGGGGCATTGGTGTTACCTGTGCTGACCTATTGCACTAGAGTGCTTGTAAGCTCTCGGTAAAAACCTCACTAAAGCGCCTAATCTTTAGGGCTTGTTTCCCTTGCCCTAAGCGATGTTAGATCTCTTAAACCTGATTCCGATTGATTTGCTTACTTCCTGCTTGAGCACAAACCGTATCGATACTTCGGGAGTCTGAATGCTAGAAAATATCCCAGCAAGGCCTTAGCTGTATGCTTAGTTCACTTTGGGCCGGCACAATTTCACAACATAACATAACACGACATAACATAACATAACACAACATAACATAAAACAACATAAGATAACATAACGCAACATAACATAACATGACATGACATAACATAACGCAACGTAGCATAACATAACGCAACATAACATAACATAACGCAACATAACATAACATAACGCAACATAACATAATATAACACAACATAACGTAACATAACGCAACATAACATAACACAACTAGTCCATAGCCCATACAACATTGCACAACATAACCCATCCCAAAAGTTACATAACACAACAAATCATACAAAAATTAATTACCCCGGAATAATATAACCAAATGTAACAATGTAAAACATAACATTACATTACTACCACAACATATGCAGCATACCAAATTATAACATAACAAATAAGGGTAACCAGATATCACACAGCAATAATACATAATGGCATTACATAATATAAAATATCAAAGCATACCGAAACGAATCATAACAATATATGAAGACCGCAACATGGAACTTTCCAGAAAGAAGAGCTTAACAAAAGCCTCGCCACTATGAAGGGCAGACGGAATACTCGCGGAGGCAATTAACTGTCCAGACCTTAGGTTGCAGATAACCAACAAAAGTATCGAATAAACAACTTTCCCCACCAGATAGAAGAAAGCACATCTAATTTTCATTTCAAACGGGAAATAAGACCCAAACTCTCTATCGTATTACCGCGCATTATGAATGTCATGAAAGGCCACACAGCGTGCCACAGGGCAAGAACGATAGTCTCGATATTTAAAATTTAATTCATTCAGGTGGGACGAAATGCTTTAGACACTAGAGCGTTCTTCCAA
Source organism: Eurosta solidaginis (assembly GCF_040869045.1). NCBI lineage: Eukaryota > Metazoa > Arthropoda > Insecta > Diptera > Tephritidae > Eurosta > Eurosta solidaginis. The sequence goes on from NC_090323.1 coordinate 208,996,829, forward strand.
GCTACCGCAATATCTGCTGGAAATCTTGAGCGACTAACTGAGAGAACGTAGCCTAAAGTACGAAACCAGTCACTGCCAAAGTAAGATATAAGGGTCCGGTACTACATCCCGGTCACTGGAATATTACTAACAACAGTATTCTTCGATTGGAAGTAGCTGCGCTTGAACTGACTAGGTCATGCACAGTGGAAAGAGATCGATGGATGATCAACCTCACGAAGAAGCGGAATATGATAGTTGGGGACAAGCAAATAGAAACATCCACCTCTACGAAATATCTTTGGGTAAAGTGGCCTTTTCTGAGCGCATACGAAGAGCATATTCAAAACTGCGCACACTATAGCGAATCTGAGTGGATTAGTCACAAAGACAGGAGGTTAAAAGATATGCACAAAGAAGCTACTTCACTGTACTCGGGGCTTAAAAGAAAGTCGAAAAATTAAACAGCCTAGTCTATCTGCATGAGCATAGCTGTACTGCAATGTTATTCTAATGCCACTGTGTATTTTGCAAATATTCATGTGTGTCATGTGTCTTGCGCCCCTCTTTTGTAGCAGCATCATTGACCGAGCTTAACTTGTCTTTATTTATGCATTTAAATGGGCATGGGACTATGCGTTTGCTATAGACTTCCCCGTGAATGATATTAAGTGCACCACATTATTTTACTTTGATTTTACTTTTGTCGTTGCATATTCACTCTCTTCGTACCGCGGTGGATTGAAAAATTGGGACGGGCAACATGCATTCATAGCTGTGAATTGAAGAACTCCACAAAAAGTAGTAAGTTTCTTTATTTACGGAAAACTTAATTTATCTTAAAAGCACTGTCCTCGATATCATTTTCTTCGTTCCCCCTCTTCCTTTCTCTATATCTCTTACTCACTCTCTCTGTATTTTTCTCTCTCTTCCACACTGTCTTTGCCATCATCTCTGTATCTATCACCATCTCTCTTCCTCTGTCTCCATCTCTCTCTAAATATCCATCTCTCTCTACCTCAATCACTCTCTATCACGATCTGTTTCTCGATCAATACCTCTCTATTTTCATCTAAATCTATCTCTTTTTTTGGTTCGATTTTTCTATATCCCTCGTTTCCTTTTCTCCTTTTTTCTCTATTCAAACTTCTATCAATTGCCGTACTAAAAATAGTATGCAAAAATAAAAAACGCTTGGTACACACCAAAAACACACATACAAACACCACTAAGGCAAAAAGAAAAGTGAGTGGATTTGGCAGTCTTGTCAAATTAAAGATTTGAAAAATTGAAGAGCTTTTCCCCGTGAGTTGGCAAAGCAGGGTGCAGCAAACGAGGAATCGACGGTAGACAACCCAATCCGCTTAGGGGGCATCAAAAGGAGACAGGAGTTGTATATGATCTATCAAGCAGGAAAGACGTGGACAGAAGCGCGGGGTTGCAAAATTTCTTAAGATCATTTGCAAATCCTACCGCATTAGAAGCTTGCTCATATCTTTAAAGAGAGAGGACTTAAGGCTAATTAGTAAGGCTCCACCAGCAGATATAGAGAGTGTGAGCCGCAGGATGAAACTGTTGAGCACGTTACATGTTCGTTTCCTGCGCTCGCGAGGTCAATACTCCAGCTACTAAAGGCGGCAAAGTTGACAGATCTCGAGGCAGCAGTTAAGCAACGTCCTAGAAAACCTTAAGTATTTTGCAAAAGGGGTTTTACCGTTCAATCGTCAAAAAATTTTGGTAACATTATAGGGACAATCAGTCAACGTAACCCAATCGCCATATCCTTAAAGCTGTAATGGAGAATCACAAATTCTATTATAGACTAGGAAGGGAATTGGTAACTCAAGTCCCTTCTTGAGGAACAATCTTGCAACGACGCCAGATTGCGTCACCGCTGAGCATTATTTAACGAAAGAATTTTATAGTTTTTAGCCGGCCTTATATCTATGTCCATCAATGTTCTTGTTTTAAGATTGAAATTTTTTAAATTTATTTTTATTTTACAACCCAGAAGTGGCACTTAGTTTGTCCCGTACAATCTGCGTTATCTGCCTTTGAGTCGTGCCGGTTGATACTCTTGGTATGGCTGCTTGCGATATTTTTTAAGCTAGCCGGCTCTTTTCGAGCATTTCATGCCCTAACTGAATGCTTTCTATGTGCTATTTAAATTTTTTTTTTAGATTTGTTGCGATTTGCATCTAATTTGGTTAAAATTGTGTGTGCTGCTTCTCCGTATGCCTTTTACAGAATTTGTAAAAGATCAGCGCCACGCGTGATTTTTACTTTTTTCGCTACGTAAGAACTTTTCTAATTCTGTTGACATATTTTGCAATCGGTTTGGTTTAAATTGACGTGTATTTTTGTTTATATTGGTTTGTGTGTAAAGGTGCCTTTTAGTGTGTATATTTTTAGAAGAATTTTCGTAGACTTCTGATACTTTTTTGTTATTATACCTTTCATGAACATGAAATGGTATATTAACTTTGGTCCGATGTTTGTAACGTTAAGAAATATAGAAGATAGACTCACCATTAAGTATACCGAATTGATCAGGGCGACGAACTAAGTTGATATAGCCATGTCCGTCTGTCCGTCCGCCCGCCTGTCTGTTTGAACGCAAACTAGTTCCTCAAATTTTGAGATATCTCAATGAAATTTTGCAAAAGGATGCATTTTTGTATTATATTAGACATTTGTCGGATCCGGTAGGATCGGACCACTATAACATATATCTCCCATACAACCGATCGTTCAGATAAGACGATTTTGGTCATTGCTGCCGCAATTTAGAAAGTATAAACGTGAAACTCGGTGATATATTCTAATATATCATAGAAGATATCCTGAAAAAATACTTTGATCGGAGCTATATATAGTTATATCCCATACAACCGATCGTTCCTATAGAAAGATTTTTGGCCATTTCTCCCTTAATTTAGAAAGAATAAACGTGAAACTCGGTGATATATATTTTAATATATCATAGAAGATTTTCTGAAAAAATACTTTGATCGGAGCTATATACAGTTATATCCCATACAACCGATCGTTCAGATAGAAAGATTTTTGGCAATTTCTCCCTTAATTTCCAATATCAAAAATCTTTATACTTGGTGATATTTATTCTCATATATCATAGAAGATTTCATGAAAAAATCAATTCGATCGGAGCTATATACAATATATATCCCATACAACCGATCGTTCGGATAAGGGTGATTTTTGCCATTTTTTTTATATTTATCTTAAAATCGTTTAGGTATGTACATCTGTTCACTATATATTTCTTATCTTATACAGCGCATTATTTGGAGATTACGAATGGGATAAGATTATTGTTCAGCCCCATTCATGAAAGGTATGAAGTCTTCGGCACAGCCGAAGACAGTCCCGTTCTTACTTGTTTTTATTTTAACTTTTTTCACGAAAATAAATGCTTTTTCTCTCTTTGCAAGCTTATTTTAGATAAAATTAACTGATATCAATATACAAAGGAAATGATGCAGGTTAGAAAATAAAGCCACATAGCATATGGAAGATTGATTAAAGTATAAATCACCACAATGAGACATTTTCGACTCCTTTTGACGACTAAAAACTGTTTAATCAGTTCTGCGATCAAAAGAAGACTCGAAATCGACTCCCTCTTATGAGTGAAATATGATTTATTGAAAAAGCAACAACAAAATGTAAAGCGATCACAAAAAATGATTAAAATAAGATTCCAAATAGACTCTTAAATGTCTCGAGAAAGAATCGCAAAAGCTTTAAAACATACTTAAAAATTATTCCCACAAGACTCATAAATGATGGTAAATATGACTCGAAAAAGGCTAAATACTGATTAGAAAAAAAATAAAAATAAATGTAAGGCGCGATAACCTCCGAAGAGATCTAAGGCCGAGCATCTCTTCCAATTTGCGTCGTGCTCCTCTTGATTTTCCCTACAAATTGGCCGGACGGGACCTACATTTTATGCCGACTCCGAACGGCATCTGCAAGGCAGATGAGTTTTCACTGAGAGCTTTTCATGGCAGAAATACACCCGGAGCGATTGCCAAACACTGCCGAGGGGCGACCCCGCTTAGAAAAATTTTCTTCTAATTTAAAAACCATATTTCTAAAATTCTGATGTTGCTTTGCCCGGGGTGCGAACCCAGGGCATACGGTGTGGTAGGCGGAGCACGCTACCATCACACCACGGTGGCCGCCAATTAGAAATATAGGTTAAAAGAGGCTCACCAAGTGTAGTCGCGCGTAGGGTACCATTTTCTCCCGACGAGGGACTCTTTTCTGATCAGAAAATGAGCGCATATATGCTTATTTTGATCATGCTGGAGACTTGAAAAAGACTCTAATATGATTAATAATTTCAAAAAATGCTGGGTGGAAGAAACTATTTTTAACAACCACAATAATGGTGGGTGTATCAGAATTATAACTTCAAGACTACCTGGATAAGATGGATTATTCTAGTGCTTATGTCTTTCTTGGTCTTACGGATAAAGCATTTTCATGTAAAAGAGTTGCGCTATACACATTTAGACACCTCGCGCGACAGGCATACCCGCCCCAGAACACGCTGGGGGTTGTCTCAGTGCTCTTATCCATGTGTAAAGTTTTAAGTTTGCAACTACGTGGCAAACCTAAAAAAATGTATCGCACTTTTAACCCCACCCTTACGTTCGATTTCCCTAAACACCTAGATAAGTGCGCGAACTTTTTATGATTGGTATTGCAGTCCCTTTGGCCTTGTGAAATTTGTTAAAAGTTGCAATCCTCAGCTACCTCGGAAGTTTTAGAACTACACAAAAGCCAAGGGAAGATTCCAAATCACATATGATTTACTATTATCTCGAACCGTGTGCCACCTAGCGTGACTTTTTCTACTTTTGTTGCATTTGCGTGGCCCTCAGAACTGTGCGTGAGGTTGCAATTTTGTAGCTGTAAGCGGTGTGGCCCCTCGGCAGTGGTTTGGGAAATATACCGAGTGTATTACTGCCATGAAAAGCTTCTCAGTGAAAATTCATCTGCCTTTCAGATGCCATTCAGAGTCGGCATAAAACATGTAGGACAAATCAAAAAGGAGTACGACGCAATTTGGAAGATAAGCTTGGCCTATTTCTCTTCGGAGGTACATATATCGCGCCTTGTATTTCTGTTGAATGTATTATCATCGGGTTCTCATCTACGAGTGTGGTATTAAGTTTGTAGCTGCGTTCGAATTAGAGGCGTACGCCAGTGTTCTGACTTTAAAAAGCTTGATTTTTCTATAAAACAAAAATATTTAGGAAAGGTTTTGTTTGTATTTATTTAAGGAAATCAACGTGTTGGATCTATCAAAATAAATAAATGAATATAATCATAAAAAGGCAATGTATTTCAAAAATGCTAACAAGCTTAGTAATTCCAACAACAACAGTGAGAGCTGTGAAAAAGAAAATAAACAAGAAATGTTTAAAATTTTAGCATTTTCCATTATAACTAAGAAGGTGTGTGTTGCTGGCCAATTTAGATAAACGAACTTGTTTATATAGCAGCAGCTACCTTGAAAATGTTGTTATAAATTTTAAAATTTTGTTAATATTTTTATACTCATTTAATGATAATAATTGTAACCAAAATGGAATTTTATATGTGAACAATAGCACGTAGAATGAATGGAAGAAAATAATCGTAGGCGCACAATGGTGAGAAGTTACTTGTAGCTAGTGATAGAACTTTTACAAAAAGTATCGATACCTGTACTCAGTTAAAATACTCGGATCAAAGTATCGATGCTAGTACTCATACTCAGTAAAAGGTATCGAGTATACTCGATCCAATTGAGTACTTCGGGCTTACTACCAAAAGCGAAGAAACTTTGTTTTTTTGTTTTAAATGAGATCGTACATTTATTTTAAATTGAGCAGAATATAAGTAAGGAAGCTTAAGTTCGGGTGACATGATATACCCAGCTGCGTGCCCCCGGATATGGGGCTTCATACTGTCAGGATGTTCCGAATAAATTCATGTAGATTAAATATATAAAGTCTTTATTTCTTCAAGGTTTATACAAGACTGACTGTTGTTAATAAAAATGTACAGAATGTAAGAAACATATAAAGCAAAATGTCAAATATTTAGAGATGCCAGAGTGCAAAAGTAAAATTAAAT